>NC_044035.1:339992231-340324220 GCF_901765095.1 Microcaecilia unicolor | reverse complement strand
TCTTGTGGGGGGGGGGGGGGGGGGGAGAGACTTCAATATAGTATACGATCCTCAATTACATAGATCAGCAGCAGCATTCTAGAGTTCGAGTCACTATGCCCGAGGATTGCCTTTTTCATAAATCAGATTCCTATTTAAATGTGCATCTTTAAAACTGTATTGGATAACACAGAAATGCTTCATGATGCCTAGTTTCCTCTTTGGTACAAACATTTGCATATGGTTATGACTGCTTACCAATAGCAAGATGCCTTTCAAAGTGCATAGTGTCCATTAGAGAATGACACGGGGACAAAGTTTTCTCCATCCCCACAGGTTATGTCCTCATCTGCATAAGCCTTGAACACTTATGACTTTATATTTACATCTTTTTATTAAAGTATAAAAAGGAACTATATGCTGTGCAACTGTTGTGTATAAATTACAAATAGAGAACCATAATAACAATGAGCAGCTATAATAACCCTCCTTCCCACCACCACCCTCTACCCTTCCAACCCCAACAATAGGTGATTTCTACTACACCAAGGAATCCTAATTCACACTGTTAAAATGTCCAGGGGTATAAAATACAACCCATACTATATGCCCTAGAGGGGAAAAATATGCCCTGTAAAGCACTGTTGTGTGTTTTTAAAAAAATCTGTGGATAAATAAGAAATCAACAACAATCTCAGGATTCAATCTAGCTCTCCTGTCTTCCACAGTCCTTCCTGGAATAGAAGTTGTCTTCTTAGAAGACGTGCTGGTAGGATGTACAGGATCCCCCATGCAAATTTGGCAAGTTGTGGCCAGTATGTTTGCTTGGTTTTCCAAAATATCTTTGTAGGCATCACTTAAACATAACAGTCCAGTTCATTAACAAGCTTCAGAGTAGAAAATGACACTGGGACAAAGTTTGTCCCCATCCCCGAGGTTACTGCGGTTCCCCGTCCCCGTGTCATTCTCTAGTGTCAATCAATGGCATGGAAGCTTTAAAAACACTTGATGACATCACAATGTGTTCTAATCAACCTGAAATTCAACTGACCTAATTACTGGTGGAGGGGATTGGCACATGAAGAGATTGGGCAAGGGGCATTCTATCTGTGGCAGAAATCGGAATTAAATTGGAAGAATACTTCAAAAGTTGTTTTTTTAGGGGATGGGTGTCACATTTACATGAGGGAACAAATTAGACATGGTGGTTTTTATAAAGCTAATTTTCCTGTAGAAAATAAAGTAGCTTCTGTGGTAAAATCACTCTTAAAGGCTCCTTTTGAAGGAAGGGAAAAGCAGAATGTGCATCATGGTTTGAGACAAAGTGAAACGGAAGGCTGTTCCTGTGAAATGAAGAATAAAAGAGAGGTGGAAAATATGAACTCTGTCATGTCCGTGTGATCACGTGTCCTCGTCTGTTCTTGTACCAGAATCGCTTCATGAAGTATTTTGGCCAGTGCAATGAGGCAGATCGAGAAATGCGTCGGTGCTTGAAAAAGGAGGTAAGTCTGTTTTGTTATGGGGGAAATATTCAACTTGTCCACTTTGAGGGTAATTTTGAAATGGAGCACCTTGTTAAAGCACTTTAACATGCCAAAATCCTGCCTCTTTTATAAAAGCAATATTAAAATACGTGATGGAAAAGATGCCCTAGAGCTGGTGTAAATGAAGGCTTTTTGCCTTTCTAACGCAAAATTGTTTTAGTCACTGGCTCTGGGGGGCTTGTTGAATCCAGTATTATTATTATTTGTTGCATTTGTATCCCACGTTTTCCCACCTATTTGCAGGCTCAATGTGGCTTACATAATGCCGTAATGGCGATTGCCATTTCTGGATTGAGAAATACAATATGGTTGTTAAGTCAGAGTAGATTAAGCAATCAAGTGTAGCGAGTTCAAATTCTGGCATGAGAAATAGAGTGGTATTTTTAAAGAGTTCATGAGTGACAGGGAAAGTTAAGCAGTCAACTGTAGAGAGTTCATTCTTGGAATGAGAAGTAGAGAGGTGTAACGATAAAGTTCATTACTGCCAAAGTACAGTTCAGCAATCCAGTGTCGCGAGTTCGGTTTTGTCCCGTTCTGGTATGGGTTTTGTTGTCTGGTATTTAGGATGGATCGTTGTGGTATGCCTTTTCGAATAAGTTGGTTAATAATATTATGATACACCACAAAGTTTCTTTTTTTCTTCATAGGTGAGCATCTTGGGAGTCTTTTTCTGGATTCAAGAGCCTCTATGGCGTTTCAAGTGAATAGAGTAGTTCAATGGGCTTTCTTAGTTATACATAAGCTATGTTGCATTAGAATGTATTTTAGGGAACATCGTTTTCGGTCGCTTGTTCAAACATTGTTACTAAGTTGTTTGGATTATTGTAAAGTTATTTATCTGGGCTGTCCTCAGATTGCAGACACCTCAGAACAGAGTAACATAGTAGATGACGGCAGAAAAAGACCTGCACGGTCCATCCAGTCTGCCCAACAAGATAAACTCATATGTGCTACTTTTTGTGTATACCTTACCTTGATTTGTACCTGTCCTTTTCAGGGCACAGACCGTATAAGTCTGCCCAGCACTATCCCCGCCTCCAAACCACCAGTCCCGCCTCCCACCACCGGCTCTGGCACAGACCGTATAAGTCTGCCCAGCACTATCCCCGCCTCCCAACCATCAACCCCGCCTCCCACCACCAGCTCTGGCACAGACCGTATAAGTCTGCCCAGCACTATCCCCGCCTCTCACCACCGGTTCTGGCACAGACCATATAAGTCTGCCCAGCACTATCCCCGCCTCTCACCACCGGTTCTGGCACAGACCATATAAGTCTGCCCAGCACTATCCACGCCTCCCAACCACCATCCCCGCCTCCCGCCACCGGCTCTGGCACAGACCGTATAAGTCTGCCCAGCACCGCCACCGGCTCTGCCACCCAATCTCGGCTAAGCTCCTTAGGATCCATTCCTTCTGAACAGGATTCCTTTGTTTATCCCACGCATGTTTGAATTCCGTTACCATTTTCATCTCTACCACCTCCCGCGGGAGGGCATGCCAAGCATCCACTACTCTCTCCGTGAAAAAATACTTCCTGACATTTTTCTTGAGTCTGCCCCCCTGTTGTTGTTTCCCCTTGAAACGATCAGATCGACTCTCCTGCTATTATGCTAAGGTTCACTGGTTGCCACCATCTACCAGAATCCTTTTTAAATTTTCGTCTGATGTATAAAGTTTCCTGTGGGATGGCACCACACTATTTGCTAATTGTTTTATACTATCCAGTTCAGCAAGGCCTTCTGGAATGATTAACTTGTTTTCTTTTCCCTCCATAACGGGCAAGAGAAGAATGAGATATTTTCTTTTCAGGCAGGCCGGTGTGGTAAAGAGGTTTGTTTTTGATATTTTAGGCACAGAGGTATTTAGATTTTAGGCGTCATCTTAAAGACTTACCTGTTTCAAAAATGTGTGGGTATTTTATTTTTTAGTTGATTGTGTTTCTATGGCGTGGAGGAGTGGCCTAGTGGTTAGGGTGGTGGACTCTGGTCCTGGGGAACTGAGGAGTTGAGTTCGATTCCCACTTCAGGCACAGGCAGCTCCTTGTGACTCTGGGCAAGTCACTTAACCCTCCATTGCCCCAGGTACAAATAAGTACCTGTATATGTAAGCCGCATTGAGCCTGCCATGAGTGGGAAAGCGCGGGGTACAAATGTAACAAAAATAAATAAAATAAATCCTAACTTTATGTCCTGGCTTGTCCAGTCACCTTTCTTGTAATCCTTGATGGAACTGCAAGGTTTTGCAGAATAAAATAAAATTGTTACTCACAACCTACCCAGCTCCCCCCTTCCCTCTTTTCCAAATAGGCTGCAATCATCAGTAATAACAAATCATAGATCCATTCAATCCCTCCAAACCAAAACATGACTCCAGAGTTCATGGAGGCAAGAACAGTCTAGAAAAATGTGCACCCAATTCCCCCGTCCAACCTTGCAGACAGGAGTCATCATCTCATAACTTCATTTGACTTTATCTGCACCTGCCTTTGCTGTTACCATAGAGGCTGCCATCCTGGGCAATTCCCTCGTCTTGCCTAATGGTTAGACTGGCCATGCTTACATTTATACTCTGCAAAACACAGAAGTTTATGAAGAGAAGCGTGTCCTCTTTGGTCTTTCTAGCAATACATGTACACCATGGCACACTTACCCTCTGGCATTTACACCTACTCGGAATCGTGCGAGTCCCTTGAATAACTTCTGCTTTGAGATTTGGGGCTTAACGGAGTGCTTGATGGTAGAGATGTGGTCTCCTCTTTGACTGCAAGTCCACCTCCCCTGTGACACACTTCTGCCCCTCTATAGAGCGTTCACATTTATAACATCTACATGTTGCACGGTTTGTGTAATTTCACCACTGAAACATGCAAATGGCAGCACATAAATGGATATATCGTGAACTGGAAATGCAGATGGATTTGAGTGGGTTTTTACCGGCACAGCTGGTGCTGTACGTATTTTATGAAAGGCTCAGTATTTGTTAAAAATTAAATATTTGCCTACTTTCTCTTTTTGGCGGTTGTGCCTAATATGTATCAAATTATCCATACAGAACTAGGTTCTATAAATGATGCTGAGAAATTCAAGTACGGAGCGCTATTCTATAAAGGATTCACATTGTTTATAGAACAGCTTTCAGCGCTTAAATGACGCCTAACTTTATATGCCGGCAATGATGCCTGCTGAAAACAGGTGTAAATGCCGGCACCTAAGTTACTGTTACAAGAAATGATTTATCTTGGGGGAAAAGAGGTCTAGAGAGCACTCGCTACTGTTTATAATTTAAGAGCAGGTGCTGTATTTATAAGTTTTAGGATATTAATTTCTCCACCAATCACCAAAGGTGATAATTGCAATAAATTAAGTATATATAAAAGATACCATATACTCAGAACACAAGGAGACCGTATTTTTAGCTTCAAAAAGGTTGATTTAATATACAATTGCACACGAGAGGTAGGTTTTAAGAGATATTTTACAGATAATCTGTGCTTAAGTAAGGTAAAGTAGCAGGTCTAGATCAAACGTTATAACTTACAAAGCATTTTGTGGTCCATTGAAGAGCCATGAGGCAGGTGAACTGCAGATCAGGAGCAAGGCATCTGGATTGGTGCTGAAGAGAGAATCTCCTGGAGGGAGAGTCTGGAAGAGAGAGAGCTTCTGCAGTGAGTGGATCTGAGTTGCTTGCAGTTGAAGAGAATCTGATATATGCCATGTGGATCTTTGTCAAGGTTGCCAGATGGGAAAAATTTTCCCCGCCCAAAATCAGCCCCAAACCAGCCCAATGTCATCGACCCCGCCTCCAATGTCATCGACCCCGCCTCCAACATCACCGACCCCGCCCCCTGACGTCAGCTCTGATGTCATTTCCCCGACCCCAACGACACCTCTGGCGTCATAAACCCCGCCCCCGATGTCAACCCCGCCCCGGAAAAGCTTCTATTGGACCAATAGAAGCCCCGGAAAAGCTTCTATTGGACCAAGTTAGACCAATAGAAGCCCCGAAAAAAGAGCCCACACCCTGCACAGCTGCAGTGAAAAAGAAGCCCAATTTCCCGCAGCCCGCAACCTTCGATAATTTCCCGCATCCTGGCTTAAAAACCAGCCCAATTGGGTGGGGAAACCAGCCCACCTGGCAACTTTGATCTTTGTCCTGGTTTACTGGTTTCCACACGACCCTTGGGCATTTGCAAAGCATTGTGGTATCTTGGTCTCATGTCTGCACACGACCCCTGAGTCTTGGTCTCATGTCTTATGTCTTATGACATCACAAGACTTGCTGTCTGGATCTTGCTGACAAATGGTCTTTTGATGTGAAAAAGGCTTCCTGCTCAGTCTCTGGAGCAGATACACATTACAAGTCCTTCCTTTCTGTACATGTCTGAAAGCTGATGGGAGGGGCAGGTATACCTTTGACAAGCAAATGTCCTGTTTATGCTTTTCCTCTGAGTTCTTTGTTTTCAATGGGGTATTCAGGTGCCCACCTTAGTCAAGCTTTTGTTAGGTGGGAGGGCAGAGGAAGCTCTTTTGTCTTTAAGTGTTTGTAATTGACTATCCCTGCTCTCAGAAGTTCCCAGAAAAAGGAGCTTGAAATGAAACTATTCTCTCTGCTGCAGTGTCAAATATATAAAAGCTGCACAAATATATTGGTGTATATATAATCCAGCAAAATATCATGCTACACATTTAATTCTGATGATTGGCTTATACCATAACACTGTCATTTACTTGTGGCGCTAATCCCCCCCAAAAAGTTGATACTTGCAAAATCCAAAAAGTGGTAGGAAGTATAGCAAAAGTGTCAAAAAAAATGTCAGAGAACTTCAGTGTATGAAGTCAAGGGATAGTCTCACAGTCACCGGGGGCAACTCAACAGCAATCAGGTGTACCCTGTGTAGTGACAGTTTTTAATCATTGACTGCCCCCAACCTTCCTTAGTGTGTGGTATACACAAAAAGATTTTTGTTTGTGTGTGTGTGTTGTTTTTTTATACTGTTTATCTTATTTTTCTCTTTTAAATTCCACACATATACTGTACCAGAGGTAACTTAATCTGTAAATATCCAGTAACATTCCTTGCTGATGGAGATAATTTGACTGGGTTGGAGTCGTAAGGAGAGATACTAACACTGCTCTTTATCAGATTTTCCCTTGACAAAGCTAAAACTGCGAGACAGGCACCTGTCGGGAATATTGCCTCACCTGGGAACATATACAAGATGAGTGCTGTCAAATTATCTCCATCAGCAAGGAATGTTACTGGATGTTTACAGATTAAGTTACCTCTGGTACAGTATCCTGCTTATAATCGAAATAGAAAAACGCCTATATTGTGACCCAAATTGGGAGATAGACGTTTATCTCACAAAAACGAATAAAGCGGTATAATCGAAAGCCGAATTTGGACGTTTTCAACTGCATTCCGTCGCGGATGCGGACAAAGTTGATGGGGCGTGGTTATCGGGCGATCACAGATGGGCGCCTTTCGCCGATAATGGAAAAAAAAAATACGCGTTTTTAGCGAGAATTTAGGGCACTTTTCCTGGACCCTGTTTTTCCACGAATAAGGCCCCAAAAAGTGCCCTAAATGACCAGATGACCACTGGAGGGAATTGGGGATGACCTCCCCTGACTCCCCCAGTGGTCACTAACCCCCTCCCACCACAAAACATGATGTTTCACAACTTTTTATTTTCACCCTCAAATGTCATACCCACCTCCCTGGCAGCAGTATGCAGGTCACTGGAGCAGTTATTAGGGGGTGCAGTGGACTTCAGGCAGGTGGACCCAGGCCCATCCCCCCCCCCACCACCTGTTACACTTGTGCTGGTAAATGGGAGCCCTCCAAACCGCCCCCCCAAACCCACTGTACCCACATGTAGGTGCCCCCTTCACCCCTTAGGGCTATAGTAATGGTGTAGACTTGTGGGCAGTGGGTTTTGAGGGGGATTTGGGGGGCTCAACACACAAGGGAAGGGTGCTATGCACCTGGGAGCTCTTTTACCTTGTTGTTTTTTTTTTTTGTTTGTTTTGTAAAAGTGCCCCCTAGGGTGCCCGGTTGGTGTCCTGGCATGTGAGGGGGACCAGTGCACTACGAATCCTGGCCCCTCCCACGAACAAATGTCTTGGAGTTATTCGTTTTTGAGCTGGGCGCTTTCGGTTTCCATTATCGCTGAAAAACAAACGCGCCCAGCTCAAAAAAAGATAAACGTCCATGTTTTTCGAAAATACGCTTCGGTCCGCCCCTTCATGGACCCGTTCTCGGAGATAAATGCCCATGGAGATAGACGTTTCCGTTCGATTATGCCCCTTTATATGTGTGGAATTTAAAAGAGAGAAATAAGATACAGTATAAAAAAAACCACACACACACAAACAAAAATATTTTTGTGTATACCACACGCTAAGGAAGGCTGGGGGCAGTCAATGATTAAAAACTGTCACTACACAGGGTACACCTGATTGCTGGTGAGTTGCCCCGGTGACTATATGAGACTATCCCTTGACTTCATACACAAGTTCTCTGACATTTTTTGACACTTTTGCTATACTTCCTATCGCTTTTTGGATTTGGCACTTATTCTGTAACAATTTGTGTAAATTCTGGGAATGCCCCTGAAATTACATTCTATAGGACTTCCGTGCACAGCGTCATAGAATACAATGTGTGCATAACTCCCAATTCATGCCAATTAACGTCCATTGGTTGTTAGCAGCCAAGTATTGGTGCAGATTGGCTCATTACTCAAGTTGCACGTACAAATTGGCTTTGGACGCTGATTTGCGTACGCAGCTTTTGTTGCCATATATAGAATCCAGGAAACAATGTCTTCCAGACTGGAGCTTTGTTTTTCCTTTTACGTAGTGAATTGTAGGCCATCCAGTACATCCGTTTATAAGGTTTGTAACTGGGTTCTCCTTCTCCCTTGCTTTCTAGTACCAGGAAAATCGTGCCAAAAGTCAAGCGCGTGCTGAAGAGATGAGAAAAAGGATCATGAATGTATCAAAAGCAGACTGAAAAATGACACGATTTTTAACAGGGTGATTGTGCCATATGGACACTGTGAAG
This sequence comes from Microcaecilia unicolor, assembly GCF_901765095.1. Classification (NCBI taxonomy): domain Eukaryota; kingdom Metazoa; phylum Chordata; class Amphibia; order Gymnophiona; family Siphonopidae; genus Microcaecilia; species Microcaecilia unicolor. Next base: position 340,315,628 of record NC_044035.1, on the reverse strand, counting down.
ACAGATCAAAAGACTGATTTTTTTTTTTTTTTTTAACGTTCAGATCATTTTGAGCGTGCAAATTTCTCAATTGCTGATTTTTTTAAATAAAAATATTTAATACCGGCATCTAATGTTTTTGATTCATTTTATGTTCCAATGTGTATGATGTCATTGAAACACACAACAGTCTCATTGGAAAGTATGTTGAAGCACATTGCAGTTTTGTGTTTTTTGTTTTAACAGTAATTTCAGTGTTTTTAATTGAGATTTGGGTTGGGACACTCTGTTACATCATATAATGCTTTTGGAAAGCTTTTATGCTAGTTTTGTTGTCTCATTAAAACCAGGGATGTAGTTAGAGATGGTAATGTACCAGCTCGACTTCAAAATAAAAACTTACATTATAGTATACTAGTAAAAACTGCCCGTTTCTTAAGGGAAGGAAACGGGCACTAGCAAGGCCATCCCCCACCCTCCCTTGCTGTTCCAGACTCTGCCCTCCCTCCGTTTTCACCGTCCCCCGCCGCCGTCCAGTACCTGTGCTGACGGGGGACCCCAACCCCCGTCAGCCGAAGTCCTATGCTGGCCTTCGCGGCGTTGCTTCTTCAATGATTTTGTGTTCAAGTTCGTCTGCGTGCGTCTGACGTCAGATGCACACAGAGGAACTTGAACCGAAGAGCATTGAAGAAGCAATGCCGCGAAGGCAAGCACAGGACTTCAGCTGGACGGCGGCGGGGGATGGTTTTCGCCGAGAAGGGGGGTCCAGTGGGCCATAACGCAGGAGTGGGGGGGTTATTGTAAGCGGAGGGAGGGTGGAGTGTGGAACTCGGTGGTGGGGGGGGAAGGGGGGTCTGTGTTGCCCCGCTCCCTGCCACTTGCTCCAAAGTGGCAGGGAGCGGTGCAATGACAGCTGATTCCCAGGCAGGGGGAGGAGTAGTTTCCCTACTCCTCCCTTTGCTTTGGTATCAGCTGTCACTGACGTCAGTGCGTGCCTGCCTAGCAGACCACCTCTGAGGGAGGCATGGTCCCAGGCACATTCAAACGTTGGAGGTGAGAATTATTATATAGGATAGTAAAGTTGTATATTTTTTGTCCTGATGTAAAAGTACTGGTAAATATAATATTTACCAGTACTTTAGATCCAGAACAAAAATTTTAAAGCCTAATATCAGTCTGAGTCAGACAGTAGAAACATAGAGGAGTTGGAAGCGAAGGTTTCGTGTACTGACTTTACAGCCCTGATTAAAATGGACCTCTCAGGTCTAAGTATTTCATCTAATTGCTGTTTTTCTTTGGGGGAAAGGGAAATGGGACTTGATATACTGCTTTTCTGTGTTTTTTTGCTACTACATTCAAAGCGGTTTACATAATATATTTATTTGTACCTGGGACAATGGAGGGTTAAATGACTTGCCTAGAGTCGCAAGGTGCAGCAGTGGCAATTGAACCCAGTTCCCCAGGATCAAAGTCCGCTGCTACTCCACTCCAGGGACTTTTAAAATTTGAAGATCTGCACATATTCCAGCGTGTCTGGTAATGATTGCATTCTCCGAGGAAAGCAGGCCTTCTTATTCTCACATGTGGGCAACGTCATCCATTGGAGCCTGGTACGACACTGACGCGTGAATGAAATAGAAATTCTAGCAATCTCCCACCACGCATGTGCTAGTGCCTTCCTGGGTCCTCCAGTCTTCTTTTTCTGCAGAGCTGAGAGAACGTGTTCAGCGCTATAGTGCGTGCTTGTTTATAAACCTTACCACATGTCGCATGGTTTGTGTAATACTGCCACCGAAACATGCAAACGGCAGCACATAAGTGGATATATCTTGAACTGGAAATGCAGATGGATTTGAGTGGATTTTTACCGGCATAGCTGGTGCTGTACATATTTTATGAAAGACTCTGTGTTAAGCCTTTCATTAAATATTTGCTTACTTTTCTGTTATACAACTTAAGCTCCCTTTTTGGCATTGTACCTAATTTTATAAATTTATTCTCATGAAATGCCTAGCCACCTGCCTAGGGTTACCTTGTGGCCACTTTGAGGGTCTATCCCCAGCACAGCTCGGGTCTGCCTGGGTCACAACCGCCTCTGGGCAAGGAAATGTAGAAGGGAGGTTCTGGAAGCAAAATTTAGGCTCTTGCGCATGGCCCAAGGGATAGGCAGAGCGCCAGACTCTTGATGTGTGGATGAGGCCATGGTATAGGGAGGAGGGTTTTAGATTTGTAAGGAACTGAGCAACATTCTGGGGCAGGGGCAGTTTGTTCCAGAATGAAAAGAACATAAGTATTGCTATACTAGGACAGACCAAAGGTCCATCAAGCCCAGCATCCTGTTTTCAACAGTGACCAATCCAGGTCATAAGCACCTGGCAAGATCCCAAAACAGTACAATACATTTTATGCTGCTTATTCTAGAAATAAGCAGTGGATTTTCCCCAAGTCCATTTTAATAATGGTCTATGGACTTTTCGTTTAGGAAGCCATCCAAACCTTTTTTTAAAACTCGATAAGCTAACTGCTTTTATTACATTTTCTGACAACGAATTCCAGAGTTTAATTACATGTTGAGTGAAGAAATATTTTATCAGATTTGTTTTAAATTTACTACTTTGTAGCTTCATTGCGTGCCCCCTAGTCCTAGTATTTTTGGAAAGAGTAAACGAGTGATTCACATCTACCCGTTCCACTGCACTCATTTCATACTACTACTACTAAGCATTTCTATAGCGCTGCTAGGGTTACGCAGCGCTGTACAATTTTAAACAAGGGGAAGGACGGTCCCTGCTCAAGAGAGCTTACAATCTAAAGACCTCTATCATATTTCCGCTCAGCTGTCTTTTATCCAAGCTGAAGAGCCCTCGCTGCTTTAGCCTTTCCTGATAGGGAAATAGTCCCATCCCCTTTATCATTTTTGTCGCCCATCTCTGTACCTTTTCTAATTCCACTATATCTTTTTTGCGATACGTTGACCAGAATTGCACACGGTATTCAAGTTGCAGTTACACCATGGAGTGATACAAACGCATTATAATGTCCTCATTTTTGTTTGTGGAAAACATGAAAAAGGATCTGCAGAAACTAGAAGAATAGTCTAAGGGTTGGCAATTAAAATTCAATGCGAAGAAATTCAAAGTGATGTACTTAGGGAGTAGAAATCCACAGGAGATGTATGTGTTAGGCAGTGAGAGTCTGATATGTACAGACAGGGAGAGGGATCTTGGGGTGATAGTATCTGAGGATCTGAAGGCGACGAAGAAACAGTGTGACAAGGCGGTAGCCGTAGCTAGAAGGTTGTTAGGCTGTATAGAGAGAGGTGTGACCAGCAGAAGAAAGGAGGTGTTGATGCCCCTGTATAAGTCGTTGGTGATGCCCCACCTGGAGTATTGTGTTCAGTTTTGGAGGCCATATCTTGCTAAGGATGTAAAAAGAATTGAAGCGTTGCAAAGAAAAGCTACGAAAACGGTATGGGATTTGCTTTACAGGACGTATGAGGAGAGACTTGCTCACCTGAACATGTATACCCTGGAGGAAAGGAGAAACAGAGGTGATATGATACAGACGTTCAAAATGTGAAATATTAATCTGCAAACGAACCTTTTCCGTAGATGGAAAGGCGGTAGACCTAGAGGACATGAAATGAGATTGAAGGGGGGCAGACTCAAGAAAAATGTCAGGAAGTATTTTTTCACGGAGAGAGTGGTGGATACTTGGAATGCCCTCCCGAGGGAGGTGGTGGAGATGAAAACGGTAATGGAATTCAAAAATGCGTGGGATAAACATAAAGGAATCCTGTTCAGAAGGAATGGATCCTCAGAAGCTTAGCGGAGAGTGGGTGGCAGAGCCGGTGGTTAGGAGGTGGGGCTAGTGCTAGGCAGACTTCTACGGTCTGTGCCCTGAAAATGGCAGATACAAATCAAAGTCAGGTATACACATAAAGTAGCACATATGAGTTTATCTTGTTGGGCAGGCTGGATGGACCGTACAGGTCTTTCTCTGCCGTCATCTGCTATGTTACTATATTAATTATATATGGCAAACAAAATTCAACATTTTCAAAAGTCAGGTTATGGAGAGCTAAACTGAAATAATTGTGGTCTATCTTTGCTGTCTGAACCTTTTTACCTCGTTTTATTCTGGGTCTCTCCCAGTGGCATAGCCAAGGGTGGGCCTGGATTGGCCTAGGCCCACCCACTTTGGGCTCAGGCCCACCCAGTAGCAGCACACCTATGATGTGCCTGGCAGGGATTCCCAAGCCCCACCAGCTGAAAACTCCCAACAACTGTCCCTCCTGCATACCAGCCTTCCCTCTGATGTATTCCTGCCTATGCAGAAACAGGAAGTTGCATCAGAGGGAAGACCGTGGGGCCAACATGAGCAGTGTGTATTAGTTGCTGCTCGCTGCCGGTGAAAATCTGCTATTTAAAAGGTATGCGGGGTAGGGGGATGTTTGAGAGACCGTATGGCATGCAGGCAAGAGAGGGAGAGACCAAATCACTTGTGGGACAGGGCGGAGTTCTTCTACCCACCCATCTTGGGCCCAGGCCCACCCAAATGTGGGTGTCTGGCTACGCCCCTGGTCTCTCCTCCAATATCCTGTTTGATTTCCTTTCCTTTCTTCTGCACCCTACTCTTTGGCCACCTCTTCGCTTCTGTCCCTCATTCCATGCACACAATTATGTGCAGCTCCAGCCACGTCAGTGCTTTGGAGTATTCTCAATCTCAAGTTCTAGATTTCGGACTGGGAAGATCTGAAGATTTAACCAAAATGTTCACAAGAGATGAGCCTCAACAGTCAACATTATTGTTTTGAACATACTGAAAGACAGCTGGCTTTTGTACAGTTTTGAAACAGTGTTATTACCGTGCATCTTTATAACTTAAGATTTCATTTCCTGCAACTGCAAGAAAGAGAACATAAATATAGAAACAGAAAACGATGGCAGTTAGAGATCATATAGTCAAGAAAGCAGTCTGCTACTAGCAAGCAAAAAGTGTTGAAGCAGTGTTTGCACCCTTAAGGTTCAAATGCCTTTGTGATTGCTATACTCTAGCCTGTGCTGCCCTCTTGTGGACTAAATGTATTACTACATGTATAACATCTGTGTTCTGTTCTATTGTGATTCTGTGGTTAAAGGGCTGCAAAAGTTTGCTGATACAGCAGAATTGCAGCAGCTGGCTGGCTCTGTATGTGCGCATTGAGAGGGGGAGAAATGCACCTCACCCTTTTGTTTGCTCCCCTTACACACCTTAGAAGAGGAAGTGAACTGCATGAAAGTTAAACACCCCACTGCTGCACGGTTGTAACCCAGTTAGGTTAGAGCAGTGAGCTGAAAGGTAGGGTTCACATCCTTTTTTTTAACCACTGACACTTGTGATCTTGGAAAGTCATTTTGTCTCTGGTATTGACTTTGAATGGAAATTTCTTTGGGGAACAAAAATTAAATCTGAGTAATTATCACCAATACTCTGTATAATTAGTATAGTTATAATAATTATTAATGTAATCCGCCCTGGGCGCTCCTACTAGTGGCTAATCAACAGGAAGAGGGAAAATCGGGGAGGGTGGTGGAGAGAAAAAAATTGATGCGGATGGAGAAAGGAGGGTGATAATAAGGGATGGGATGGGACTTGATATGAAGAGCAGAGATGCTGACTTACCCAGTTCCATGCTGGAGATTTTGGGCCAGTCCTGGATTTCTGACCCCCCCCCCCCCCCCCCCATCCTGATAAATTGTGGGATTTGCAACACTGATTTCAACAGGCAGCATCAGGGACTACAAATTCCACACTGCTTTGGGATGTAAATTCAAAGGCCAGTACTGACCAAAAAGTCTCCAGCCTTGAACTAGGTAATCTGGCATCTCTGGGAGAGATTATATTTGGTCCTTTTACTATTGTTATGATGTTAGAATATTGTAAGTGATGTTAAACTGGACCTGCTGGGTTAATAAATCCCAAGAAAAATAAATAAGGATATGAAAAGTGGGTGTGTGAAAAGCACTTCTGCCTCACCCCATTTCTGACCACCCAGTCCCTGAGATTTTCTGTCCTCTCTGTTTTATTTATTATTTAGATTTTGCTCATACCTTTTCCAGTAGTAGCTCAAGGTGAGTCACATTCAGGTACTCTGTATATTTCTCTGTCCCAGGAGGGCTCACAATCTAAGTTTGTACCTGAGGCAATGGAGGGTTAAGTGACTTGCCCAAGATCACAAGGAGCAGTAGTGGGATTTGAACTGGCCACCTCTGGATTGCAAGACCCAGTGCTCTAACCACTAGGCCACTCCTCCACTGGGAACATTCCATCTAGAACCTCAAATAGTAGCAACATTCCAGAATCTCAAAAAGTGGCAACATTCCATCTAGAACCTCAAATAGTAGCAACATTCCATATTTATTTAGACTTTGATCACACCTTTTTCATTAGCAGCTCAAGGTGAGTTACATTCAGGTACTCTGGATATTTCTCTGTCCCAGGAGGGCTCACAATCTAAGTTTGTACCTGAGGCAATGGAGGGTTAAGTGACTTGCCCGAGATCACAAGGAGCAGCAGTGGGATTTGAACCCACCACCTCTGAATTACAAGACCGGTGCTCTAACCATTAGGCCATTCCTCCACTCTTCGTCGTCTCTGATCCCGTTCCGTGCCCATCACTAAGATCCCTTTCTCCACCCCCCCCCCCCCAAAACTCAAACTAAGTCCCCCAGACACATAAAAAGTTAGAAACCAACTTGATCTTTCTAAAGTAAAACACACGTATATATAATTCTGTACGGAAATGTACGTACACGAGCTGCAGAATTGTTTAGCTTTTGGCACAGAATCTATCCCTGAACTTCCGTAGGAAACCGAGGCTTTTTGCTGAACATTATACGAGCATAATAAGGTAGTCAGAATTGATATCACAAAAGTGAATGAGTCACTTTGCTGCCCCACATTTGACCTTTGGAGTTATCCGTGAAGTTTTATGGTGACATTATTCGTATTTGCCACAGATTAAATTTTAAATCGTCAGATCGGCGCATCGTTTCTGTAGCTAAATTTAAATAAACAACAGAATATGTGGAAGGAATAACACTTGGGGGGATTAGAACACAAATCCGAATCCAATTAGAGCATAATCGCTCACCGAAATTGTAAACTTAGATCCAATTCTCACAGGATACCGACAATTGGCATCTCCCTCCAGATTAAACCCAGACTCCAGCTGCCCCCGATCGGCTTTGTTTTTAGAATTTGAAGCAGGAGGAAGAGCCCAGGTTTAAAAAAAAAAAAAAGGAGAATGTTAGGTTTAAAAGAGGTGTTTTTTTTTTTTTTGCTGGTTGGGAAATGATTCAGCAGCGTTTCATAGACTGGGCTGATTTAATGAAACCACAGAAATCCTTTGTTTTCATTATATCAGCAGATAATGTAATCACCAGGGTAATGGAAGGAAAGCTTATTGCCTTTATTCTCCCCCTCCCAAAGTTATTTAGTTTGGCAAGAAAATCTCTACCCTTTGCACCTCATCAGTGTAAAATATCAACAGACGGCTTCAGTCCACTGTGAACAAGTAACAATGTTATTACTAATAGTACGTCTCAATTCTTATAGTTGCTACTAGACCAGGGGTTTTGAACCCAGTCCGGAGGACAAGCCCAACTAATCAGGTTTTCAAGATAACCACAATGGATGTGCCTGAGACAAATTCGCATACAATGGAGGCAAAGCATGCAAATTTATCTCATGCATATTCATTGTGGATATCTTGAATTCCAGTCCAACTCTGAACTCCTCCCCCCCCCCAACAAAGATTGGGTTGAGAACCCCTATACTAGACACATTAATATAGTAACATAGTAGATGACAGCAGAGAAAGACCTGCACGGTCCATCCAGTCTGCCCAACAAGATAAACTCATATGTGCTACTTTATGTGTATACTTGACTGATTTGTATCTGCCATTTTCAGGGCACAGACGTAAAAGTCTGCCCAGCACTAGCCCCACCTCCCAACCACCAGCCCCATACTACTACTACTACTACTACTATTTAGCATTTCTATAGCGCTACAAGGCGTATGCAGCGCTGCACAAACATAGAAGAAAGACAGTCCCTGCTCAAAGAGCTTACAATCTAATAGACAAAAAATAAATAAAGTAAGCAAATCAAATCAATTAATGTGAACGGGAAGGAAGAGAGGAGGGTAGGTGGAGGCGAGTGGTTACGAGTCAAAAGCAATGTTAAAGAGGTGGGCTTTCAGTCTAGATTTAAAGGTGGCCAAGGATGGGGCAAGACGTAGGGGCTCAGGAAGTTTATTCCAGGCGTAGGGTGCAGCGAGACAGAAGGCGCGAAGTCTGGAGTTGGCAGTAGTGGAGAAGGGAAGAGATAAGAAGGATTTATCCATGGAGCGGAGTGCACGGGAAGGGGTGTAGGGAAGGACGAGTGTGGAGAGATACTGGGAAGCAGCAGAATGAGTACATTTATAGGTTAGTAGAAGAAGAAGTTTGAACAGGATGCGAAAACGGATAGGGAGCCAGTGAAGGGTCTTGAGGAGAGGGGTAGTATGAGTAAAGCGACTCTGGCGGAAGATGAGACGGGCAGCAGAGTTTTGAACCGACTGGAGAGGGGAGAGGTGACTAAGTGGGAGGCCAGCAAGAAGCAGATTGCAGTAGTCTAAACGAGAGGTGACAAGGGTGTGGATGAGGGTTAGTAGTAGTAGTAGTAGAAGTCTGCCCAGCACTAGCCCCACCTCCCAACCACCAGCCCCATAGAATGTTAATATTACACTGCTATAAAAAAGATAAATAAATAAAAGCAATCATATGGGTACAACAGTGATGTAGTTGAGTTCTATAAATTAACAAAAATTTAAACCCAGAACTACTGCAGCCTGTCTTCTGGTTTGGGCACATGTCTGTGACCCATGTTTATTTTCGGATCTGAAACAAAAAACGCTGTTCAGTATCCTGTTGTGCCCCTGCCTTGACTTATCCTCAAACTTTGGTGTCACCACACGTACTTAAACTTTTTAAAAGCAGACAATAGTTGCAGAGCTTCCATTTCCAGGAGGGAGATTTTAGGCCAGTCCTGGATTTTTACTAACCTCGTCCTTATCCATTATGGGATCTGCAGCACTAATTTCAACGGATAGAATCAGGGACTACAAATCCCACGCTGCTTTGGGATATGTTTAAAACTAGGAGTGGCCAAAAAGCCTCCCTCCTGGAACCAGGGGCATAGCCAGAAGTTGATTTGGGAGGGGGGGGGGTGTCCATGGGTGGACTAGGGGGTCATGCATTTCCTCTCAAGCCCCCTCCCCTCCCCATTGCTGCTGTTGCTGCGCTCCTGATCATACCTTTGCTGGCAAAGTTTTTCGAGCCCTGCCAGCTGAAGTTGCGCTTCCAGAGGCCTGCAGGTGCTGTCTAAGAAGCGGGGAAGCAGGCTGCTCCAGTCTCTGATGTCAGCATTTCCATGCACGCTCAGTTCAAATGCATGTGCGGAAGTTCCAGCATCAGCCGCTAGAGCACCCTGCCAATGTCTTGCTGCGCGGGCAGCATGGGCTGGCTCCAGTAGGGAAACTCTTTGGCTGGTAGGGCTTGAGCTCCCCTGCCAGCTATGTATTGGCTGCCACAATGTTGGGAGGGGGGGTCAGGGCCCTGAGGTCCCCCTTGGCTATGCTACTGCCTGGAACTGGGCAGCTCTGTAGTTTACAAGGTTTGTAACATAGTAGATGATGGCAGAAAAAGACCTGCACGGTCCATCCAGTCTGCCCAACAAGACAACTCATATGTGCTACTTTTTGTATATACCCTACTTTGATTTGTACCTGTGCTCTTCAGGGCACAGACCGTATAAGTCTGCCCAGCACTATCCCCGCCTCCCAACCACCAGCCCCTCCTCCCAACCACCGGCTCTGGCACAGACCGTATAAGTCTGCCCAGCACTATCCCCGCTTCCCACCACCAGCTCTGGCACAGACCGTATAAGTCTGCCCAGCACTATCCCCGCCTCCCAACCACCAGCCCCACCTCCCACCACTGGCCGCCTCCCACCACCAGCTCTGGCACAGACCGTACAAGTCTGCCCAGCACTATCCCCGCCTCCCAACCACCAGCCCCGCCTCCCACCACCGGCTCTGGCACCCAATCTCGGCTAAGCTCCTGAGGATCCATGTATTCCCATGTACACTGTATGCAGAGCTGCCAGGTTACCCATTCCAGGAGGGAGACTTTTTGGCCGGTCCTGGATTTCTGCCAACTTCATCCTGGTGCATTATGGGACCTGCAGCACTGATTTCAATGGATAGAATCATGGACTTCAAATACTACACTGCTTTGGGATGTAAGTTTAAAATCAGGACTGGCCAAGTAGTCTCCTGGAATGGGTAAATTGGCAGCTCTGCTGTTTGTAATATTCAGGTGTCTCTAGAGCAGGGGTTTTCAACCCAGTCCTTAGGACACACCTAGCAATCAGATTTTCAAGCTATCCACAATGAATATGCATGAGATAGATTTGCATAGAATGGAAGTGGTGGATGCAAATTGATCTCATGCATATTCATTGTAGGTTACAAACAATCATTGTACAATTAACCATTCATTTCTGCATATTTTATTAACATCGTTATTAGAAAAACATTCCTACCCCATACGTTCCAAGTAAAATAAAAACCTGATGACAAATGCAACAAGGGCTCTGCAAATTTCTAATTACACTGCCTGCAACAGTTTCATAATATAAGCTGCTTGATACATCCAGAGAATCTCCCAAGTCTGATGATAAACCTCAAATGTCTTCAATATATTATAGTCTCTCACAAATCACTTTGAGCTGGTTATAACTATGTATCTTCATCCAAAACAATGACAAAGTTTAAAAGATCATTGAAGTTTGTACTGGCTTTAATGTAGGCGAAGCATCCGCACCATCGACTACCAATCAGGATTTTATGTTCCAAAGACATTTGAGGTTTATCATCAGACTTGGGAGATTCTCCGGATGTATCAAGCAGCTTATATTATGAAACTGTTGCAGGCAGTGTAATTAGAAATTTGCAGAGCCCTTGTTGCATTTGTCATCAGGTTTTTATTTTACTTGGAACGTATGGGGTAGGAATGTTTTTCTAATAAGGATGTTAATAATAAAATATGCAGAAATGAATGGTTAATTGTACAATAATTGTTTGTAATATACATATATTAGTCCATCACTGTTATTAGATAGTGATCCTGGGTTGAGTAGTATTGATTGGTGCATATTCATTGGGGATATCCTTAAAACCTGACTGTCTAGTTGTGTCCAGAGGACTGGGTTGAGAACTCTTGCTCTAGAACCTGCCAATGGATTGCCCCACCTTGTCTGTGTCCTGCAGGGTGTTGATCATACTGGGGGGGAAATTTATAACTGGATGCCTGGGTGGGAAAGGCACATAGATTCCTGCCTTGTGCCTATTTTGTAGAGGTACCTAGTCCCCTAATTCTATACAGTGCACCACTGTTCCCTCTAAGCTGACTGGGAGTCCTCTAACTGCATTGCTGCTAGTGGGTGGGGTGGGGGGGGGGGCAGTGCTTCAATATTGCGTTTTCAATCCCTACGGACAGGCAGCTTCCCTGGAGTCCTGCAGAGCTTGCCTGTCCCTCACTATTGAAAATGTGATAGTGAAACAGCACCTCCTGTTGACAGGACTGTAGGTGGAGGACTCCTGCTCGGCTTAGAGATGCACCAAGAGCTGGGTGCCAAACTGAGGGTAAATAAGGGCTAGATTCAATAAAGAAAAACTGCATTGGCTACCAATCAAAGAACGTATCACTTTCAAAATCTGCACGACCGTTCGTAAAATACTTTACGGTGAAGCACCGGGGATACATGACAGACCTCATCGACCTGCCAACCAGAAATACTACAAAATCCACACGATCATACCTAAACCTCCACTACCAAAGCCGCAAGGGACTCAAGTACAAATCCACCTATGCATCCAACTTTTCCTACTTAAGCGCACAAATATAGAATGCATTGCCAAAAGAAGTAAAAACTACGTTCGACCATCTAAACTTCCGGAAAGCACTAAAGATGGAACTGTTCAGAAGAGCATACCCCACCGACCCAACAAAAAAAACCTGGACACTTGCGACACAATGTAACCAAAGACCGCAATGTACACTACTTGTACCTCATTCCACCACATTATCACTTTGTATTACTACTATTTAACATTTCTAGAGCGCTACAAAGTGTACGCAGCGCTGTACAAACACAGAAGAAAGACAGTCCCTGCTCAAAGAGCTTACAATCTAATAGACAAAAAGTAAAGCATTTAAATTTAAAATATTTAAGCAGTCAAGCACAAGAGAACAGTCACAGAAGGACAGAAGATGTTGAAGGGTGGTCAGTGTGATTAGGTGTAACTCTGGTTGGAGTAGTGGGAGAAGGTGATAGAAGAATAGAAATGGGTGAGGTAAAGTAATGAGTGGGTTGATAGGGAGGTTATATAAGACATGTCACTCTAGGGGTGGGTGGGTAGAGGGGTAGGGTGGGTGGAAGCAGGAGAAGGTATTCTCTGCAGCCTATCTGTGAGATGGAAAATGCTCTCTGAAGCTGCTGCTATAAGTTGTTAGTTTTCTCTCCCTGAAAGAGATCCAAGCCACACCCACGAAGTTCAAACTGTCAGTGGGGAGGGTGAGGGGAGGAAATGGCAGTGCTTGATGAAAAAGAGAGCTCAGTTTGATAGGAGATATACTATAGGATGTCATTCTGAGGCCAGGCTAAGTCTAAAGCAGGAGAAGGTATTCTCTGCAGCCTATCTGTGAGATGGAAAATGCAATGTACACTACTTGTACCTCATTCCACCACATTATCACTTTGTATTCATTCATACCATGGGGTTGTTCAGACCGGAATCGGCTAACGCCACTAACGGTAATATGTAAGCCACATTGAGCCTGCAAATGGGTGGGAAAATGTGGGATACAAAAGCAACAAATAAATACATAAATAAATAAATAAATAAATAAATAAAAATGGCACCCAAAATGAGGTATTAGGATGATTTGTGCAGAGCACCTTTTACTAGCTTAGGGGTCTTTTTACCAAGCGGCAGGCTTACCGCTCGTGTGGCATTTCCGGCGCTAGCGGAAATCTTTGAAAAACATTTCCGCAGGGGTTTACCTGGTGGTAATCAGGAAGTAACGTGTGCTACCTGGTTACTGCTGGGTTAGCATGGGAACCCTTACTGCCACCTCAATGGGTGGCAGGCAGTAAGTGCTCCCCCCACTTGGCCACACGGTAAGAGCAATCTTACTACATGCCCATGTCTTTTTTTTGGCCTTTTTACCTGCTGTGGTATAAAGGACCTCAGCACACGTCAAGAACAATTTTAAAAACAAGATTTATTTGATGTTGTATGGAAATTCGCCTGAGTATTTAAATCAGCAGATATTATTACCTATAATTAGAAAGATATAGTAGAATTGGAAAAGGTGCAGCGAAGGGTGACTAAAATGATAGCGGGGATGGGACGACTTCCCTATGAAGAAAGATTAAGGAGGTTAGGGCTATACAGCTTGGAGAAGAGATGGCTGAGGGGAGACATGATAGAGGTATATAAAATAATGAGTGGAGTGGAACAGGTGGATGTGAAGTGTCTGTTCACGCTTTCCAAAAATACTAGGACTAGGGGGCATGCGATGAAACTACAGTGTAGTAAATTTAAAACAAATCGAAGAAAATTTTTCTTCACCCAACGTATAATTAAACTCTGGAATTCGTTGCCGGAGAAAGTGGTGAAGGCGGTTAGCTTAGCAGAGTTTAAAAAGGGGTTGGACGGTTTCCTAAAGGACAAGTCCATAAACCGCTACTAAATGGACTTGGGAAAAATCCACAATTCTGGGAATAACATGTATAGAATGTTTGTATGTTTGGGAAGCTTGCCAGGTGCCCTTGGCCTGGATTGGCCACTGTCGTGGACAGGATGCTGGGCTCGATGGACCCTTGGTCTTTTCCCAGTATGGCATTACTTATGTACTTATGGCTGGCAATTTCTTGGATCTGTCATTTCCTTCCCCCAAAGATATTATATTTGAGTCATTACATGCACTGACTTTACCTTATTTATCCGCAAAATGATGGAACGATTTACTGATTCAGATAAGGACTATGATTCATTATGGGGCGTTCTGTAAACTTTTGAAAGTTTATCTATTTAAAAGGTATGTTTTACGGAATGTATAATAATTAATGATTGTCAGTACTTAGTTTATTATGAGATATTGAGGTTCTTTTTCTTTTGTTTTAAATTTTACCATGCATTTCTGATGGGCGTATTTTAGTTCTTGATGTAAGTCGCATTGAACTCTGGGAATATTGGTAACTAATAAGAAATAAAGGAAATAAAAAAGACGAACATAAAACAATAACTATGACAACTTAATAGCATATAATACAGCTTAAAATATATCTTACGACAAAACAATAACGCATAGTAACTTAAAAATTCAACTATATTCCACAGAACCACAGTCGTCTGAATATACTAAAAATCTGCGGCAGTTCTCCTCCTGCCATAATGCTAATTGAAGTTTATTCCACAATGCTGGAGCATAAATCCTGAAACCCTTCTTCCTGTTGAGGTCAATTTTGCTTCAGAAATGCCAGGATACACTGGGGAAATTTATAACAAGGTATGAAATGCTGATGTCCAGGCTGAAATTGCTTATAAACTTACCCCTTTCGGAGAACATTTTATATTCTGAAGGAGGTTCTTATAACATTGATAAGTAGGAGACTCAAAAAAGTTTGTTTAGTCTTCTTTTTAATGATTTTTTTTGCAATTTTTGAGTGTTTGGTTTTTGTTACTATGTATTTGCACTTTTGCATATATTTAAAATATTTATTGGGATTTACATAGTAAATGACGGCAGATAAAGACCTGTATGGTCCATCCAGTCTGCCCAATAAGATAAACTCATTTTACATGGTATGTGATACTTTATATGTATACCCGAGTTTGATTTGCCCTTGCCAGTCTCAGGGCACAGACCGTAGAAGTCTGCCCAGTACTGTTCTTGTACTAAGTTCTGAAGCTAATGTCAAAGCCCCTTAAAATGTACACTCCAGTCCATCCCCACCTATTCAGTCACGATTAGAGCGTAGACCGTAGAAGTCTCCCATCTGACCCCCCTCCCCAACCCAGTCCCCACCTGCCTACCAGCTCTGTTGCCAGACAACCCTCTTCTCCTGCCACCTGGCCCAGCCTTTTAAAAAAATCTCTGAAGTGGCGGTGCGGCGCCTCGCGTCTGCTCTGCGTGTAAAGGAAAATCGCCTCATTGGCCGGCCTTCCCTCACTGTGTTCCGCCCTCTGATGTAACTTCCTATTTCCACGAGGGTGGGACACAGTGAGGGAAGGCCAGCCGACGAGGCGATTTTTCTTCCTTTACACGCAGAGCAGATGCGAGGCGCCACTTCAGAGATTTTTTTTTAAAGGCTGGGTCAGGTGCCGGGTGGCAGGAGAAGAGGGTCGTCTGGCGACGGAGCTGGTAGGCAGGTGGGGACTGGGATGCCAGTGGAGTACCCCCCTACTCACTTACACCCGGGGTGGACAGCCCCCACCGCCCCGCCCTTGGTACGCCACTGCCTTCAGCCTGTTTTTCCCTGGTCAGCCATTCCTAAGGAGCTTCGCTCTTGTAGAGTCCGTGTCTCATTCTGTCCTCGGCTTCCCGTTTTTCCCTGTGGGCTTCGTCTCTGCTACCTGTGTTTCTGTGTAGCTTTTGTGTGCATTCTCTCCCTCTGGTCACAGTCTGAACCTGCCAGCATTTTGTCTGTTGCCCTTCCCTTGTGTCACTAGTTAGCGCTGTGTGCATTGCATGAGCTCCAGTCCCTTTTGGGACCCCTTGTTCTTTTCCCTTCCCTAGTGCAGGACGTAGCCAGACACCCAGTTTTGGGTGGGCCGAACTCCGCCCTGTCCGACAAGTAATTTGGTCTTTCCCTCTCTCACCTGCATACTATATGGTCTCTCAAATATCCCCCCTCCCCCACATACCTTTTAAGTATCAGATTTTCACCGGCAGCGAGCAGCAACTAATACACACTGCTCATGTTGGCCCCACAGCCTTCCGTCTGATGCAACTTCCTGTTTCCGCATAGGTGGGAATACATCAGAGTGAAGGTTGTGGAGCCGGTACGAACAGTGTGTATCAGTCGCTGCTCATTGCAGGCGAAGATCTGCTACTTACAAGGTATGCAGGAGGGACAGTTGTTGGGAGTTTTTGGCTGGTGGGGCTTGGGGATCCCTGCCAGCCACATCATAGGTGTGCTGCTACTGGGTGGGCTTGAGCCCAAAGTGGGTGGGCATGGGCCCACCCTTGGCTACGCCACTGGTACGAATATTTACACCAACTAAACCCTGGTGTAAATCCTCTTGCCTAAATTAGGTGCGGATCCCCCTTATTCTGTAACAACGTGCATAAATTGTGGGAACACCCCTGATCCTCCCATGGCCATGCCCCTTTTTTGGAGCAGCATGCAAATATGTACATGTAAATTTTAATTAATCCCAATTAACACCGATAATTGACTATCAGGACTCATCTCATTAATTATCTCGTTATTCAATTAAATTGTGCATGCAAGTTGGACATGTGCCCAAATTTGCATGCACATTTCTGAGTGCTATATATAGCATTTGGAGGTTAATCCCCTTCTGAAATGTGGAATCAATGTGTATTTACCAACTACATCCTTGCCAGTGGCGTTCCTAGGTCGGCTGCCACCCGGGGCGGATCGCCGCTGCGCACCCCCCCCCAGGTACAGGGGCGTACGTCCCCCCCAAGGTGCAGCACGACACCCCCCGGCGCATCAACCCCCCTGGCGCAATGACACCCCCCTCCCTAGTGCATCAAGCCCCCCCCCCGGTGCATTCTTGGCTGCTGGAGGGTGCAGAGAGCAGCCGTGTGCCTGTCGGCTCCACTGGCTCCCTCTGCCCTGGAACAGGAAGTAACCTGTTCTGGGGCAGAGGGAGCAGGGAACCAGCGGAGCCGACAGGCGCGCGGCTGATCTCTGCAGCCCTCCAGCAGCGTGCACCCGGGGCGGACCTCCCCCATCGCCCTGCCCTTGCTACGGCACTGATCCTTGCTCCACCCAAAACACAACCAGATCCTGTCCCCTTTGCCATTTGCACACATTTGGGTTATAGATGTGCATATCCTGGCCTTGTAAAAGCTTAATTGTTGGTTTATGCATGTCTCAAAAGGAAAAGGGCTTTTAAAACGAGCACTTTATCATTACTGAGACTGGGAACAGACAAACTAAAGAAAAAAAAGATTTTCTTGCATTTTTATTCAAAATGGCTTCTCACAATATATAAATACTGTTTATTAACACACATGAAAAATACAACTTCTAAGGCACCCAAAAATATGTCCATACACTGGTTTACATGAGCAGACAAATAAATCATGTACAAATCAGCTCAGTCAATTTGATATATTAGAAGCTACAGGTCCTTCAGTACTGCACCAATATCAAAAGATATTTACGACGTAATGATTATGGGGTGCCGTACACTTCTAAAATTAATTGCTTAATACAAACATTATAAATTGTTTAGTCTGTTCCATGGCACACAAACAAAAATAAAATCTTTAAATGGTCCACATTGCAAAATTCTTTGTTTTTTTTTTTTTGTGCAAATTTTTTTGGCCTAAATATAATGTGTAGACTCACCCTTTTCAGTTTTTGGTACATAGGGTCCACTCCAGGGGATGCTGATAAGCCTTACCAATAGACATAAAAGGACATTTAAAAAAACAAAAAAAACCTTCCGTCGCTCTCTGTGTTACTGTCACAACCCAAGATCATTTACAGCTAAATGTTAAATATATGTTGTACTCTGCTGAAGAGCACAATTTGAGGCAAAGAAGATTGAGGCTAAGTACCTTTTTTTCTTAGGAACTTTACACAATCGTGTTTCCAAAAAGGAGGCAGGTTATTAGCCCCTCCCCCATCTTGCGCAGGTTCTCATTCAGCCAAAAGGCTAGGGAAGGATTCCCCCCCTCTCGGAGCCTGCGTTTTTGATCCCAAGAAAAAAGGAGGCCGAGAGCATTCTGGTTTATCTGATCTTAGTATCTAGGTCACCAGGAAGCATCATAATTCGACTATTTAGATTTTAGTGAAGCCTTAACAAAAATCTTCTTACATTCTGGAATCTAGGTGGTGACTTCCATCATCTTCCTGGCCAGACTCATTGGTGGTCCGTATAATGCTTTCTCATGCTTTGGTCCCATATTTCTCTGTAAGACATAGCATTTCTTTTTCTGCAATCAGTGCTGATATCCTGCCCCACCCTACTGCCCAGGTTCAGAATAACGTATACTATAGTATTTTACAACTGTTAACGTGATGCAATGTGGCTCAAATGCAGGTATGTATGCAGACACGGGCCACACAGTCCAGCTCATAAAAGTTCTTAAATGTTGCACTGACTAGGAATGTCTTTCTGTGGGTTATGTAAACTCACTTTCACTTGGAGCTCCAGTGCTTGTTGTATTCCACAGTTTCCAAATTTTCCTGTAGGACCCCTAAAACGGAACCAAAAATCACAGGGAACCATCTAAAAAAAATTAATTGATGTCAAAATTCAAACAAACAGAGCTGCCTGAAGTTTGCCCACCTTACCCGGTTAATGATACTCAAAAGGATTCTACATTGTGCAGACCTTTAGCCATCCAAATATAGCCTGCACAGAAAAACAACTGTACCCATGGGCCATTTCAAGGGAAAGTACCTGTGAACGTTCCCTTTCAAAATCTGTACCAACTGCATGAGGGCACTGGACCCATGGATTTTACATCTAGTGAGCCGTTTTGAAAGTTGTCCCCCTTACATGCTTCAATGTGGGAGTCAGAAGCGGAGCCAGGTTGACGGTGCGGGGGGAGCGAGAGCGGCGCAAGAGCGGGCTGGCGCACATTTTCAATGCAACACATGAAAAAAATAGGCACCGGAACTGGCAGAACTCCGTTTGGGGGAGCGGCTGCTCCCCTGACACCTCCCCTGGCTATGCCACTGGTGGGAGTGTGATCCTGGATGTCCAAAAGCCTTTCTAAACTAAGTCTTTTTGTACACTCAAGTCTTCGACTGAAATGGAGGGGTAGCCTAGTGGTTAGAACAGCAGAATGACAATTAGGGAAGTCAGAATTCCAACCCTCCTTTTCATCTTGGGGAAAGCTACTTTACTCTTCATCATCACACTTGCACGGGGGAAATATCTATGGATTGCAAATCACCTTGAGGTCAGATTTGGAAAATGTGAATAATTAGATCTAAATCCATCACACGAAAGCTTCTTGGGACCTACAGATTTAGGAGTTTCAACCATACTATATCACCTGCACCAGGCCATTACTATTCTGTTCATGATCTTCTTGCCCACTTCCTTTGCTTTTCTACCAAAATGCAATTTGTTTTTTTTTAACCTTTCACTCTTCTTTCCCCATCAGGTTCCCAAGGACGATCAGCACTGCAGAAACCACAAACTACGGAAGAGGTTTAGGAATCAGAATTTTCAATAACTCGAAGACATTCAACACATCAGGAATAAAGGAGATGAAGCAGTGATATTTTTCTTCTCCGTTTTTTTTAATAACCTGCTATTCTCCTTTGGAAAACAACCCCCCCCCCCCACAGAGTTCTTTTCTGCCACACGGGTAGTGCTACTGAGAAAAGTTTTGTACAACAGCTGGGAATACAAAATGGACAATTTCTATAGAATTAAATGCCGATTTAAAAGTCAGATTATAGTGCAAGCCTTCGTTCTCCACTTTGGCATAATTGCGAAAGTTTCTTCCTTCAGATCAAAGTATTTTCTAGTGCTCCTTAAAGGGGAGGATCTAAAGGATTCAGGATGCTAACAGTAAGGCTTATCGATACAGTGCAACATTTGTAATTCACTCCCTGCCCTTATTTCCTCCATGATAGGGGACCCAGTTGAAAACCACTGGCCACAAAACTGGCCTGTTGCAGAGGAAAAGAATGGTAAGCATGAGAAGAGGAAAAAAAAAAGAATTAGGGGCCCTTTTACCACACTGCAGTAAAAAGTGGTCTTAGCACGTCCTTAGGTGGGTCATTTCTTGCGAGTGTAGGAGGCGGAAGACCTCCAATTATTTAATATATAGAATTAATTCCTCATATTTCTGGACAGAGAGAAATGAAGGTTTCTCTCTTTCTAATCATGGGAAAGCTTGCTGGATGAAAGGCGCTAACACGCGCTGAGGCCATTTTCACAGCAGGAGTAAAATGGTTGATTTTTCCATTTTCAGTATTAATGGCCACGTGCTAATTTTGCCATTAGTTCGTGGCCATTAGTATGTGAGCTTCTACCGCCACCTATTTTGTAGATGGTAAGGGCTCATGCACTAACCAGTTAGTGCGAGGCAATGTAGATGCACTAACCAATTAGTGAAGAACACGCCCACTCTCGCCCCTAGTCCCGTCCCCCCTGCTAAAACATACATTTTATTTTTTAGCGTGTTGGTAAGCGTCCACTGATCCCCAAATTACTGCGGGACACCTGAGCGCACCCCGCAGTAAGGCTTTTTCTGCTGCGATAAGCACATTTAGTACTTCTTGTAGCTTAGTAAAAGGACCCCATTAGTTAGAATGCATAATGCCCAAACTACCGCAGAAATACAAAACTTTATAGCCTTTAAATATATACCCCCAGATTCTATACAGGGCCGCCGAGAGGGGGAGGGCAGTGGGGACAAAATTCCCCGGGCCGGCACCGGGGTCAGGCCGCTGGCGCTGCAGTCCCCGGTCTCACCTGCCTGCCTTCTCTCACTGTGTCCCGCCCTCATCTGATGTAACTTCCGGTTTCCGCGAGGGCGGGACACAGGGAGGGAAGGTCCGAAGAGAGGTGATCTGCCTTTCCAAACGGAGCTCAGCTGAAGGTGCTGCCGATTTTAATGCAGGGGGCCCGGTGGCGGACGGAGTCGAGGACAAGTAGGTGAGACCGGGGACTGCAGCAGCATCGGCGGCCTTGCCCCAGGCCCAGCTTAGTCTCTTGGCTGCCCTGATTCTATATAGCGTGCCTAGAAATCCGCGCTGAAATCAAAGTGGATTCAATAGCAAAAGCTTAGGGGTCTTTTACTAAGCAGCAGTAAGCCCAACGTGGGCTTACCGCTCGCTAAACAGGCAGTACCGCCAGGCTACCATAGTAGCCCAGTGGTAGTTCCCACCCCCACTGTGCGCCATTTCTGGTGTTTACCTGGCAGTTATAGGGCAGTGCTACGCGCTGCCCGGTTACCACCAGGTTAGTGCGGGAGCGCTTACCGCCACCTCAATGGGTGGCAGTACGTGCTCTCCCCGAAATGGCCATGCGGCAAGTGCTTCATGGCCATTTCTTAAAAAAAAAAATCCCAGCCCTTTATCTGCTGTAGTAAAAAGGGTCCTCAGCGTATGTCAAAAACATGCGCTGATGCCAGCACTGGCCTCCTTTTGCCGCAGCTAAAGGACCCCTAAGCAAGCTAGTGAGCGCCGATAACAGCTCTTAACAAGCAATAGTGAGCACTAATTGGCACTAATTAGAATTCACATGCACAACTCACTCAGCGTATTCTGTAACAAAAGTGCGCTCAACTTCTAATGCGCACAGGCATAGAGGCATGGTTACGGGTAGAGAAACGGGCGTTCCAAAATTTATACATGTAGTTATAGAATATGGCCTAGTGTGCGTAAATCTACGTGCCGGGACACGTTTTTGTTGGTGTAAATGGATGCGCATAGTTTTAGGCGCTGACATATCAACTAAGCATATTCTATAACATGAACTAATAATATCAACTAAGCATATTCTGAACATGTATACTCTGGAGGAAAGGAGGAACAGGGGTGATATGATACAGACGTTCAAATATTTGAAAGGTATTAATCCGCAAACGAATCTTTTCCGGAGAGGGGAAGGCGGTAGAACGAGAGGACATGAAATGAGATTGAAGGGGGGCAGACTCAGGAAAGATGTCAGGAAGTATTTCTTCACGGAGAGGGTGGTGAACGCTTGGAATGCCCTCCCGCGGGAGGTGGTGGAGATGAAAACAGTAACGGAATTCAAGCATGCGTGGGACAGGCATAAAGGAATCCTGTGCAGAAGGAATGGATCCACAGAAGCTTAGCTGAAATTGGGTGGCGGGGGGAAGAGGGGTTGGTGGTTGAGAGGCTAGGATAGGGGAGGGCAGACTTATACGAGGTCTGTGCCGGAGCCGGTGATGGGAGGCGGGACTGGTGGTTGGGAGGCGGGAAAAACTGCTGGACAGACTTATACGGTCTGTGCCCTGAGAAAGACAGGTACAAATCAAGGTAAGGTATACACATGAGTTTATCTTGGGCAGACTGGATGGAC
This sequence comes from Microcaecilia unicolor, assembly GCF_901765095.1. Classification (NCBI taxonomy): domain Eukaryota; kingdom Metazoa; phylum Chordata; class Amphibia; order Gymnophiona; family Siphonopidae; genus Microcaecilia; species Microcaecilia unicolor. The sequence goes on along the minus strand of NC_044035.1, from coordinate 340,293,275 downwards.
CGTGCAGGTCTTTTTCTGCCGTCATCTACTATGTTACTATGTTACATCTACTATGTTACTATGGATCCACAGAAGCTTAGCTGAAATTGGGTGGCGGGGGGAAGAGGGGTTGGTGGTTGAGAGGCTAGGATGGGGGAGGGCAGACTTATACGGGGTCTGCGCCGGAGCCAGTGATAGGAGGCGGGACTGGTGGTTGGGAGGCGGGAAATACTGCTGGACAGACTTATACGGTCTGTGCCCTGAAAAAGACAGGTACAAATCAAGGTAAGGTATACACATATGAGTTTATCGTGGGCATAGATGGACCGTGCAGGTCTTTTTCTGCTGTCATCTACTATGTTACTATGTATAAGAGGCGCCTAGATTATAAAATATGCTTAATTGGAACTGATTTCATCGCCGCTTTTTTAGGCGCCATATGTAGTATCTCCCCCATAGAGCTTGAAAGGTTTTAATTATGGTCATTTGTCATTGATTGTGTCACTACATTAAAAGGAAAGTACTGATCTGGTAAACAAAGTGCGACAAGAAAATCAAATTTCCATGCAGGATCGCACTAACGATCGCTTCAGTATATACAAATGCAATACCTCTGCAGATTTTACAAAACAAACTTTTATACTGAATAAAATAACGTACCTAGCAAACGCATTTCAAACGCTGTGAAAAGTAGTTAAGATACTCTTTCAGGTACAGCTGTAAGTCTGAGTACTAGTGGGACAGAGGAACGTAGGGGTTTTAATCAGTTCTGAGGTCTTCAGTACTCTATGAGAAAGCTTTCAAGTGTCTTGTTTTACAAAAGCCCTAGCAAATGGAAACCAGAAAACCTGTACCAAAGTGCATTCGATTTTAAGTGGAGATGAAAATACAGTACTTGTCAACCTGTTTTCTTTTACTGGAACACTGCGATTTTTTTTCTTAAATTTGAATCAAGGTTTTCCCTGTCCTATGAAGCTCCCAATACAGTTTGAAGGTCAACAAGATTCTGTCACACTTTGGGATTGTTTTACTAAACCGCATTATTAACGAGTGCTTAATGCAGGAAAAAAAAGGTTTGTCAGATTGCAGTAACTCGTGAGTTAGCTATTTGAAAAAAAAAGAAAAAAAAACGCTTTTGCTGGGGATGTGTCATGGGCGTGGAAGCGTTAACCAGCTACCAGTAAGTGCTCTTGCATTAACTTTTTTCAGATAAAAGCATGCTATTATGAAAATTAGCACGATCTGAAAAAAATATATTTAAAAAATGCTTAAAATACAGCCGTGTTAGTTACTGGAAGTTGGGAAGGTTATGTCTTGGTTTTCTTTTCCAGGGCTGCCGAGGGGGGGGGGGGGGGGGGGACAAAATTCCCCGGGCCCGGCGCCACAGTCCCACCCGCCCTCTGTCGTCAACCGTCTGCCATTGGGCTGTGCTCCCTGCATTGAAATCACAGCACCTCTCACCTTCCTGTGAAAGCGCTGCAGGCAGCAGATTGCCGCCCTTCGGGCCTCCTTCCCTCCCTGTGTCCCGACCTCATCTGACGTAACTTCCGCGAGGGCGGGACAAAGGGAGGGAAGGAGGCCCGAAGGGAAGCGATCTGCTGCCCTGCTGCGCTTTCACACGGAGGTGAGAGGCACTGTGATTTCAATGCAAGGGGCCCGGCCCAGTGGCGGACGGAGGGGAGCGGGGGCGACCTCAGGGGCAGCCTTGCCCCAGGCCCAGCCTCTTGTCGGCCCTGTTCTTTTCCTTTTGTCATTTCACTTAAATACTAAAAAGATGGGATTACTTTCGATGTGTAAGATGGAGCTACCTTTGTTGAGTTCATGAGCTGTACTGAATCTGTGAATTATGTGTTTTTTTCCACTGTTAATGTCTGCTACTGTATGTTCTGTAGATTCATTCAATAAAGTTTGCTGTTTAAAATTAAAAAAAAATACAGCAGTGTTAGAAATGGGTTTAGGGCCAGATTCTGTAAATGATGCTAAAATGTAGGCACATAGCCCTATGCTATAAACCGGGTCTACAGAAAGACGTAGTTTATAGCATAGTCTGGAGGAACATGCGTATATTTAGGTACGGCCATTTACAACACTGAAAACCTGGTGTAAATGTACGTGTCCCCCCCCCCAAATTCTATAACATGAGTAAATTTGATTGATGCTTCCAACACACACCCACACTCCTCCCATGGCTGTGCCCCATTTTCAGCTACACACGTTGGAATTTACATGCGCCTCTTTTTAGGATATACCTAAAACGAAGCGAGCGTAAATTCCAATTATTGCCAATTACTGATGATTGGTTGTTATTGGCCAATTATCATGACTAACTGGCTCGTTACTCAATTGAATAGCGCCCGTAAATTGGCCGCACACACACTTTAACGCATGATACTCGCTGTGCCTTATATAGAATCCGGCCCTTACGTGCGGGAAAGTCGCATGTTAAAACGCTCTAAAGGCCAGATTCAGTAAATGGTGGCCAAATTTAGCTGCTGTAAAAATTTGGTGCACAGCAGTGTTCTATAAATGATGCTCTTTATAGAAGAGCGCTTTAGATCCCATTCCCGTGCCCAAATTTGGGCGCCAGTATTAACGTCAGCTGAAACCTAGTATAAATGCAGCGCCAACTCTTAGCATTTGGGTGCAGGAATGGCAGTATTCTATAACACTGCACAATTTTTTGGAACGCCCCCCCCCCCCCCTACTGAGTTGCATGCTACGTGATTTAGGCGCAAGCGTTCTAGAATCACGTGCAGGAAGATGCGCACACAAAATCTAAATACTGCCAATTAACTACAATAATTGATTTTTTTGACATCAACGTATTGCTAGTTAATAGTTTGTTAGCTACTTAATTTGCATGTGCATCTTCGATCTGCGAACAATATATGGGCACCATATCTAGATTCTGGGGGTAAGCCCATATTCTAATGCAGCTTAGTAAAATGGCTCCTTTGATGTGCTGAAGAGTTAACAGGAAAACAAACTTAGTAGGTTGCTAAGAACAAGGTTTTGCAAGGTCTAGAGCAATTATGAGCCAGACCAGCTCCGATTTAACTCCCAAAGGGTGCGGAGGAGGGGGGGGGAGAATAGGCAGGGGGACTTCCAGGGTTTGACACTGTTTTCCTGCAGGGCAAACATCTCTCCTGGTCTGTGAATGCAACTATCTGGGGAGTTTCAACTAGGGGAATAAAAGGAATGAGTTCTGCATTGTGGGAATTAAAAAGAAATTTGGGGGTGGGGTGGGTGGGAAGGTTGTAGTCAATTATTCTAATCACCATTGTTCACCCCAGAGTTTGTTGCTTATAAAATCTCCCTTAATTCATAAAGATTATCAGTCATATGGCAAATACAGGAAAGGTTTGACCAGTCTTAAAATTTTAATGTTATTATTGTTTGTTATGTTTTTTTGTATTATTTAATTATGTTTTAATAGATATAATCGGCCCGGAACATGTAGGAAAGTGTGGAAAAATAAGTGAAAGGGAAACTGGGGTACCCACAAAACTTTCCATTGGGCTTTTTTCAATTCTCACAGCCTAACCAAAGACCACCTGGATAAAGAATCTGCTGCCACAAATATATATTATGGGGGTAACTACTTGAGTGGGTAAAAAAGTACATGTATACTTTTCACTCTCAGAACTTTTCCAGATTTTAAAAGGGAAAGCACACATATCCTGTCAAACTGACAATTATCCCAGGAAAATACCTGTACACACTTGTGTGGATATTTTCAGAGTTGAAATATGCACATACTTTTCAAAAATGCAAATATCCCCCAAAAAATGTCTCCTCCAGAGCAAATGGAAGTATGTATGAAACGACATTACAAAATCCCATTTCTAAGGGGTAACGCACTAGTTTACTTAATGAAATGGCTTTGAAAATTACCCTGTTATCCACTGAATAATCCACTATTAGGCCTTGGAAAATATTAAAAATATATCATCCTGATACTTTGTCAGGTATAGGTTCAAAATCTTGTGTTTGACACAGAAAGCCCCCTTTTTATCTTTCCTCCTGCACCATTCCTTATACCCCTACATGTCTGTTACAATTCCTGGATTCGCATCCACGGTGCTATCTCCTCCCAATCTCACTCACTCAGCTTTCTTTTTCCTGGTGTTGCAGCTCTCGAATGAATTGCCCCCACCCCCTCTCTTTGCCAAACAGTCCTCCAAATGTAGGGCTTCCTTGAAGACTTATTTTTTTTAAAACCGTTTTAGCATATACTCTAATTCTGTCCTTTCCACCATGATCTGTTAAATGAATGTTATCTTTTTAATACGTATGAATGTTTCTGTCTGTCCTCTTGCTGCTTTTGGACTTCCATTGCTTTTTTTGTGATTTGTTTTACTTGTTAACTGCCTTGGCCTGTCAGGCAGATGAGGAAGTACATCACATGTGCATAACAAACAAACATTTCATACATTGGGTTTTTTTCAAGATATACTTGCTTTTACCTCAGTAAGGAGCCCTTTTACTAAGCCGCGTAAGGCTCTACGTGCGCCCAATGTGCGCCAAAATGGAGTTACCATCTGGCTACCGCGGTAATTTCATTTTTGGCCTGCGTCTGATACGCACGTCTGAAAAATAAATTTTATTTTCAGATGCACGTATCGGACGCTCACCAAGTGGCATTTGGCGCACGTAGGTCATTACCGCCTGGTTACCGCGTGAGACTTTACCGCTAAGTCAATGGCCGGCGGTAAGGTCGCAGACCCAAAATGGACACACGGCAATTTTGATTTTGCTGCATGTCCATTTTCGGATTGGCGCACCCCCAAAACCCGTGCCTACATTACCGCAAGCCATTTTTTAACGCACCCCTAAAAAATTCCTGAATGACATATAGAAAAAAAAGGCAAGTTCACTGTGTAGAAAAGGAAACGATATTTAGTACATGGATAACAGAGAGGTTAGATACAGATGTTGGTCCCATCTATGTGATACTTCACCTACTACACTAGCTACAGATTTTGGGATTCTGCTGCCTTTGATGTGTTTCAAAGATTAAGACACATGAAGTGGACCTTCAAGTGTGGGAACAATACATGTAACATAACCCAAACATCTGTTGGTTATAAGAAACTCTCCACAATCATTTTCAGTAGTCCAGGCAGTGAAAATTCAATAATATTCAACAACCCACAAGAGTGCACATGTGTCAAGCCAAAAACGAAAAAGTTCAGATTGAGTTACGAAGAAAATCACAGTGTAAATGCAAAAGGTTGATCTTCTCTTGATGGAAGTGTATGTTGTGCTATCTCTAAAGTAGGCTTATGAAACATGTCGTCAGGTTGGGTGCCACAGCTAATTGCTGAAGATCGACCTTCCCATTTGTACTGTGGTTTTCTTCTCAAGAGAAGGCAAAAAAAGAAAACGTTCAAAATGTCTTAACCGGTGTGGGTTGTTGAATATTATTGATGATGATAATTGTGGACAGTTGCTTATAACCAACAGTTTGAGTTGGTTATACACATGTATGGTTCCCACATGTGAAGGCCCTATGTCATTGATATTTCCAAACTTTCGTATTCTTGTAAAGTTGATTTTTTTGATGTTTTTGAAAATTTTCTCTCTCTTTTGGATGTACCATTATAATATGGGCACCTTTTGGTGCTTCCCACATAGGGCTTTGTTATAAAATTAACCCCTTAAATTTGATATAAAAGGGAAGCTACTGGAGGCAGAGCAGACCGAATAAGCTGACAGTACCAAACTGTTAGCTTCTGTTGGGTTGTTCCAAAACCAGAAGTAAAGAAAAATCTCAGGTGGCACACACCATATTCGCTCGATTGATGCTTGTTAATTTCCACAAACTATTAATTTTTGTAGTCTGGCATTCTTTTACTCTATGAGGACCTGTAAAACTGCATCGTTCTTAGCATCCACAACAGCTTGGAGAATTTTTAATGTTTTCTTTTTGGGTCACAGTTATTGATAAAATGCACAGGGTGGTGAGCACAGATATATCATTAATTCATTGGTGCAAAAATACAGTAAGAAAATATATATGGAAGCAATACATGCTTGAACATAAATAAATTAGATTCCTTTAGAGGAAAACATTTCTTATAGTTTTGTATAAAAAAAAGAAACAAACAAACAAACAAAAAGACAAAAAAACAACAACAAAATACAACAACAAAAAAACCCAATGAAATCAAAACTTACAAATTTGTCATATAAATTATCAGATGGCCTGGTATACCAGTAAGAAATAATATATTAAAAAAATGTTTTTATGTATTTCAAAAGTGCAGTCCCAACATTTTCCCTAAGTTATTACTTCAACCAGAGCATTAAAAGGTTATGAGCCATGGGAGCGGGCTGAAGTAGGTTTATAGGACAGAGGCCAACTTGTAGAGATGGCCTACTTGACCTTATCGGACCAGGGAAGTGCTTCTCAGCACCTGGAATGTATACGTCTCACTTCACAAATGTGTAGAAGAGGTAGGGACCAGAAGAACATGTCCGCTGAGCAAACCTACTTCCCAATTTTTTTTTTTTTGTTACATGAAATCAAAACCAGCCGGAAGCAGTTTGATGACTTCTTCAAACCCCTCTCCAGGAAAGTGTAGGTAGGTGTTCAAACACACCACCACCAGCTCTTCTCCAATGTGCCAGCCTTCTGCTTCTCTATCAAAGAAAGCGAGACTCTTGGAATCTGTAGAAAAAGGATTTCTTTTCTTCATTAGGCTAACAGTGACTTCAGACTTCATAGATTTTGTCTTGCAGGTAGCTGAATAATGAATCCAGTCCTTTGGAAGAGCTCCACAGCTGTTTTAACATCTGACATTCCTTTTCATTCACATCTTCAAGTACGTGTTTCAGGAAGCTTCTCACCAGGCATTTGGATTCTTCCAGTACCTGGAGGGAAAATAAGTCAAAACGTTTTACAACTGGAAAAAGGTATTACCAAAACCAGGAGACAACAATGTCCCTTAGGCAGGGCTGGTGTTAGACATTCAGGGGCCCAGGGCAGAAACTGGGGAGGGGGGCGCCAAAGCTGGTCTTCAGCCTATGCCTTGTTCAGGTTGAGGCAGGTTTGGGGGCCCAAGAACAATTGCCCTGTTTGCCACTCCCTAACACCGGTGCTGCTCTTAGGAAATTCAAGACTGCTCTTAAAACCTGGCTCTTTAATCAAGCCTTTCCAGACCTGGTCTCATAGACGGACAACATTCCTCTGAGCCTGAATATGGCCTCAGGAAACACTTTGATACTTTCTCTCCCTCTCTTTGTGTGTCCTGTTGATATTGTTTATGGTAATTATTGCTGTTCAAAATCAATTTACATGCTATGTGTTTGCCTGGCCATGTTTATTATGAGGTCCTTTTATTAAGGTGCGTGACAATGGCCTGTGGTAGTGTAGACGTGGGTTTTGGGCATACACCGATCCATTTTTCAGTGTGCCTGTAAAAAAGGCCTTTTTTAAATTTTTGCTGAAAATGGACATGTGGCAAAATCAAAATTGCCACGTGTCCATTTTGGGTCTGCGACCTTACCGCGAGCCAATGACCTAGCGGTAAAGTCTCATGCGGTAACCGGGCAGTAATGACCTACGCGCGTCAAATGCCACTTGGCGCGTGTCCGAAAACAAAAATTATTTTTCAGCCGCATGTATCGGACGTGCGCCAAAAATGAAATTACCACAACAGCCACGTGGTAACCGGGCGGTAGCTCCATTTTGGCGTGTTATGGGCGCGTGTAGACACTTATGTGGCTTAGTAAAATGGCCCCTATATGACATGAGTATGTTTGAATATACTGCCATGATGGTTTCTGAGTGTGCGGCATAACAAATGACTCAACTTTCTAACTAAGGGGGTCGTTTACTAAGCTGCTGTAAAATAGGCCTTAGTGTGCCCTTATGCGGGTCTTTCTCATGCCTTAAGGCCATTTTTACTATGGCTGTGAAAACCTTGATTTTTCTATTTTTTTCCATTAGTGAATGGCCATTTTTTAAAAATGACTATAGCAGGACTTACCTCCTCCTATTTTGTAGATGCGCTAACTAGTTAGCGAAGGAACGCTCACTCTCTGCCTCTGACACGCCCCCCCCTCAAGAAATTACAAACAATTATTTAGTGTGTGGTTAGTGCACGCACGTTCAAAAACTACTGCGTGGTGCTTTAGCGCGTCCAGTGGTAGTCCATTTGTTGCTGCGTTAGGTACACATCTTAGTAAAAGGGCCCCTAACTAACTAACCAACCAACTAACTAACTAACTAACTAAATGTTCTATTTGTCAATGGTACTGTATGGTGATAGGCTTTTGGGTTTGGAATAGCCACACTGGCTGGATGATCCATCTAGCCCAGTATCCTTCTAACAGCAATGGCCAATCCAGGCCACAAGTATCTATCAGAATCCCAAAGAGTCATCAAAACAAAAGAAAAGGAAGTACTTCAGCTGGGCAACCAAGACTAAATATCTGGTTGATTTGTACCAGATATTTAGTCTTGGTTGTCCAGCTGAAGTACTTCCTATTCTTTTGTTTTGATGATATCTTTGATGGAGTATCTTTATTTCCCTTATTTGTTTTTTTAAAGAATCCCAAAGAGTAGCAAGATTCCAGAATCCCAAATAGTAACAAGATTCTGGAATCCAAAAGAGTAGCAAGATTCCATACTATAGACCCTATCCTTGCTATTCCAGACCCTCAGATTGCAATTCATACTTCCACAATCCAATCTTTACCTTGGGCGGATCATTTTCCCATTCATTTCAGTAGTTCAGTTCAAACCCCTGTCTCTAGAATACTGACAAAAATAACACTTTTCGCAACTTAACATTGTTTCAACCAAACTCTTTAATACTGAATTCCAATCTGAACATAGACAGTTTCCCTTTAAATGAAAACATACAGAATTGGAACAATGAACTAGTTTCGGCCTTGAATATAGTCGCTCCCTTAAAATTTCATGACACTAAAAAACAAGAGCGATTACATAGTCCTTGGTACACACAAGACCTCCAATATCATAAATGCCAACTTTGTCAAGCTGAAAGGAAGTGGTGTCGTCACCCATCACACACTCAATCTATAAGAGCACAGAACACTCCTATAAACATGCTATACTAACAGATAAACAGAAAGACTACAACAAGTTAATTGAAAAAAATGCCAAACTCTTCTATTCTTTACAAAACATTGAATTCATTGACTACTTACCGGACAAGGCCATCTGATGACTCCCATATTCCTACAGCATAAACTCTAGCATTTCATTTCCAGACTTTACAAAACTCTTTCTCTTCTGCCCTGCCTGAAGTCTACCTTCTCCCACATCGCCTTCCACTATTGTTCCATGCAGTAGATTCAGTAACTTCAATCAGCCATCAGTTGATGCATTATGCCAAATCATTACTTCTATGAGAATGACTATTGCACCTACCATTCCTATTCCACCTATCCTGCTTAAAAGTTCTATAGATTCATTATTTCCTTTTATTCATTCTATGACCACTCATAGTCTATTATCCAGCTCTTTTCCAGATTTTTGGAAACACGCGACCATTTTTCCAAAGATTAAAGACACTAAAGGTGCTGTCAATGACCCTAATAACTATTGTCCAGTTGCAAATTTGACATTCATATCTAAAATTGTTGAAACAGTAGTACATTCACAACTTCAAGACTTTATTTCCAAAATTTCACTTTGGCACCCGCATCAAACAGCATTTCGTAAACACCATAGCACTGAAACATCCCTACTTGATATTACAACCTTCATCTATCGTGCACTGGATCAACGCAGATCGGTTCTTCTTCTCTTGCTAGATCTATCAGCTGCCTTCGATCTAAATGATCATTCTATTCTGCCAACTTCAATCTATAGGTATTTTTGGTTCTGCCCTTGACTGGTTCACTTCCTACTTATCGAACAGGATTTATACAGTCACTTTTCATGATTCTATATCCAAGACATTTACACCTGACATAGGCATGCCTCAAGGCTCGATCTTAGCACGACACTGTTCAATATCTTCATGGCTCCTTTTTTAACGCTGGCTCAAACACTTGAACTTACAATATACGTCTATGCGGATGATATCCAAATACTCTACATTATTGACTCTTGACATTACCACCAAAATCTATATCTTCACTCTAAAGCTTACTATGATTACAAACTGACTTCATGAACACAAATTAGTTTTGAACCCTTAAAAATCTAAGGTTATCTTTTTCTCTGCAATCCCAACTATCACCTTGTTTACACCTGAAGTACTTTCAGGAATTCAAATTCCACAGCTGGATGCAATGCAGATCCTAGGAGTCCTACTTGACTCAGAACTCACAAATTTCCAAAGCAGTTTGTAACTGCTTCTATAAACTCTGTTTAATTTGCTCAATGCAATCATTGATCTTGCCTTCTAAACTCGACATATTAATCCATTCATTAGTTATAACACAACTGGATTATTGCAACTCTCTTTATCGAGGAATTAGAGTTAAAGATCCAACTTATAGGCAAGATTAGGAAATATGATCATGTTACTTCTTATTTAAAGGATGCACACTGGCTGCCTTTGACACACTGAATTACCTACAAAAACCTACTGCTTGTTCTTAAGACTCTGTCATCACACGAACCACCTTATTTTTCCCAACTTCTCATTCCCTACTGTCCTAACAGAACTCTAAGATCTGCTCAACAAAACCAACTTCTTGTCCCTAGCTACCACATTATCATCCATGTACACATCAGAGAAGCTATATTCTTGGTAGAAGGCCCTCGATTATGGAATGCCCTTCCCAGTTCGATAAGATTGCAATCTTCAGTGACAACATTTAAAACCGACCTTAAAACCTATCTCTTTACAGATGCTTATCAATAACTCATTCATCCTTTAATGGCTGCAGGTCTGGTAGGCCAGTAGTATAGAGCTTCCCTGTCTTTTTACCCTATCCCCTTTACAATGAGAATTGTAGTTCTACCCCTCTTCCCTGGTGTATCTAGTCTTAAGTTATGTTACCTATAAATACAATGCCATATTAGCTAATACTGCAAATAAAGAAATCTTCATGAAGTCAGCCCAATACTATTCTAGTAATAACAAATCTGGACATCTGTTAGCCAGCTACCTCAAAACTAGAGCTGAAAAAAAATGATATATCCCATATTAGAGACTCTAATGATTTTATCCAAACAGATAACCAACAAATATTAACATCTTTTCTAAAATTTTATGATGATCTTTACAAATCTGAGACTACTTCTGATAATATAGATAATTCCTTTTTAGAAAATATAAAACACGAAACCATCAACCATGAAGAAAATATATCATTTACAACTCCTATAACAGATCAGGAAGTATTATCAGCCATAAAGGCTATGGCAAAAAAAAAAGCGCCTGGCCCTGATGGTTTCACTTTGGAATTCTATCTCACTTTTCAAGATATACTTGCTCCAATATTAAGTTCCTTTTTCAATTATTTAATCACATCTGGAGAAGTTTCAGGATCCTTCACAGAAGCAACTACCATCGTCCTTCCCAAACCAGGAAAAGATCCCCAAAGAATACAAAATTATCGACCTTTATCTCTAATAAACATTGATGCAAAAATTTATGCAAAAATCATAGCGGAAAGGCTACAAGTAATTTTACCTAAAATCATAAACCCTAATCAGACAGGTTTCATGCATGGCAGACAATCACATAATAATACCAGACTATTTACTAATCTACTAATACAGACACAAACTTCTAACACCCCTTATGTGGCCATAGGTCTTGATGCCGAAAAGGCCTTCGACCGTGTTGAATGGAAATATCTATTTCATACTTTACAGTGGTTTGGTTTCACACAAAACGCTTTAAATATGATAAAAGTACTATATACTTGCCCAACCAACAAATTATTCATTAATGGACATTTCTCATCCCCTTTCAGACCGTCTAGAGGAACAAGACAAGGTTGTCCTCTATCCTCATTACTATTTAATATAGCCTTAGAACCCCTACTCTTAACAATACTACAATCTGACCATATTAAAGGTATAGAAGTGGATAATTTATCAGCTAAACTTTCGGCATATGCTGATGACGTACTGTTATATACCACTCCTTCATCCATACCTTACATATTAGAAGTAATAAATAACTACTCACTGATCTCTGGATACAAACTAAATCCTACAAAAACAGAAATGTTACCTATGAATATGTCAGCAAGATCATATCAATATACACAATCACCATTCAAATGGTCTCCCACCAGTTTGAAGTACTTAGGTGTATTGTTTGGATCTAATGTTAATGATACAATTAACCTCAATGCAACACATCTACTGAATTGTGTTAATGATATGTCTAAAAAATGGTCACCACTCAAATTATCTTGGTGGGGTAGCTTAGATACCATAAAAATGATGATTACTCCAAAGGTAAATTATGTATTGAGCATGTTACCAATTATGCTTAATGATAACACATACAAAAATATAGAACAAATCCTATCTAAATTTTTATGGTCTAATAAACCACCTCGAATAGCCTTAAAATATCTTAAGTCTACTAAACAACATGGTGGAGTTAATTTTCCAAACTTTAAGGATTACCACAAAGCTTTTATACTTAGACAAAGCTCCTCATGGATTATCTCTAGAGAAGATCAACCAGAACCTTTATGGCTAAAATGGGAAGCAAAACTATATAAAGATATCCCACTATACTTACTACCATGGTCATTTACAAACAAATCAGAAACTAATCCAATTATCTCTGCATCTCAAATATCTTTCAATTCACTGGACTCTTGTGTAAAAGCACCAATTCACTCAACCACCATGATTCCTCTCTGGAACAATCCAAATCTTAAAATCAATGGGAAGTGCATTGCATGGCCCAATTGGATGGGAGCTAAAATTTGGTATCTACATCAACTCTTGGACAAACATAAATGGATACCCTTCTCTAAATTACAAGAAACATATAATCTGCATAAACATTGCCTTTTCCAGTGGATCCAACTAAAACATTGTATTTCTTCTAGCTTTAACATTAATACTTTAAAGGAAGATACACCAAGTTATTTAACATTATGTCATCAACTGGATACAAAAAAGAAAACTGCCTCCATATGGTACAAAATCCTACAAGAACATTCTTCTCATCCTCCAATGGCTTTACAGAACATTTGGAATAGAGAAATCAACTCTCAATTATCAGAAGATCAATGGGAAGAAATTTGGTCATCTCTATACAAATCGTCAAAATCATCAGCTCTTACACAATCGTCATTTTATATATTACATAGAGCTATGTGGACACCATATAAACTATCTAAGATATCAAAAGATGCTTTCAATCGTTGCTGGTCCTGCTGCAACAATATAGGAATCTTGGACCATTTAATATATCATTGCCCATTACTGGATGAATATTGGTCTCAAATAGAGAAAACAATTTCTCTTATACTAAATTTAAAGATTTCTTTAACTTACAAAACGATAATAGCAGGAGATTTCGGCATTAACAATACACTATCACCACATATAATTAAACTACTACGTATATTGATCCAAGTGGCTATAAAATTGATATGTCAAAACTGGAAAGATTTTACAAAGTTAACCTACGAAATGTGGTAGAACTCAGTATGTCTAACAGCTAAATACGAAAAAGTAGCAGCAGAGAAATGTGGTTCCTTTATGGCATATAATAAAATTTGGTTTCCGGTGATTAAATATTCATCCAGCTAAGTAATTAATGTACAGGTACTTTACAAACATTGGCATTAATACTATAACATCTGATATGCATGCATACTTCATACGAATATACATATATGTATATATATATATATCAGGGGCGTATCTGGACTCGGGCGGTAGGGGGGGCCAGAGCCAGAGGGAGGGGGCACATTTTAGCCCCCCCCCAGCGCCACCGATCCCCCCCCCCGCCATTTCCGGACCCCCCTCGCCACCAATGACACCCTCCCCCGCTGCTGTCACTTACCTTTGCTGGCGGGGGACCCCAACCCCCCGCCAGCTGAGGTCCTCTCTTCCATGCAGGCTGCGCCGCTGCAAGTTTCAACGCTTCCTGTTCTTCTGAGTCTGACGTCCTGCACGTACAACGCGCAGGACGTCAGACTGAATTCCAAATTCTGAGTCTGACGTTCTGCACGTTGTACGTGCAGGACGTCAGACTCAGAAGAACAGGAAGCGTTGAAACTTGCATCCTGCACGGAAGAGAGGACTTCGGCTGTGCGGGGGCTTGGGGTCCCCCCCCAGCAAAGATCGGCGACGGGTTGGTGGCGGGAGGGAGGGGGAGGTGGAGAGGGTCTGTGGTAGGGGGGTCCAGGGCAAAATCTGCGGGGGCCCAGGCCCCTGTGGCCCCACGCAGATACGCCCCTGATATATATAGTCAGAGTACATTGACCTTTCTGTTAACTGTTATTGTCATTGGTACTAAATTTACAATATGTTATAAAATCAATAAAAAACTGATTGAACTAAAAAAAAAAAGTTATGTTACCTCCCCCCCCCCCATTTTTATTGTAAACCTCCCTGAAGGTTTCCGTAGTGTGGAGTAGCAAATTAACATAAACTTTAAAGCTGACAGCATTGGCTTCCCCCATGTATATCTCAATAGCAGACTATGGAATTTTCCACCAGGAACTTGTCCAAACCTTTTTAAAACTTAAGATATGCTAACCGCTGTAACCACATCCTCTGGCAACAAGTTCCAGAGCTTAACTATTCATTGAGGGGCTCTTTTACTAAAGAGTTGGCGCGCAGCAACAGGCTTGCCACGTGCCAATCTGGAAATACTGCCAGGTACCACAGGAGCCCGGCGGTAGTTCCCACCGCCAATGTGTACCATTTCCAGTGCTACAGTCATTTTTTTAGATTTTTGTAGCGCCAGAACTTAACATGCTGCCTGGTTACCGCTGGGTTAGTGCGAGACCCTTACCACCATGTCAATGGGTGGCGGTAAGAGCTTCCCACTGAAATGGGCCTTTTACCTGTTGCGGTAAAAGGGGGCCTCAGCGCGTGTCAAAACACGTGCCGACGCTAGTGCGCGCCCCCCCCCCCCCCTTTAACTGCAGCTTAGTAAAAGGGACCCCTGAGTGAAAAAATATTTCCTCCTATTCATTTTAAAAGTATTATCATGTAAGTTCATTGAGTGTCCCCTAGTCTTTGTACTTTTTGTAAGAGTAAAAAAAAAAATCAATTCACATTTACCCGTTCTACACCACTCAGGATTTTGTAGACCTCCTGATTTGCTACATGGCTGGCAAATGCTTTGTTATCCTTTCAGAAGCACCTAAAAATGCTATCATTTTTTGAGTAAAAAAAGGTTGGTGAGGGGTTGTCGTGGTGGGGAAAAGACTATGGAAAGGAGTTAAGCGAGAAGAATGGGAAGTGGGGAATTCGTGTGGCTGTGATCTGCTATACATTTATCTTAACATTTTAGTCAGTTTTATGTAATGATTTCAAGAATTGTTAAGTGCGAGTCTGTGGACTGCTCTTGGCTTTATAACTGCAATAAATTACACAGGTATGCCTGGTGATATTTCCAGTCTTGTGCTAGAACTAATGCAATTACAAAATATTAGGGCCCTACCCAGAGCACATTCCTACTGTAAAAATTGCTCTGAACACTCTAAGAGAAGACATATTACCTACATCTCAGGTTAAAATGGTAGGAATCAGCCTGACACATTGTTCAATGTCAGCTTTTCTGGTATGCAAAGCACTGATATGTGTCTGCATCAGAAGTCTGATTTGCACCAACACTGTGTAATATAATAATAATAATAATAATAATAATAATAATAATAATAATAATAATAATAATAATAATAATAAAAACATATATAGAATCAAACATCTGGAATGCATCAATAATTTTCATTACACCATAAATAGATGGTGCTGTAGTTAACTTTGTCTCAATGTGATTCTTGCAGCCTCTGCAGGTTTCGTCCTTGCTGTGGTACACGTTCAGAATTTACAGCATTCTGCATCTGCAAATCCAACCGTCACCTACATCATTTGAGCCTTTCCTGTACTGCCGGACTGAGCAGATGCTCCGGTGCCCATTTGAAATGTCCCTCTCAGCTCAAGGAGCTGCTTTTTTGACAAATAATTTTTATACTGAATAAACAAATATAGGAGGGGGTGAAAATGCCTCTTACTTAATTAGTGGCATTCTTTTGTGTGTTCTTAGGGAGCGGCTCTCAGCTGCACTGCTTTCTCAGTACAATCGAGGCCATGTTCTTTATTAATTACTGCTGCTTAATACACAGTTTTGATTCTTTAGAGTTTTCAGATATATGTATGCCCTGGAGGAAAGGAGAAACAGGGGTGATACAGATGTTCAAATATTTGAAAGGTATCAATCTGCAAACAAACCTTTTCTGGAGATGGGAAGGCAGTAGGACATAAACTGAGGTTGAAGGGGGGCAGACTGAGGAAAAATGTCAGGAAGCATTTTTTTCATGGAGAGGGTAGGGTGGTGGAAACTTGGAATGCCCTCCCGCGGGAGGTGGTGGAGATGAAAACGGTAAAATGCGTGGGATAAACGCAAAGGAATCCTGTTCAGAAGGAATGGATCCACAGAAGCTTAGCGGAGATTGGGTGGCAACACCGGAAACTGGGAAGCAAAGCTAGTGTTGGGCAAGACTTCTATAGTCTGTGCCCCGAAAATGGTAAGGACAAATCAAGGTCAGGTATACATTATAAAGTAGCTCATACAACGGTAAGGACAAATCAAGGTCAGGTATACATTATAAAGTAGCTCATACAACGAGTTTATCACTAATTAAATTCATTGGGCCTAACACACGTGAAGTTAGGCGCAGGATCCGTGACTAAAATTTAAGCACGGTCCATAAAAGGGGGTGCAGAAATGGGAGGGTCATGGGTATTTCAGGGCAGAACGGGGGTGTGGTTTTGAGTTAGGTGCGTAATTACAGAATATGGCTGCTCCGCATGTAAATTTAGACACGACCACCTGCACCACGTTTTCATTGGTGGAAATGGCAGTGCCTAAACTGACGCACGACCTCTTTGTTTAAGCTATTATTCTATACAAGAGATTAAAGCTATTTCGGGCAGTATGGGACAGGTATATCGACTCTCTTCCGCATAGGGCCAGGAGTCTACTTTTGAATTCTCTTTAAGGTATGGAATGGTGGGGTTGGGGTGCTCCGTTGCAGACAGGGGAAAGAATCATGTAAAGAATCGTAACAGTGGAAATGCTGGCCGGAGGGATCCCCTCTCCTCCTCCCCTTTTTTTTCTTTTAGGGTATTAGGGGTAAGGGGGGAGGGTGGGAGGGATGCAGGAGTGCAGTTGTACAAAACACTGATGACGTTTAATCTTAAATATGGTTATCTGGTTTGCCAAAAATAGTTGAAACATAAGCTATCAAACATATAAAAGGCGAGTGACCGTACTCACTCGCAAACGCGCAGTAGAGACTTCCCTCTCTGTCCCGCCCCCGCGTCAATACGTGAGGACGGGGGCGGGACAGAGAGAGAAACTGTGCGAAGCCGCTGACGTCGCTACCGCTCCCCCCCCCGAGGTCGCCACTACCGCTCCCCCCCGAGGTCGCCGCTGCCGCCCCCCCTCCACCTGGCCTGAGCACTCTCTTCAGTATTGAACTTACATCGGCGAAACGCAGCACGCAGATCAGCTGAGCTCCCGCCGCCCTTTCTTCCCTGCCTGTGTCCCGCCCTCGCCGACGTTATGTCACACGAGGGCGGGACACAGGCAGAGAAGGAAGGCCGACGAGAGCTCAGCTGATCTGCGTGCTGCCTGCGTTTCGCCGATGTAAGTTCAATACCGAAGAGAGGGCCCGGGCCAGGTGCAGGGGTGGTGGCGGCGACTCCGGGGGACCGGTAGCGGCGACCTCGGATGGGGGGGGGGGCTTGCCAAAACCCCATACTAGCCTGTTTTAACGGGCTCAAAGGCTAGTTACATAGTAACATAGTAGATGACGGTTTGGTGCGGTTTATAGTTATGCTATAAACCGCACCAAACTTTAGGACTAGCTTATAGAATACCGCTTAAGTGGGTATTTTTTGGCAACATATGTAGAATATTTTTATTTATTTGTTACATTTATACCCCACGTTTTCCCACCTGTTTGCAGGCTCAATGTGGCTTACAAGTACCGTAAAGGCATTTGCCGTTACGGTTAACAAATACAAAATTGTGTTGTGGTCAGATGAGGTAGGTATGAGTCAGGCGTCACTGGGTCAAGGGGAATGGTGGTGGTAAGTTGTCCAGTGCGATCCTTGATTATGTTGTGTTGCTGGGTGTGGGGGGTTAAGTTGGATCGGAGGGATAGGCTTTTTTGAAGAGGTGAGTTTTTAATGATTTCCTGAAGTTTAGGTGGTCATGTATTGTTCTCACAGCACGCGACAGTCCGTTCCATAGTTGTGCGCTCAAGTAGGAGAAGCTAGATGCATATGTTGTTTTGTATTTTAACCCTTTACAGTTGGGGTAATGTAGGTTTAGGTATGAATGCGCTGATTTTGACCTACTTCTAGTTGGTAGATCTATGAGATCTGTCATGTATCCTGGGACTACGCCGTAGATGATTTTATGGACCAAAGTGCAAATTTTGAAGAAGATCTGTTCTTTCATTGGGAGCCAGTGCAGCTTTTCTCAGAGGGGTTTGGCGCTGTCGAATCGTGTTTTACCATATATCAATCTGGCGGCTGAGTTTTGGGCGGTTTGGAGTTATTTTTGTGAGTTGTTCTTTGCATCCCGCGTAGATTCCTTTGCAGTAATCTGCATGGCTTAGGACCATTGATTGTATTAGTTTACGGAAGGTGTCCCTCGGGAAGAAAGGTTTTATTCTTTTGAGTTTCCACATTGAATTAAACATTTTCTTTATTACGGTTTTATACAGTTGAAGGGCTTATTTCCATAACCCACCAAGTCCATATTGGACTTCCAGTGTTTTGGAAATAAGCCCTTCAATTGCTCCCCGATATGTGCGTTACGTTACCTACACATGTGCAGCTTTTCCTGGACTCAGCAGAGATATTCCTGAGGGCACAGTTGGCATTTCTGCACAGATTTTTTAAAAATAAGCACACACGCGAAAAATGTAACTGAAATTTAATGTATACCTGCCCAAGACAAAATATGCACCTACTATTTCCGCATGTGCTCAGTATGTATAGTCCCCCCCTTAGGAGGAGATTCTATATAAAGCGCCTAAAAAAAATTGGCACTCAAATCAGTGCCGACTAAGCGTATTCTATAATCGGCACCTAGATTTAGGCGCTGATTATAGAATAAGCTTAGTTGATATGTCAGCACCTAAATCTGCGCGCATCCATTTACACCCACTAAAATGTGGAATAAATCTCGGCGCGTAGATTTAGGCGCACTGGGCCATATTCTATAACTAGGCGCCTACATTTCGGAACACCCGTGAAACACCCATTGCCCCGTCCATAGCCACGCCCCTTTTTGCCTGCGCACATTAGAAGTTTGGTGCCCATCATACGCTTAGCAAGTTGTGCACTCAAATTTTAATCAGTACCAATTATTTATTTATTTGTTACATTTGTATCCCGCATTTTCCCAGCTATTTGCAGGCTCAATGTGGCTTACATAGTACCGTAGCGGCGTTCGCCGGTTCCGGTCTGAACAAATACATAGCGTGCACAAGTGCAAGGTGTGATTGTGGTAGAATATGGTTCATATACGTTAGCTATATTGGGAAACATTCGGTAGGAGGAGGGAGGTTGGGTGAGTCCGTTAAGTTCTTGGTGTTGTTGTGTAGCAGGTTCTCTGGTTCTTACGTTGGGTTGGTGGGGTATGCCTTTTGGAACAGGCTCGTTTTTAGTTTTTCCCGGAACTTTAGGTAGTCGTATGTTGTTTTTACTGTTTTTGGAAGTGCGTTCCATAGTTGTGCGCTTAACTAGGAGAAGCTGGATGCATATATTGTTTTGTATTTGAGACTTTTGTTGTTTGGGTAGTGGAGATTAAGATAGGTTCGAGCTGATCTTGCTGCGTTTCTCACAGCTCATTAGCTTGTTAAACCAATGTTAATTAATAATAATATGTATTTCTCACTCCGGAAATGGATACCGCCATTTCGGCATAATGTAAGCCACATTGAGCCTGCAAAGAGGTGGGGAAATGTGGGGTACAAATGCAGTAAATAAATGAATAAGTTACGTGTGGCGTTCTAGAATCTGTGCCGATTTCGGTGCTTAATCTAAGCACATTATATAGAATCCAGGAATTAAGGATGATCTTACCACTGCACTGCACGATGCCATCTCTTTGACTCGGAGCATCACTTCTTGGCTAAATGTTGTTGGCCAGAATACCTGTGACACGAGTCCTCTGCTGCAGGCTTCCTGGGCAGTAAGCTTTCGCCCACAAAACAACATTTCATTTGCCTACAAAAGAAAGAGCCGTTTTACGAGTTGGAGGAGTCTTATATCAGCCGACAGAAATGATCACAATGCATGCGAATAAAAACAGAAAATGGTGGAAGATAACGACCATATGGCCTACACAGTCTGCCCATTCATACTATCTATATATATAAAACTCACCCTCAACGTTCTATCGTCTGCTGACGTCACTGAAGCCAAGGTTCGTATGTTCGAAGCTCTGAAGCCACGAAAATCACAGTCTCTGGGCCCCGCCCTCACGTCAAACGTTATGACGTTGAGGGCAGAGCAGATTCTCACCTCCAACGATCTACTCAGGCCACAAACTCCGGATTTCCACACTGTAGCTCTGCTCCGCCCTCGCGTCAAAACGCGATGACGTCGAGGGCGGGGGCACGAAAACCGCCACCCACACAGAGCTACAACAATAACAGCAGCGGTGCACGAACCAGGTAAAACCGCGACGAGCCATGCAGCCATGAAAATGGTGGAAGATAACGACCATATGGCCTACACAGTCTGTTCATTCATACTATCTATATATATATATAAAACTCACCCTCAACGTTCTATCGTCTGCTGACGTCACTGAAGCCAAGGTTCGTATGTTCGAAGCTCTGAAGCCACGAAAATCACAGTCTCTGGGCCCCGCCCTCGCGTCAAACGTTATGACGTTGAGGGCGGAGCAGATTCTCATCTCCAACGATCTACTCAGGCCACAAACTCCGGATTTCCACACTGTAGCTCTGCTCCGCCCTCGCGTCAAAACGCGATGACGTTGAGGGCGGGGGCACGAAAACCGCCACCCACACAGAGCTACAACAGAAACAGCAGCGGTGCACGCCACGAACCAGGTAAAACCGCGACGAGCCATGCAGCCATGAAACCCTTGCTAGCGCCCGTTTCATTGCGCTCAGAAACGGGCCTTTGTTTACTAGTCTACTAATAAAGTATGTGTTAAAAAAAAAAACCTATAAACTTGTTTTTCTGCATAACTTTGTCAAAACTCGACCAATTTCAATAAAGTTTAGGATATATCATCCTGAATAAGGGCTCCATTTAATAAGCTGTGGTAACAAATTGGCTTAGCATGCACTTATGTGGGCCTTTCCCGGGTTACCATATGGCTCCAGAAAAAGGAGGGCAGATTGAGCCAGTCCGGGTTTTACTTCCTTGATGGATCTCTTACACACCTGCTATAACACCTCTTGTCCCTGTATTTTCCGCCAAAATCGCTATGCTCACATTAGCCCTCTCCTCAAATCACTTCACTGGCTCCCTATCCATTTCCACATTCAATTCAAACTTCTCTTACTGACCTATAAGTGTATTCACTCTGCTGCTTCCCGGTACCTCTCCACTCTTGTCTCTCCCTACACTCCCCCTCGGTCACTCCATTCTGTTGACAAATCACTCTTGTCTGTCCCCATCTCCTCTACTGCTAATTCCAGACTCTGTTCCTTCTGTCTCGTTGCACCACACGCCTGGAATAGACTTCCCGAGCATGTACGTCTAGCCCCGTCTTTGGCCGTTTTCAAGTCCAAACTTAAAGCCCACCTCTTTACCACTGCTTTTGACTCCTAACCACTGCTCACTTGCCCTGTCCTTTAACCTCTCCTATTTATTCTCTTACCCTTAATTGTTCTGTCTGTTTTCCTGTCTTATCTAGATTGTAAGCTCTTTGAGCAGGGACTGTCTTTATGTGTATGTTGTACAGCGCTGCGTATGCCTTGTACTACTACTGCTACTTGACATTTCTAAAGCGCTACTAGGGTTACGCAGCGCTGTACAATTTAACATAGAAGGACAGTCCCTGCTCAAAGGAGCTTACAATCTAAAGGACAAAAATGTGCAGTCAATCAAATAGGGGCAGTCTACATTTCCTGAGAGGTATAAAGGTTAGGTGCCGAAAGCAACATTGAAGAGGTGGGCTTTGAGCAAGGATTTGAAGATGGGTAGGGAGGGGGCTTGGCGTAAGGGCTCAGGAAGTTGATTCCAAGCATAGGGTGAGGCGAGGCAGAATGAGCGGTATAGAAGTATAGAATATAGCGGTATAGAATGTAGCACTATAGAAGTGATAAATAGTAGTAGTATGTCATTTCAGGGCATCGTGCTGTATTGTCAGTGATGCATTATATTGCCAACAGCCTGTTGGTGGGAGTCACACACTAAGGGGTCCTTTTACTAAGGTACGCTAGCATTTTTAGCGCGCGCTAAACACAAGAGACACCCATATGGGTGTCTCTAGTGTTTAGCATGCACTAAAACTTAAGTGTGCACTACAAACGCTAGTGTGCCTTTGTGAAAGACCTCCTGAGATTTCAAATATTGAAATACTGCATAGTCAAGATTTTCTGTGCACCTTACCTCCTCCTGCTTTATCAGTTACTCCTATTTGCTTTGCAGAATCCATTAAATTTCTATGGGTTATTGTTGATATTCGTTTAACAGCTCATATTTCAGCAGAAGTAAAGAAATCATTCTTTAAGCTGCGTCAATTATGGTCAATTTACCCGCTGATTGATAAGAGAGCGCTTTGCCTTCTGATTCGGGTTTTCTGGTATTATCTCACACTGATTACTGTAATTCTTTTTTCTTAGGCTTACCTCAGAACCAGCTGCATAACTCAGAATGCTTCTGTAAAAATGCTCTGTGGGGGGGGGGGGGGGGGGGGGGTGAGGAAATATGAAAGGGTCTCACCACTTTTGTCTGAAGCACACTTGAGTGGAGGAATAGCCTAGTGGTTAGTGCAGCAAACTTTGATGCTGTGGAACTGGGTTTGATTCCCACTGCATCTCCTCGTGACTCTGGGCAAGTCACTTAACCCTCCATTGCCCCTGGTACAAAAATAAGTACCTGAATATATATAAACCGCTTTGAATGTAGTTGCAAAAAAAACCTCAGAAAGGCGGTATATCAAGTCCCATTTCCCTTTCCCTATTTGAGATTCTACATGGAATGTTGCTACTATTTGAGATTCTGTTGCTACTATTTGAGAGTCTACATAGACTGTTGGTGGTGGAGGAGTAGCCTAGTGGTTAGTGCAGACTTTGATCCTGGAGGGCTGGGTTTGATTCCCACTGCAGCTCCTTGTGACGCTGGGCAAGTCACTTAACCCTCTAATCCTCCATTGCCCCACGTACCTGTATATACTATGTAAACTGCTTTGAATGTAGTTGCAAAAACCACAGAAAGGCGGGATATCAAGTCCCATTTCTCTTTCCCTATTTGAGATTCTACATGGAATGTTTCTAGTGGAGGAGTAGCCTAGTGGTTAGTGCAGCGGACTTTGATTCTGGGGAACTGGGTTAGATTCTCACTACAGCTCCTCGTGACTCTGGGCAAGTCACTTAACCCTCCATTGCCCCAGGTACAAAATAAGTATCTGTATATACTATGTAAACCGCTTTGAATGTAGTTGCAAAACAAAAAACCCAGAAAGGTGGTAATATCAAGTCCCAGTCCCATTCCATTTAGCTGACTGTGCTCTCCATTCTGGACCCCCACTTTTCCTTTATAAAACTCTCACTCCGTTTATGCCATCTCGTGCCCTTTGTTCATCACAACATCATGCTAACTGTTCCAACGTATTTGCAGATTCGTCTAGATTTAATCTGTCGCACTTCAAGTCATGGCCGCTACACTTTGGAACAATATACGACTTTATATTCACACTGAAGCTTCACACTATAAACTCAAGGTGGCTTTGAAAACTTATTATTATGGTCTTGCCTTTTCCCCTGGCTAAGGTTATGGAGTTCCTTCATTTTTGTGGCTTTCCCATTGTAGCATTACCCTTAGGTGTTTGTACTAGTTTGTGTTGTAAATCCACTTTCCCTTCCAATTTGTTCCCCCTTCTTTGATTTGCTGTTCCCTTTTAGCTCTGGGATTTGTAACTGTTCCCTTTTGTGTCTTGTTAAGTTCTACTTTAATTATCTCTCTCTATAAAACGCACCTCCAACGTTCTGAAGCCTCCACAAGTCCCAACATTCCAAATGCATGGTGGTGAAACCCAGAATTCGCCCAGGAGTGTTTGCCCCGCCCAAAGTGTCAAACGTCATGACGTCGAGGGCGGACCAATGACAAACAACCTATCACATCGCGAACACGTTACTAAGCGACGGCACGAGACGAACGACGCATCGCGGAACAAAGAAAACCAGCAGCACACAGTTGCTACGCAACGACAAGAGCAACGCTACAAGGACCAATCACGCAACAAGACTACCAAACAAGGGAGCAGAAGGAAAAACACAAACCGGGAACTTCAAAAACAACAAGGAGACGACGAAACTCGCAGGAAGCCGATACAAATTTGGAAAACCATGCTTAAGATCACAGTATGTGCTTTCCACAGACAAAACGCCCTACCAAAACAAAAAAAAAGCTAATCAACAACGGAAGTAAAAAAAAACGACTGCTAAGAAGTAGTATACAACAAAAACCAATGAAAAACAAACACTGCAGTCAATAATACGTCCTTAGCTTTCACATTGTGGGAAGTAGAGGAGTGTGGTAGCCGTGTTAGTCCACTCTTAAGGTTATCAATAGAAATCAAACAAAATAAAACATGGAAAAGAAAATAAGATGATACCTTTTTTATTGGACATAACTTAATACATTTCTTGATTAGCTTTCGAAGGTTGCCCTTCTTCCTCAGATCGGAAATAAGCAAATGTGCTAGCTGACAGTGTATATAAGTGAAAACATTCAAGCATTACTATGACAGTCTGACAGGGTGGGAGGAGGGGGGTGGGTAGGAACAGAAGGGCACACTTCCCTGTAATTTATCCAGTTGCAAACTATGCCAAAATATTTCACAGGACCCCAAAGTCATCCACAAAGGAAAGATATTCAACATAAAGGGATCTTTCACTTGCTCATCTTCCAATGTGGTATATATCATTCAGTGTAAAAAATGTAACGAAGGATGCTATATTGGAGAAACAGGCCAGATGTTTGAGACAAGATTCAATTTACATAGACATCATATGAACAATACTGGTGCCAGCAGGGTTCCCACGCCTGTTGGTCAACATTTTACAGGATCAGGACACTGTACCAGTGACTTCACAGTGAGAATCCTGAAAGGTAACTTTAAAACCATACAAGAACGTAAGACCTTTGAAGTCAGAATGATTGAATATTTTAACACCCAACAGAAAGGACTTAACAAGGACCTGGGGTTCCTAGCCCATTATAAACCATAAAGCTGTATGTCTCTGTTGATCACCCTCCCCTCACCTATCCACACCCACCCTGTTAGAATATCAATGATATACTTTGATGTCCCCATGCATACTTCCTACCCACCCCCCTCCTCCCACCCTGTCAGATTGTCATAGTAATGCTTGAATGTTTTCACTTATATACACTGTCAGCTAGCACATTTGCTTATTTCCGATCTGAGGAAGAAGGGCAACCTTCGAAAGCTAATCAAGAAATGTATTAAGTTATGTCCAATAAAAAAGGTATCATCTTATTTTCTTTTCCATGTTTTATTTTGTTTGATTTCTATTGATAACATTGTGGGAAGAAATGCACCATATAGATCTCTGCCCTCCACACAAACAACGAACACGGAGGCCATAGGAAGGAAAGAAAAAAACAGCACATACACACTCACTCACACTCTTACCTGGCTATAATGAGCAAATGACCTGCCACTATCACAGGGACTGCTAGCACCTCTCTCTCTCTCTCACACACACACGGGACACAAAGGGAATGGAAGACAAGGAAAGAATCCTTGTATGGAGGGGTATGGAGGGGGTGGCAGGGGAGATAAGGCAAGAACTGCCACAAACGTTTTTTGCTGTGCTATGTACAATTATAATGCAGACTCTTCATTTTGACCCTACCCTTTCACACAGACACACATTTACACTGTCTGTAAATCACACCCACAACCACACGCACCCACACACATATACACACTCTCTCACACAGACACACAAACACGCCTCAAATGGTTCAGCTGCCCTATGTACAATTTCACTGCTGACTCTTCATTTTCACACTACCCTTGCACACTCTCTTTCACACACTCACCCCCCCCCACTTTCTCTGTGTCACACACACACACACACACAGACACACATACATACATATACACACTCTCTCACACAGACACACAAACACGCCTCAAATGGTTCAGCTGCCCTATGTACAATTTCACTGCTGACTCTTCATTTTCACACTACCCTTGCACACTCTCTTTCACACACACACCCACCCACTTTCTCTGTGTCACACACACACACACACAGACACACATACATACATATACACACTCTCTCACACAGACACACAAACGCGCCTCAAATGGTTCAGCTGCCCTATGTACAATTTCACTGCTGACTCTTCATTTTCACACTACCCTTGCACACTCTCTTTCACACACACACCCCCCCCACTTTCTCTGTGTCACACACACACACAGACACACATACATACATATACACACTCTCTCACACAGACACACAAACACGCCTCAAATGGTTCAGCTGCCCTATGTACAATTTCACTGCTGACTCTTCATTTTCACACTACCCTTGCACACTCTCTTTCACACACACACCCACTTTCTCTGTGTCACACACACACACACACCCACTTTCTCTGTGTCACACACACACACAGACACACATACATACATATACACACTCTCTCACACAGACACACAAACACGCCTCAAATGGTTCAGCTGCCCTATGTACAATTTCACTGCTGACTCTTCATTTTCACACTACCCTTGCACACTCTCTTTCACACACACACCCACTTTCTCTGTGTCACACACACACTCTCACTCTCTCTAAAACCTTGCTAGCGCCCGTTTCATTTGTTTACGAAACAGGCCTTTTTTTTTTACTAGTATTTTAATATTGTCAACTGCTTAATTTTTTGACTTTGCAGTGTATCAAATAAATATGATGTCACATATTTCAATTTTATGTTGCCTATTTTTCTTATTTCTAAAGAATGTGTCAGGAAATGTACAACTTCTGCCAGAAAAGGGAAATAACGTTTCCACACCACCTTCTTTCAAAAAAAATCTTAAGTAACGAATTCTGGAGGAATAATTCACGCCTGCAGTTGATATTACATGCTTAAACTGAATCTTATTAAAAAGGCGAAGAAGGAACGGCAGAAAGTATAAAACTTGCTGAGCGAAGAACAGAAGTCCTAATCTTCAGTGTCCACCGATCGATTTCTAATTTATGTAGAAAGTGAATTTCCAAAGGCAGCGGCTAAGAACACGCTGCCCATATCAACCCCGTCACATCGTTCCAAAACATTCTAGCTCTTCTGCTGATTAAAAATGTAACGTAGAACTGAGCTCTGTGGCTACTGGATTTGATTTCTCAGCAGGTGCTGCACTGATCTTCCAATTATTGTTTCCGACTTGAAAAAAAAAATGAGAATCTTATTCGTGAAGACCAAAAAACTAACGTTGACATCTTTCTTAAGCACAATGACATTTCTGACCTTGAAGTGTGACTGCGTACCAATGACATCTGGAAATAAATTCTAGAGATTTAAAAACCTTACCAGTGCAATCCCCAAGATCTGGGGAAACGTATATGACGAGCAGCCAGCCGGTGTAAGTCGGATTGTTGCATAGGGTGTCTGGAACCAGGACTTTTCACTTGCCCACACAATGTCGCACAATGGCAAAATAGATGCTCCCAGGCCAAGGGCAGGGCCGTTGATAGCAACCACGATTGGCTTTTTAAACTGAATAAAGGCCTTTACAAAATCCCTAAAAAGAAAACAAGGAGTTTTTATGATAACTGGATCTGAACTGGTGAGTTTCTTACAATGCAGGACGTGCTGTAGCGATCCATTTCAAATTCATGTTTTAGGGGCCTTTTTACTAAGCTGCATTAAGCACTAACACAGCTTAACATGGAGTACTGTGGGATGCACTTACGTGCAGGACGTCAGACTCACAGAAACAGAAGCCTGCGCAGCCTTCTACATGGAATGTTGCTAGTGGAATAGCAACATTCCATGTAGAATCTCCAATAGTAGCAACATTCCATGTAGAATCTCCAATAGTATCTATTTTATTTTTGTTACATTTGTACCCCGCGCTTTCCCACTCATGGCAGGCTCAAAGCGGCTTACATGGGGCAATGGAGGGTTAAGTGACTTGCCCAGAGTCACAAGGAGCTGCCTGTGCCTGAAGTGGGAATCAAACTCAGTTCCTCAGTTCCCCAGGACCAAAGTCCACCACCCTAACCACTAGGCCACTCCTCCACTGCTGCTACTATTTGAGATTCTACATGGAATGTTGCTATTCCACTAGAAGTCGGCCCTTGCAGATCACCAATGTGGCCGTGCAGGACGTCAGACTCACAGAAACAGAAGCCTGCGCAGCCTTCTACATGGAATGTTGCTAGTGGAATTGGAACATTCCATGTGGTAATTGCCTATGTGAAAGCTGGCTATCTGATTGGGGGGGGGGGGGGGGGGCACTTGGCCGGTCAAGTGTTGATATTCAGCACTTCACCGGCCATGGCAACTGCATAAAACACAGTCCTATCTTTGTGTGTCAACCCATGGCCGGTGAAGTTCTGAATACTGATTTAACCGGCCACGTGTTAGCTGGCGCCATATAAACCGGATATTTCAATGCCGAAGCCTGGATATGGCCTGGCATTGATTACCTGGGAATGCCGCATCCAGCCGAATACTTAACCCTACATTTTTAAGGCACAGTAATAAACCAAACATGGACTAAGAAATGTCCACCCCCCCTACTTTTCAATTCAATTCAACCCTTGCAAATGATTCTACTATTTGACAGCCAGGATTTAATCGCTCCCATTGCCAATGGTCCTTCCAAACTGTTGGTGCCGGTTCTGCCAGTTCTTTTGGGTTATGGTACCAATACCACTCACAGACGAAATAAAGGTTTAGGGATCACTCTCGATAGCTCCCTTACTTTCATCCCCAGATTGCTTCTGTACTACATCACACTTTTTTTTCAACTTAAACGTAACCGCTCAATTAAGCCATTCCTTTTCCCAGCTGCTGTAAACACCCTTGTTCACTCGTTCAATTATCTTGCAACTTGATTACTGCAATTCTCTCTATGTAGGACTTTCCCCAATGCCACCTACAGTGTCTCCAGCTCATCCAAAATACTGCCGTTAAATTTACTACTGGACATACCAAATTTGATCACCACTGTTATCCACTGTTAGTGGAGGAGTGGCCTAGTGGTTAGGGTGGTGGACCTTTGGTCCTGGGGAACTGAGTTCGATTCCCGGCACAGGCAGCTCCTTGTGACTCTGGACAAGTCACTTAACCCTCCATTGCCCGCCGCATTGAGCCTGCCATGAGTGGGAAAGCGCGGGGTACAAATGTAACAAAAATAAAATAGATACTATTGGAGATTCTACATGGAATGTTGCTACCGTTGGAGATTCTACATGGAATGTTGCTATTCCACTAGCAACATTCCATGTAGAAGGCTGCGCAGGCTTCTGTTTCTGTGAGTCTGACGTCCTGCACGTGCAGGATGTCAGACTCACAGAAGCAGAAGCCGGCGCGGCCACATTGGTGATGTGCAAGGGCCGACTTCTACATGGAATGTTGCTAGTGGAATAGCAACATTCCATGTAGAATCTCAAATAGTAGCAACAGTGGACGAGTGGAGGAGTGGCCTAATGGTTAGGGTGGTGGACTCTGGTCCTGAGGAACTGAGTTCGATTCCCACTTCAGGCACAGGCAGCTCCTTGTGACTCTGGACAAGTCACTTAACCCTCCATTGCCCGCCGCATTGAGCCTGCCATGAGTGGGAAAGCGCGGGGTACAAATGTAACAAACAAACAAAAAAGATGCCCACTGGTTACCAGTTCAATATAGAGTACAATACAAATTATTACTTTTCGTTTTCATGATTCGTGTTGTTCGGGAACCTTCTTTTCACTCTGTTCTCCTCATGCCCTACAGACCATCCCGCTGTTTGCGCTCCTCCCAACTAGATCTCCTGACTCTTCCATCCCTTTCGAGATATTCCCTTACTGTCTACATTCGAAAGTTCAAGACCACTGCGTGAGAAACTGCACTGGCTTCCTGTCAAGGACAGAATCACTTTTAAAATTTGCACTCTGGTGCATAAAATCATCTACGGTGAAGCCCCAGCATACATGGACACCCTAATCAACTTGCCACCTAGGAACTCTCACAGATCAGCACGATCGTACCAAAACCTCCATTACCTAGTATATAATGGTCTTAAGTACAAAACCACCTCCGCATCCACCTTCTCCTACACTAGCGCTCATTTGTGGAATGGTCTACCTAAATTGGTGAAACTTACTCCTGATCACCCGACCTTCAAACAGCACCTCAAGACCTTTGCTTACGCTCCACTCCCGCCTAGCATCTCTAACTTCTGAACCGTCTCTGTCCCGGTGTCATATTGATCACCACTGCTCTTTCTCGTTTTCCCTTCCTTGCTTTTACCCTCTCTGTCTTATACTTCTAAAACATTGATTGTTTGTTTGCTGACTTGTTGTGTGTTTATATAGACTGTTGTAAGCCACATTGGGCCTGCCCGTGGGTGGGAAATTGTGGGATAGAAATGCTGTAAATAAATAAATACGTGTCATTTTATTTTCTCTGTACAAGGCCCTCGCTTATGGAATTCTCTTCCTGAGAATCTGAAGGCATCGCCCACCGTTGCTCAATTTACAACTGATCTAAAAACTCACCTCTTTCTGGAGGCATTTGATCATTAGCCAGCTGAGTAGCTTATTTCTCCCATACATCTCCCCCCCCCTCTTTCTTTCCTATCAATTTATGTAGTTCTCCCCCAGCTCTTTTTGTTCCCCCACCTGTTGTTGTCATGTCTCTGATGTATGGTTGCTGTATCTTTAATCTTCTGTTTTAGATTGTAAGCCACTCATGCTGGGATACAAAGTCCTTAATAAACTTGAAACTTGACAGTCATTCTATTTTATTTTTGTTACATTTGTACCCCGCGCTTTCCCACTCATGGCAGGCTCAATGCGGCTTACATGGGGCAATGGAGGGTTAAGTGACTTGCCCAGAGTCACAAGGAGCTGCCTGTGCCTGAAGTGGGAACCAAACTCAGTTCCTCAGTTCCCCAGGACCAAAGTCCACCACCCTAACCACTAGGCCACTCCTCCACTGTTGCTACTATTTGAGATTCTACATGGAATGTTGCTATTCCACTAGCAACATTCCATGTAGAAGTCGGCCCTTGCAGATCACCAATGTGGCCGCGCAGGCTTCTACATGGAATGTTGCTAGTGGAATAGCAACATTCCATGTAGAATCTCCAATAGTATCTATTTTATTTTTGTTACATTTGTACCCCACGCTTTCCCACTCATGGCAGGCTCAATGCTGCTTACATGGGGCAATGGAGGGTTAAGTGACTTGCCCAGAGTCACAAGGAGCTGCCTGTGCCGGGAATCTAACTCAGTTCCTCAGTTCCCCAGGACCAAAGTCCACCACCCTAATCACTAGGCCACTCCTCCACCCATTCTATACTATTCTATCTAGTTCTTTTATACTGATCTTTACTCCCAAGATGGATTCACAGCGGTTTACATAAAAGAAGACCCTAAAACATTAAGGTGAAGAGTTTACAAAACCTAAAACATAACTAAGCTTTTTTTTTTTTTTGTTACATTTGTATTTTTTTTTTTGTTACATTTGTACCCCGCGCTTTCCCACTCATGGCAGGCTCAATGCGGCTTACATATACAGGAAGTTATTTGTACCTGGGGCAATGGAGGGTTAAGTGACTCGCCCAGAGTCACAAGGAGCTGCCTCTGCCTGGGAATCGAACCCAGT
This sequence comes from Microcaecilia unicolor, assembly GCF_901765095.1. Lineage (NCBI taxonomy): Eukaryota > Metazoa > Chordata > Amphibia > Gymnophiona > Siphonopidae > Microcaecilia > Microcaecilia unicolor. The sequence continues at coordinate 340,261,063 of NC_044035.1, read as the reverse complement.
TCCCCAGGACCAAAGTCCACCACACTAACCACTAGGCGACTCCTCCACTAGCCGTGCAGGCTTCTGTTTCTGTGAGTCTGACGTCCTGCGTCAGACTCACAGAAACAGAAGCCTGCGCGGCTGCAAGGGCAGGCTTCTACATGGAATGTTGCTAGTGGAATAGCAACATTAACATTCCATGTAGAATCTCAAATAGTAGCAACAGAATCTCAAACAGTAGCCAACATTCCATGTAGAATCTGAAATAGGGAAAGGGAACTGGGACTTGATGTGCTGCCTTTCTGTGGGGTTTACATAGTATATACAGGTACTTATTTGTGCCTGGGGCAATGGAGGGTTAAGTGACTTGCCCAGAGTCACAAGGAGCTGCCAGTGCCTGAAGTGGGAATCGAACTCAGTTCCCCAGGACCAGAGTCCACCACCCTAACCACTAGGCCACTCCTCCACTCCACGTTGTTGATGTCTATTCACTGACTCAGCTGGGACAGTGGTTTGGAAGCACTTCATGGAGACAAGTGAGGCTACCATTAGCTGGCTATCTAGACATGGTACTGTTTGCACACAATAATAATAATAAAGCTTCATTCTGTCTCCTTGCCCTTTCACTTTACCTTCTGACTTGGAGACTGAGAGGCAGATGCAGCAACCAAACGTAAAAAAATCTAAATCGTTAAAGTCCCTAACGATTTTAAAATAACGAAAAATGCACCAAAAAAAAAAGTCACACATGCTGAGATCGGTAGTGAAACGTACAATGTATCAAAGAATCACAATACACATCGTTAATCGGCCCCCAAATCATGCGCAGAGCAGCCAAGCGTTATGTTAGCTGCTCTGCGCATGCCACAAACAGTCACAACACAGTCAAATCGCAAGCACATGGCTCCCAAATAAAAACAAAAATAAAAAAAAAGGGTCGGGAGGGGGCAAGGGCGCTCATCAGGAGCGTCCTGTACAGACGGCCTTGCCCCCCCCCCGCTGCTCCCCACTTTCCGCCGCTCCCCCCACCCCGAAAAAGCAAACTTCTAGAAGCCCCTGCCCCCCTCCCTTCCTCAGTACTCTGTCACCTGTGCTCCGCCTCCCGACATCCTCCGTCCGTGCCCCGCCCCCTTTTGGGGTCGTCGCCGCCATTCCCCTCCTCCATCGGGCCCCCCTTCCTCTTACCGGGCCCGTGCAGCGCCTCTCTCCTCTGTCCGAAGGCGCTGCACGGGCAAGAAGAAAGCTGAATCAGCTGATGCCTGCCTTCGCCTAGCTTCGATAGAGCGTCTTTCTCCTCCTGGGCCCGCCCCTGTCTGACGTCAGTAACCTACGTAGGTTACTGACGTCAGACAGGGGCGGGCGCAGCAGAAGAAAGACGCGCCATCGCGAAGGCAGGCATCAGCTGATTCAGCTTTCTTCTTGCCCGTGCAGCGCCTTCGGACAGAGGAGAGAGGCGCTGCACGGGCCCGGTAAGAGGAAGGGGGGCCCGATGGAGGAGGGGAATGGCGGCGACGACCCCAAAAGGGGGCGGGGCACGGACGGAGGATGTCGGGAGGCGGAGCACAGGTGACAGAGTACTGAGGAAGGGAGGGGGGCAGGGGCTTCTAGAAATTTGCTTTTTTGGGGTGGGGGGAGCGGCGGAAAGTGGGGAGCAGCGGGGGGGGGGGGGCAAGGCTGTCCGTACAGGACGCTCCTGATGAGCGCCCTTGCCCCCTCCCGATCCTTTTTTTATTTTTATTTTTTTATGTGTTTTCTGAGGTCCTTTGGACCAATCACAGCGCTTTTAGCTCTGCTAATGCGCTGGGATTGGCTCAAAGTTTGTTTATTTTTTCAATTAACACTTTTTCCTGGCACAGAGCTGTCCTAACGAGAGGTCCAGACCTCTCGTTAGTTTTCCTGCCTTTTTCCTGCCTAAAGGCAATCGGAAAAGGTTAGTGCATGTCGTTTCAATGGGGTTTTCACACTAATTGCTCATCTCCATTCCGTTTTCGTTAGCTGCTACTGTCGTCGGAAAATAGGCTTAAGTGCATGGAAAGGATAGGAAATTCTTCCCTGAGGGCTCATTTAACGATGAAAAACGTTTAGTGCATCTGCCTCTCAGAGTTCCTACTCAAAGTAGGTGATAAAACTTGGCTGTTCTCGCTCTCTTTCCCCAAACAGTAAATACTTTGGTTGCTTATCAGCTCTTCTGAAGCTGTTGAATGTTTTTCTTGATTGGGAAACCCTTTTGTGTTCCACCATATTGCTCTATTGCTATTGCAAGTTGATGACGAAGTCCTAGCTCACTCCCCCATCCTTATGTTTTACGACTGTCTTTGGCCAACCTCATGATATTTGCTGTGGCTGTGAATGTTTTTTTTTTAAATTGGTTTGTGCATTTCTGGTGACTTTTATCAAATTTCTTTAAACTATGACTAGCCGTTAAGCCCGTAACAACGGGCTAGTTTTTTGTTTTCCTATGGCCTCCCCCGTCCACCAACCCTGCTCTCCCCCCAGCGTCTGTTTCCCTCAGTTCCGCCCCCTCCTTCTCTCCCTGCTCCCTCCTCCTCCGATTTCCACGCCCATGTCCAAGCCCTCCTCCCAATTGGGCTGTACTGCTGGTGGAGGCGGGGCTTGGACTTCTACACTCTCAGCGTTCCGACTCAACTGCGCATTTGCAGGTGAGTCGGTCACTTGCCGTTTATATGTTTGATGATGTTCCTGTCAAAGGGGCAGTTTATGAAATAAATGAATACATTAAAACAATAAAAAAAATGCAGAGTTCCAAGAGCTTTAATGGTTTTGGAGCAAACTGGATTTCTTTGTTCGTAGACATGCCTTCTGCTGGACCAAGATCAGAACTCTCCCAAGATGGAGACCACTCTGGACATCATAATAAAATAGACCCTATGGTCTCTAAATCTGGTAGATGTCAACATGATTTGGATAATTACTACTACTTAACACTTCTAAAGCGCTACTAGGGTTACGCAGCGCTGTACAGTTTAACAAAGAAGGACAGTCCCTGCTCAAAGGAGCTTACAATCTATAGGATGAAATGTCAAGTTGGGCAGTCTAGATTTCCTGAGTAGAGGTGTAGTGTTTAGGTTCCGAAGGCGACATTGAAGAGGTGGGCTTTGAGCGAGGATTTGAAGACGGGCAGGGAGGGGGCCTGGCGTATGGGCTCAGGGAGTTTATTCCAAGCATGGGGTGAGGCGAGGCAGAAAGGGCGGAGCCTGGAGTTGGCGGTGGTGGAGAAGGGTACAGAGAGGAGGGATTTGTCCTGTGAGCGGAGGTTTCGGGTAGGGGCGTAAGGGGAGATGAGGGTACAGAGGTAGGGAGGGGCTGCAGATCGAGTGCATTTGTAGGTTAGTAGGAGAAGCTTGAACTGTATGCGGTACCTGATCGGAAGCCAGTGAAGTGACTTGAGGAGAGGGGTGATATGAGCATAATGGTCCATGCGGACCGTTATGTTGGCCTGATTAAAAAAAAAAAAAAAAAGATCATAACCAGCAAAGAATCCTCTGCTTCATAAGAACGTAGAACAAAAATCCTGTAACCACCATAACTGCTACAAGGACTGAAAACCATACAAGAGCCTTTTACAAAGGCACAGACAGACACCAGCAGGACTAACTGAGGAAGTCAGACATTTTGGTCTTCCGCACATGTGCAGTGGTAGCTGTTGTGCTACTATCGTGTTGCCCCGAAAATAAGACACTGTCTGGGTTGCGGACGGTGGTAGGTGTGTATTACAGAGTACTTGTCCGGCCAGGATTGGAAAACAAAGCGTCAGGGTGACAGGAGGGAAGGAACCGCCCGCCGGTCAGTGAGTACCCGGGGCAGGGTCTGAGGTGCCACTGGTAGCGGCTGTCATGTTGTGACAAGTCCGTAGCCGGGCAGCCAGTGTCCTATCCCAGGTAGAGAGAGTGGGGCTGTGGGCCTAGACCCTTCCCTTGCTTACTGTCTGACCCATGTACAATGCTTCACTGCTCATGACGGTAACTGGAACACAGTAAAATAGAAGATGAGGGTGGGTAACTCTAATTTGAGTTTAAAAAGGGGTTAGACGGTTTCCTAAAGGACAAGTACTAAATGGACTTGGGAAAAATCCACTATTCCGGGAATAACATGTTTGTACGTTTGGGAAGCTCGCCAGGTGCCCTTGGCCTGGATTGGCCGCTGTCGTGGACAGGATGCTGGGCTCGATGGACCCTTGGTCTTTTCCCAGTGTGGCATTACTTATGTACCTGGAGTATTGTGTTCAGTTTTGGAGGCCGTATCTTGTTAAGGATGTAAAAAGAATTGAAGCGGTGCAAAGAAAAGCTACGAGAATGGTATGGGATTTGCGTTACAAGACGTATGAGGAGAGACTTGCTGAACTAAACATGTATACTCTGGAGGAAAGGAGAAACAGGGGTGATATGATACAGACGTTCAAATATTTGAAAGGTATTAATCTGCAAACGAACCTTTTCCGAAGATGGGAAGATGGTAGAACGAGAGAACATGAAATGAGATTGAAGGGGGGCAGACCAGGGGCGTATCTGGACTCCGGCGGTAGGGGGGGCCAGAGCCAGAGGGAGGGGGCACATTTTAGCCCCCCCCCCCCCGCCGCCGAGCCCCCACCGCCGAGCCCCTACCGCCACCAATGACTCTCTCCTCCCCCCTCCCGCCGTACAACGACATCAGACTCCGAAGTGGATTTCAACAGCGCCTATCACAGCAGCACGGCCACGGAGGCCGAAGATGAATTTTAAACACCGCGGGGCGGCTGGCGGGGGTTTGGGGTCCCCCGCCGGCTGAAGAAGAAGTTTTTACGGCAGCGGCAGGTGGAAGCAGACCTCGGCTGGCGGGGATTGGGGTCCCCCGCCAGCAAAAGTAAGAACGGCAGCGGGGGAGGGTTGATGGCGGTAGGGGGGTCCAGGGCAAAATCTGCGGGGGCCCAGGCCCCTGAGGCCCCACGCAGATACGCCCCTGGGGCAGACTCAAGTATTTTTTCACGGAGAGAGTAGTGGATGCTTGGAATGCCCTCCCGCGGGAGGTGGTGGAAATGAAAACGGTAACTGAATTCAAACATGCGTGGGATAAGCATAAACGAATCCTGTGCCGAAGGAATGGATCCTCAGGAGCTTAGTCGAGATCGGGAGGCGGGGCTGGTGGTTGGGAGGCGGGGATAGTGCTGGGCAGACGTATACGGTCTGTGCCAGAGCCGGTGGTGGGAAGCGGGTCTGGTGGTTGGGAGGCGGGGATAGTGCTGGGCAGACTTGTACAGTCTGTGCCAGAGGCGGTGGTTGGGAGGCAGGGCTGGTGGTTGGGAGGCGAGGATAGTGCTGGGCAGACTTATACGGTCTGTGCCCTGAAGAGCACAGGTACAAATCAAAGTAGGGTATACACAAAAAGTAGCAAATATGAGTTATCTTGTTGGGCAGACTGGATGGACCGTGCAGGTCTTTTTCTGCCGTCATCTACTATGTTACTATATTAATTTTTGCCCCCCCAAAATGCGCTAGGTCTTATTTTCAGGGGCTGTCTTATTTTTCGGGGAAACATTGGGGTTGGCCCGCCCGCCCTCCCTCCGTCGCTCCCGGAACTAACCTTAAACGTCTCCTTTCACCTTTGCAGCAAGCAGCAGCAGGGCAGGCCACTCCTTCCTTCCGTGTCCCGCCCTCGCCTGACGTAATGTCCGCGAGGGCGGGACACGGAAGGAGAGGTCTGCCCTGCTGCTGCTTGCTGCAAAGGTGAAAGGAGGCGTTTAAGGTTAGTTCCGGGAGCGACGGAGGGTGGGTGGAGGGGGGCGGCCTTGTCCGGCTCTCGGCGGCCCTGCTTTCAAACAAAAATTTGCTAGGTCTTACTTTCGGGGGAGGCCTTATATCTACCAATTCAGGAAAACCTCTACTAGGTCTTATTTTTGGGGGATGTCTTACTTTCGGGGAAACAGGGTAGAACCCCCCAACTTTTCTTTCATGCCGTTGACTGTGCTTTCTTTCTAACTGTTCTCTATATTGCTCAGCTTCTATTATGTAAACAAAATGATTAGATTCACTAAATCTAGACAAGGTTATGGAGGAAGGGCCACATTTACAGAAAAATGCTTTCATGTACCCCCTTATAAAATCATAATCAAATCTTGAAGGTTTCATTCTAGCAATATGCATTAGGTTTAAAAAAATTATTATATTTATCTCCGAGCAGATTGTGTTTCCAACACAAGGACATTAAGCTTCCTGCTACTGTTTATACTGAAATCCATTACAATGATGAAGCAAAATACTGAAGGCTCAGAAATCATTTACACATAAACAAAGAGACACGTTTAAATCAAACTGCAAGGCAAATTCTAAAATGATGACACAGTCTCTCTGGAATAGAGATGCTCTAATCTTGATTGAAAAACCCCCCACTTGTTTTCCTCCTTTTCCCCCATCAGCAAATCCTAGTAGTAGGAGGAAAGAACCCCACACCCCTTAAGGGGATAATTTTATAATGCCCTGGGACTGGTAGCATGGAATGGTGCTACTAATTGGGTTTCTGCCAGGAGCTGCAGTGGGAATTGAACCTAGTTCCCCAGGATCTCAACCCACTGCACTAACCATTAACGTGTACATTTTTGGTGGTGTGGAATGCGTTGCCAGAGAATGTGGTAAAAGCAGTTAGCTTAGCAGGGTTTAAAAAAGGTTTGGCTAGCTTCCTAAAAGAAAAGTCCATAAACCATTATTAAGATGGACTTGGGGAAAATCCACTGCTATAAGCAGCATAAAATGTATTGTACTGTTTTGGGATCTTGCCAGGTACTTGTAACCTTGATTGACCACTGCTGGAAGCAGGATACTGGGCTAGATGGACCATCGGTCTGACCCAGTATGGCTATTCTTATGTTTTTCATGTAGGGCATCTTATATACCTGGAAAAGGGTTTTTACAAAATTACATGTGCAGACAAGCTTGCATGCATTTATAGTCACGTGTTTAGGCATTCACAGGGGCGTATTTTTGGCAGAGCTGAGGCAAGGTTGTGTTGCAGGTGGTTAATGCAGTGGGTCGAGAACCTAGGGAACTGGGTTCAAATCCCACTGCAGCCTAATGGTTAGTGCAGTGGGTTGAGATCCTGGGAAACTGGGTCCATAAGTACATAAGTGTTGCCATACTGGGACAGACCGAAGGTTCATCAAGCCCAGAATCCTGTTTCCAACAGTGGTCAATCAAGGTTACAAGTACCTGGCAAGATCCCAAAACAGTACAATACATTTTATGCTGCTTATCCTAGAAATAAGCAGTGGATTTTCCCTAAGTCCACCTTAATAATGGTTTATGAACTTTTCCTTTAGGAAGCTATCCAAACCTTTTTTTAAACTATGCTAAGCTAACTGCTTTTACCACATTCTCTGGCAACACATTCCACGCCACCAAAAATGTACACGTTAATGGTTAGTGCAGTGGGTTGAGATCCTGGGGAACTAGGTTCAATTCCCACTGCAGCTCCTTGTAACCCTGGGCAAGTCACTTAACCCTCCATTGCCCCAGGTACAAATAACCTTATTTTGAGCCTATAAGGGGCAGAAAAGTACAAAAATAGTATATGGAATCTACTTTGACTGTATCTGTAGAAAGGCAGTATATCAAGTGTGGAATAAACATGCACAGAGTATGCACATATTTATGTCTTCTTCAGAATGGGTGTAAATTTGTGCGAGACAATTTAACGGCAAATGTAATTTTTTTCGGACATTTCATATATTTTTTTCGGACATTTCTTGTTATGATATTTCCCCTACTTGTACGTCAATCATCAAGCTCAGGCTCAGTACATTTATGAAGGGGGTAAATCTAAATTTCATAATTTGGAGTTAGAGTCCTGAAAAAAAATGTAAGCTCAAGTCACCTTATGGCTTCTGCGATCCTGGCACTTTCCTTTCTCCTATCACTAGATAGCCTGCCAATTAGATAGGAGTAATCTAGGCCACTGCAGAAGACGCTTCCTACTGCACTGAGGAGCAGGAGTTTGCTGTCATCAGCTGACGCATTGCACAGTGCTCTCCGGACTTCCTTCATAATCTGTCAATAAACAGAAGAAACAATACTATAACATACGGGATGCATATTTCCCCAAATAATGGGTATCGACAAATGAGCAAAGAACTGCCTGGTGTTCGTTTGTTTATTCCTCTTTGCAATTCCCCATCCTTAGTCCATTTTCACCTGGTTCTCATTAATCTGCTCTGATGTGAGGCCTGGAGTGCTTGTTCCGGTGTCTTGCCATGCTCTACTCACAAATTAAGGGGCCCTTTTACTAAGCTGTGGTAGACTCTCCACGCGTGTGCAGCTCACGCCCAAATGAGACTACTGTCAGGCCAATGCACCCTCCTGGCGGTAATTTCAGATTTTGCACGTGCCCATAACGCCTGGATGAATTATTTATTTATTTCCTTCTATACAAGCCAGTTCCGACAGTAATCGACACTCAGACCGCCGACTTGTCACCGCTCAAGTAGCGCGTTAGCCTTTATCGCTAGATCAATGGGTGGCGTTAAGGGCTCAGACCGGATTTGGGCGCACGCTGGTTTCATTTTTACCACACGCCCTTTTCCCGTCCCATTAAAAAAGGCCTTTTTTGTAGATATTGTAAAACCTGGCCTGGCGCATGCCCAATACATGAACCTACACTAACACAGGCCATCTTTTACAGAGGTGTAGTAAAAGGGCCCCATAGATAATTAGATCACCAATCTCATCAGTGTAATGCCCTACAGAACCAACTTACTGGGGTGGTGAGTGTTTTTACGGAATTTTGCTCCTGCAGTCTGAAAGCTTTACTCTATCCATTAATATATTTCCTGCTCTGGCCATGGAAGGGAAGCAGCAACTAGGAGGGGATCTTTTACAAAAGCACGCTAGCATTTTTAGTACGCGCTAATGATTAGTGTGCACTAAACGTTAGAGACACCCAAACAAATATATGGACATCTCTAGCATTTAGCGAACGCTTATTAATAGTGTGCGCTAAAAGCGTTAACATGCCTTTGTAAAAGGAGTCCTAGGGCTGTGGCGTCAAAGTCAGAAGCAATTTTGGGTGGCGTTGGAGTCAGAGTCGGTAAAAATGAACCGAGGTATATAAAATAATGAGTGGAGTGGAACAGGTGGATGTGAAGCGTCTATTCACGCTTTCCGAAAACAGTAGGACTAGGGGGCATGCGATGAAACTAGTGTAGTACATTTAAAACAAATAGGAGAACCTTTGTCTTCACCCAACGTATAAACAAACTCTGGAATTCGTTGACGGAGAACGTGGTGAAGGCAGTTAGCTTGGCAGAGTTTAAAAAGGGTTTGGACAGTTTCCTAAAGGACAAGTCCATAGACCGCTACTAAATGGACTTGGGAAAAATCCACAATTTCGGGAATAACATGTATAGAATGTTTGTACATTTGGGAAGCTTGCCAGGTGCCCTTGACCTGGATTGGCCGCTGTCAGGGACAGGATGCTGGGCTTGATGGGCCTTTGGTCTTTTCCCAGTATGGCATTACTTATGTACTTATGACTCTGACTCCAGCTACAAAATAAAAACTTACAGCATTACAATATATGGTAAATGTATTATTTTATCCTTACATATTTTTTGTTCAGAATCTTTGTTCAAACTTCAAAATAAATATATTTTGTGGTCTATTAGTCCTAATTCTGCACATAAAGAAATATCCTATGATTCTGTAATTAAACAAATTTCTCTTAGATTTACCATACACAGTAGGAGTCGGAGTCGAAGGTTTGGTGTACCTGACTCCACAGCCCTGGCAGATACAAGTCTCCTTTGTGGCAGTATGCAGGACTGTCTCCTGGATCATCGAGCTGTAGGTTTCTAGTAGAGAGTTGCACGGGGACAGAAATCTTACCCATCCCCGCCCGTCCCTGCTAGAATCTCACCCATCCCCACCCGTCCCCACTGGAATCTTACCCATCCCCACCCATCCCTGCAAAAATTTAACCCATCACAACCCGTCCCCACCCATCCCTGCAAGAATTTATCCCATCCCCACCCATCCCCGCAAGAATTTAATGGCACATAAAAGAAAATTCTGGTCAGCTCCCTCAGTCTCTCTCTGAATTTGAGCCACATCACTGTAGGCAAGGAAGAATTGGAAGCTGAAACGTACAACACTCTGGTGTACACATGAAAGATTTGTCTCTGATTTCTGGCACTGTGTGCTGAGAGGTCACCACATGCACATGCCAGTAGGTCAGGTGACAGACCTGAGGTCTGCACATCAGCACAGGAGCAAAGAGGATTAATTGTAACATAGTAAGTGACAGCAAATAAAAACCTGAACAGTCCATCCAGTCTGCCCAATAGTCACACTCATTATCAATTCATGATTAAATCAACGAGTGTGATATTATATACTTTCTTTCGTGTTTCTGGAACATTGACCATAGAAGTCTATCTGGCCCTATACTTATGTTCCAACTGCTGGAGTTCTCGTTGAAGCCCACTCCAGTCTATTCGTCTTCTCATTTGCGGGATACAGACCGTAAAAATCTGACCAGCACTGTCCTTATGTTCCAGCCACTGAAGTTGCTGTTTAAGCCCTTTCTAGCCCATCCTAAACCAGACTGCCATATATTAGACACAGACCATACAAGTCTGCCCGGTATCGGCCCTAGTTAATCACAGCCAGAGTCGCCATCTAAGCGTCACTTGACACATCCACACACATGCAGCCATTTAAGGTTAGGATTTTTATAACTTCCATTTTCTAATTAGAGATCCTTTGTGTTCATCCCAAGTCTTCTTGAATTCCATTATCATTTGTATCTCTACCACTTCCTTAACGGAAGACTTTCCACATTTGTGCTGTTAAAGCAAGGAGGAGGAGGAGGAGGAGACAGCACTCAAGGTACTCGGTAGATGAGAGGCTGATGCAGTGCAGCTTACACTTCTACAGAAACCCTGTAGAACTGCTTCCGTCCCCACGGGAACCCCGCAGAACTGCTTCCGTCCCCGCGGGAACCCCGCAGAACTGCTTCCTTCCCCACGGGAACCCCGCAGGACCTGCTTCCGTCCCCGCGGGAACCCCGCAGGACCTGCTTCCATCCCCGCAGAACTGCTTCCATCCCCACGGGAACCCCGCAGAACTGCTTCCGTCCCCACGGGAACCCCGCAGAACTGCTTCCGTCCCCGCGGGAACCCCGCAGAACTGCTTCCGTCCCCACGGGAACCCCGCAGAACTGCTTCCGTCCCCGCAGGAACCCTGCAGAACTGCTTCCTTCCCCGCGGGAACCCCGCAGGACCTGCTTCCGTCCCCGCGGGAACCCCGCAGGACCTGCTTCCATCCCCGCAGAACTGCTTCCATCCCCACGGGAACCCCGCAGAACTGCTTCCGTCCCCACGGGAACCCCGCAGAACTGCTTCCTTCCCCGCGGGAACCCCGCAGAACTGCTTCCGTCCCCGCGGGAACCCCGCAGAACTGCTTCCTTCCCCGCGGGAACCCCGCAGAACTGCTTCCGTCCCCACGGGAACCCCGCAGAACTGCTTCCGTCCCCGCGGGAACCCCGCAGAACTGCTTCCGTCCCCACGGGAACCCCGCAGAACTGCTTCCGTCCCTGCGGGAACCCCGCAGGACCTGCTTCCATCCCCGCAGAACTGCTTCCGTCCCCACGGGAACCCAGCAGAACTGCTTCCATCCCCGCGGGAACCCCGCAGAACTGCTTCCGTCCCCACGGGAACCCCGCAGAACTGCTTCCGTCCCCACGGGAACCCCGCAGAACTGCTTCCGTCCCTGCGGGAACCCCGCAGGACCTGCTTCCATCCCCGCAGAACTGCTTCCGTCCCCACGGGAACCCCGCAGAACTGCTTCCATCCCCGCGGGAACCCCGCAGAACTGCTTCCGTCCCCACGGGAACCCCGCAGAACTGCTTCCGTCCCCACGGGAACCCCGCAGAACTTCCATGCAGAAGCCTGCACGGACACATTGGTGATCTGCAAGGGCCGACTTCTACATGAAATGTTGCTAGTGGAATAGCAACATTCCATGTAGAATCTCCAATAGTAGCAACAGTGGAGGAGTGGCCTAGTGGTTAGGGTGGTGGACTTTGGTCCTGGGAACTGAGTTCGATTCCCACTTCAGGCACAGGCAGCTCCTTGTGACTCTGGGCAAGTCACTTAACCCTCCATTGCCCCATGTAAGCCGCATTGAGCCTGCCATGAGTGGGAAAGCGCAGGGTACAAATGTAACAAAAATAAAATAGATACTATTGGAGATTCTACATGGAATGTTGCTACTATTGGAGATTCTACATGGAATGTTGCTATTCCACTAGCAACATTCCATGTAGAAGGCTGCGCAGGCTTCTGTTTCTGCCAGTCTGACGTCCTGCACGTATGTGCAGGACGTCAGACTCACAGAAGCAGAAGCCTGCACGGACACATTGGTGATCTGCAAGGGCCGACTTCTACATGAAATGTTGCTAGTGGAATAGCAACATTCCATGTAGAATCTCCAATAGTAGCAACAGTGGAGGAGTGGCCTAGTGGTTAGGGTGGTGGACTTTGGTCCTGGGAACCGAGTTCGATTCCCACTTCAGGCACAGGCAGCTCCTTGTGACTCTGGGCAAGTCACTTAACCCTCCATTGCCCCATGTAAGCCGCATTGAGCCTGCCATGAGTGGGAAAGCGCAGGGTACAAATGTAACAAAAATAAAATAGATACTATTGGAGATTCTACATGGAATGTTGCTACTATTGGAGATTCTACATGGAATGTTGCTACTATTGCAGATTCTGCATGGAATGTTGCTATTCCACTAGCAACATTCCATGTAGAAGGCTGCGCAGGCTTCTGTTTCTGTGAGTCTGACGTCCTGCACGTGCAGGATGTCAGACTCACAGAAGCAGAAGACTGCGCGGTCACATTGGTGATCTGCAAGGGCCGACTTCTACATTCCATGTAGAAGGCTGCGCAGGCTTCTGTTTCTGTGAGTCTGACGTCCTGCACGTGCAGGACGTCAGACTCACAGAAGCAGAAGCCTGCGCGGCCACATTGGTGATCTGCAAGGGCCGACGTCTACATGGAATGTTGCTATTCCACTCTCAAATAGTAGCAACAGTGGAGGAGTGGCCTAGTGGTTAGGGTGGTGGACTGTGGTCCTGGGGAACTGAAGAACCGAGTTCGATTCCCGGCATAGGCAGCTCCTTGTGACTCTGGGCAAGTCACTTAACCCTCCATTGCCCCATGTAAGCCGCATTGAGCCTGCCATGAGTGGGAAAGCGCGGGGTACAAATGTAACAAAAAAAAAAAAAAGAAGACAGTGAGGTAAATCCAAGGAGGATAACAAAGAAGTCTTTATTGAAGATACGTAAAAACCGACCCAACACGGCTGTGTTTCGGCCCGAAGGCCTGCCTCAGGGGTCTTGGTAAATCTACATAAAAAGCAGACATGAAAGGCCGTGTCGGGTCGTTTTTTTAAGTATCTTCAATAAAGTCTTCTTTTTACTTCTCACGGCTTCGTGAGGTTTCTTTCCTACAGTTACTGCACGCCCAGGAGCCACTGTAATTTTTTGAAAGCTTGACGGGAGAGAAATGACCACACCAAGGGGCCGACGCTCGGCACCTAACGCTGGTGTTATAGCCGGTTAGCATTGGACCAGCGCCGGCAGAATGCTCAGAGGGCTTTAGTGCAGGAAACAATGTGAGCTCAAGAGATGGCTGAAAATTGTATTGAAATGTAGTCAAATGGATGTTAATGAGGTCGTTTGCTATGCCCTCCCAATGCTCAGAGAACAGCGCACAAAATCTGCTCTTACCGCTGGAAAAATGATGCCAACTCAGAGTTGGGGGAGGGGGGGGTTTGAAGAGAGGATTTCTTGTGCGCGTAATTTAATTGGTTAACTAGCTAGTCAGCGCCGTCAATTGGATATTAACAAGCAATTATGTGGAGCGTCTGTTTACACTTTCCAAAAATACTAGAACAAGGGGGCATGCGATGAAGCTGCAGTGTGGTAAATTTAAAATGAATCGGAGGAAATGTTTCTTCACTCAACGAGTAGTTAAACTCTGGAACTCGCTGCCGGAAAAGGTGGTTAAGGTGGTTAATTTAGCGGACTTCAAAAAAGGGTTGGATGGCTTCCTGAAGGAAAAAGCCATAGAATGTTATTGAATGGACGAGGGAATAATACGGTGTTTCTAGGATGGGTGGGACAAATTGCTTGTTCTTTTGGCCGCTGTCGGTGACAGGGTGCTGGGTTCGATGGACCCTTGGTTTGTCCCAACATGGCAATGCTTATGTACTTAGCACTAATTGGCATTAATTACGATTTATGTGCAAAACTCACTAAGCATATTCTATAATGTGGTGAGTATAAATTCCAAGTTGCACAGTTGAAAAGGGGGTGTGGTTATGGGTGAGAAATGGATATTTCTAAAATCTATGTGCATTATTATAAAAATACACCCGGCTCTGTGGCATAAATTTGGTTGCATGGAGAGGTGCTTGGCGTATTCTATATCTCCCGTGGAAGTTCAACCTTACTCTATACAATTTAGGCCTACTTTAGATAATACACCTAGGCACATTTTTTTTACTGAGCAGATTTTTCAGGGCACAGGGAAAGAGTTCCTCCACAAAATACCAACCAAACGTGCAACAGTAATCGGCAAAAAATATATATTTATTCTCTTCAAAAGTACTGTTCAAAAATGCTCTAAATCCAATGGCGCTCAAATGTCAACATCCAAAATGTCAAAATGAAATGAATCTTGAAAGCGCCTGTTTACGCCATAGTGGTGTTGAACATATCATAATTATAATCCATGCTCAAACTCAGCCGACTGGACCCGTTTCGCCACTCCAAAATGGCTTCGTTGGGGTCAACTACAATACGGGTTTGTTACCTTTTCGTGTCTAGCATTAATTTCCATATTACACATTGTAATTACGCAATCTTCATTTAGGGGGATCTTTTACCAAGGCAAGCTCACGTTTTTAGCGTGCGCGCAGAGACGCCAATGTATTCCTATGGGCGTGTCTAACGTTTAATGCGCCTATTTTTAGCGTGCGCTAAAAACGTGAGCACGCCATAGTAAAAGACCTCCTTACTTTGTTATTACTACTTAATGTATATTATCCTGCATCACTTTTTGTACTGTTAATGACAATAAGTAGTTAGCCACATTGAACCTGAACTACTGCGATACTATTACTACTATTAAACATTTCTATAGCGCTACTAGACTTACGCAGCGCTGTACAAATTAACATGATAATGTACATAAGTACATAAGCACTGCCACACTGGGAAAAGACCAAAGGTCCATCAAGCCCAGCACTCTGTCTCCGACAGCGGCCAATCCAGGCCCCAAGACCCTGGCAAACCCCCCAAAATTTAATAACGATCAATGGACTTTTCCTTCAGGAATCTGTCCAGACCCCCTTTAAACTCAGCAAACCCCCAAATAACCCCAAATAAAATGATTTAACCAGTCAAATCGTAGTCATCAGGGTTAACCAGGATGTTCAGTGGCACTCAACTGGACAGCCCGTCATGGCACTAACCTGGTAATGAGGGGGGTGTGGGTGACGGAGACGAGAGATATCCAGCTAGCAGCAATATTCAGTCTGCTAACCAGGTAACTACCAGGATCAAGGTAAGAGCTTTCCTAACTTTGGGCTTTTTTTACAAAGCCGCGCTAACGATTCCTGTGCAGCAAATGACTAATACTACTTATCATTTCTATAGCGCTACAAGACGTGCACAGCACTATACATTTGAACATGAAGAGACAGTCCCTGCTCGACAGAGCTTACAATCTAATTAGGACAGACAAACAGGACAAACAAGAGATAAGAAATGAGAAGAAGCCCATTGGAATTGAATGAGCTTTCTCTCGTTTGCCGCACCAAGAATCGCCAGCGTGGCTTTGTAAAAGAAGTCCTTTATCTGGCAGTCATCCTAGCACCGGCTTGAATATTGCAAGTACTGGGATAAATCCTGGTGGCCGCATTGTCCCTGTATGCTGACCCGGCACTAAATAACTGGGTATGAAAAGCTCATGGTAGCCAGCATTAAAAAAAAAAAAAAAAAAAAGCTGACTGCAGGCTGAATATTGGTCCGTGTGTTCATTTCCTTTGAGGATATAAGAAGAAATATTGATGTTTATCAGTGGTTTTGTGCTACACATAACATTGCTTTGTATGTTTTTCAGTGGAATCAGATATATAACTTTGCATCACTTAGGAATCTTCAGTGCAGAAAAAAAGCACAAACACTGAGCAGAGGACAGAAGGCAAGGCGTGGGAGGGACGAGAGAGTCCTAGGGGAAGTGGCTGTATTTGTTAGAAACCTATAATCAGAAGCCCTAGTTATATGTCACAAAGTACTCATTAGATCCTATTCTGTAAGGGCCAAATCCTGGTGAAATTCTTGGCTGCGCAGATTACTTCCTATCTGTGCAAGTCATGAAGATTGATTCTGCATAGATCAAATAGGCAGGAGTAGGGTTACCATACGTCCAGATTTACCCGGACATGTCCTCTTTTTGAGGACATGTCCGGGCGTCCGGATGGGTTTTGCCAGTCCGCCAGCTTGTCCGGATTTCTGGACGGACGGCGGGCCTATCCTAGCCTCCCCTCCCCTTACGTCCTATCTCCTGCCCTGGTGATCTAGTGACCTCTTCGGGGCAGGAAAGAGCCCCCTCTTTCCTGCCCGGAGCGTTGCCTTGCACTGCATTCTGTTGCTGTGACTGTCTTGGGATTCAAAATGGCCGCCGAGAGTTGAAGCAGCCTCGCGAGACTTCAACTCTTGGCGGCCATTTTGAATCCCGAGACCGTCACAGCAACAGGATGCAGGGCAAGGACAGAGGGGGCTCTTTCCTGCCCCGAAAAGGTCACTAGACCACCAGGGCAGTAGATAGTAAGTAAGGGGAGGGGAGGTGACCCGGGGGAGGGGAGGTGATGGGGGGCGGGGGAGGGGAATATGTGACCCGGGGGAGGGGAATATGTGACAGGGGGCGGGGCATGTTCCCTCTTTTTCAGAGGACAAAATATGGTAACCCTAGGCAGGGGCCAAAGACAATCTGCCGCCTGAGGCGAGGAATGAGCTACCACCGTCGCTGCCCCTCTTGAAGCAAGGAATGAGCCACCGCTGCCCTGCTACCGCTTCCCCTCCCAAAGCAAGGAATAAGCTGCCGCCACCCCCCTGCCATGGTCTGCCATCTCCCCCTCCCTTCCCCAGCCCCCTTCCACCAATTTCCCTTTTCTTTCTCGTTTTTCCAAATGCGGTGGCAGCAATTCCCAGAGGCTGACCTGTCGCCAGTCCCGTCCTCTTCTCTCTACTGCGGCCCGCCTCTCTGATGTAACTTCCTGTTTCCTTGGAGGCGGGCCACAGTGGACAGAAGGCGCCAGGACCGGCGGCAGGGCAGCCTCTGGGAATTGGTGGAAAGGGGTTGGGGAAGTAAGGCTGGGAGGCAATGCCACTTCAGAAAAGTGCTGGCTGAGGCCCCCGCCTCAGGTGACCTAATGGTAGGGCCGCCCCTGCATACAGGCAGCAAAATGGACATCCAAGTCTGGATAAGTGTGATTTCCCAGGTATTGTACAAAATGCTCACTGAATTTGGAGCTTTCTATAAAACGTGTATAAGGATGAGAAGCACACATGTGTTGCTTGCAGCATATCCAATGGAAGCAGTAATTTTACCAAGACCCCCCCCCCCCCCAATAAAAGTGGCATCACTCAGGGTTGTCAACACACAAGCGCCAGTACTTACACATGCAAGAAGCGATTTTGCAACTGAAGCATATAAATGCCAGATTTTACAAAGCTGGAGATCCATGGGGAACCAATTAAGAACCCAAGCTAATTTTGGGATTTTAGAGATGGTTTTAAATGTCCCCATGAATCACTCCTGCAAACCCCAGGTCCAAACGAGCACTTAGCTGACACTTTTGTCTGTGAACGTTTAGATTCTTTAAAAGTACATGTATATTGGTGCTGCAAAGTTGGCAACATAAACATTCCTTTCTGACCTGCCCAAACCATGACCATAACGCACTGCCTTTAAATCTGTGCGTACTGTGAATATTCATGTGTAAGGAGTGGCTTTTCTAAAGATCACTGTTTACACGCACAGGGCATGCAAATGTCATGCAAACCCCTTATAGTGACCTCCCAAATCACTCATTAGTTCAGCTGATATTCAGAGCATTCTTTGCAAATTCAGGTCCAGTTTTACGTTTCCGCACGGCTGTGTGCTTACCTCGGGAGTCAACGCGTTGTTATCTGATGTCTGGCTTGAAAGCAGTACGTGCGTAAAACCATCTTCCTTCCTCACCACAATGTCTCGGAATCGACAGCTGGTCTCATTCTGACGGACACTGTACCTCAGTCTCTTATCAAATACATAATCTTTCACCACTTCCAGTTTCCGTTTCACAGGGCTGTGCGAATTCATCCGTCCATTGGGCAGCGATGAACCTTTTGGGATGAAATATAGCATTGGTGGATAGATAGATACAGAAATGTTTGCTCTTTGGGGGTGATTTTATAGGGGTTGATATTCAAAGCATTCTAGAGACCAAATAAGTGGAGGAGTGGCGGACTTTGGTCCTGGGGAACTGAGGAACTGAGTTTGATTCCCACTTCAGGCAAAAGGCAGCTCCTTGTGACTCTGGGCAAGTCACATAACCCTCCATTGCCCCATGTAAGCCGCACTGAGCCTGCCATGAGTGGGAAAGCACAGGGTACAAATGTAACAAAAATAAAATAGATACTATTGGAGATTCTACATAGAATGTTGCTACTATTGGAGATTCTACATGGAATGTTGCTATTCCACTAGCAACATTCCATGTAGAAGGCTGCGCAGGCTTCTGTTTCTGTGAGTCTGACGTCCTGCACATACGTGCAGGACGTCAGACTCACAGAAGCAGAAGCCTGCGCGGCCACATTGGTGATCTGCAAGGGCCGACTTCTACATGGAATGTTGCTAGTGGAATAGCAACATTCCATGTAGAATCTCCAATAGTAGCAACAGTGGAGGAGTGGCCTAGTGGTTAGGGTGGTGGACTTTGGTCCTGGGGAACTGAGGAACTGAGTTTGATTCCCACTTCAGGCACAGGCAGCTCCTTGTGACTCTGGGCAAGTCACTTAACCCTCCATTGCCTGCCGCATTGAGCCTGCCATGATGGGAAAGCGCGGGGTACAAATGTAACAAAAATAAATAAATAAAATATACAAATGCTAATAATAATATCTATTGCCAAGGATATCAATCATCCATTTTCTATATGCATCTTTCGTCTTGAAAAAGACAAATGTACGGGGAATGCATCGGAAAAGACGCCAAATTCTAGCCGTGTGGGAACAAAATGCAAATGCTAAAACATCCCGCGTTGCGCTGGAGAAAAATGCTGCGCACTCTTCCAGCAATGCCTAAATCTAAGCGCACTATATAGAATCCGGGGGAGAGCGGGCGTATTTTATAACAATGCGCATAGATTTTAGAAATTGCCCATGTCCCGCTCATGGCCACACCCTCTTTCCAACTACGTGACTTGGAATTTAGGCGCACCATGTTACAGTATGCGCTTTATCGAGTTGTGTGCGTAAATCTTAATGCCAATTAGTGCTAATTGCTTGGTAATATCCAATTAACAGCACTGATTAGCTAGTTAACCAATTAAGTTAAGGGCATGGCTTTGATTTCTGCGTGGAAATGAAGGCACCATATATAGAATCCCAGGGGCAGTGTGGTGAATGCAAAGCCTACGCAAGTAGGGGTAAATTCTACAAATGGAGTTTATCTTATTAGGTAGACTGGATGGACCGTACAGTTGTTTATTTGCCGTCATCTGCCATGTTACTATGATACATGCTGAGCACAAACTCTATAAGGGCGGTTGAGCATGGAATTGCCGTTATAAAATACTCGCATTAGTTTGCATTTTCGAACCTAACTTTAGGCTTGAGCACTTGCACCAGGGGCGTAGCCACGGGTGGGCCTGGACGGGCCCAGGCCTAGCCACTTTTGCTCCAGTCCCGCCCAGCCTCTTCTGCCCGCTCGCCCCGTCTGCATGGTCTGCTGACTTTTACTGACCTGATGCGCCGTTCTCCCTCCAGCACTGGTGATTCCCATAGCCAGCCTTCTGCCAGCGCGCGTCATCGGGGCCTCTTCTCAGGCGCGTCCCACCTACTCTGCAACTTCCTGCGTCCCACCTTTGCGGAAAACAGGAAGTTGCAGAGTAGGCGGGACGCGCCTGAAAAGAGGCTCCGACGACGCGCGCTGGCAGAAGGCTGGCTATGGGAATCGCCGGTGCTGGAGGAAGAACGGCACTTCAGGTCAGTAAAAATGACCAGAACTGACCATGTGCAGGGGCTGTCTCGGGGGAGGGGGGTAACGGGTGGAGAGGAAATGCGGCAGCAGCGGGCAGATGGAGAGGAAATGCGGTGACGGGCGGTGGTAGTGGGTGGGGAGGAAATGTGAGGCCTGTGCCCACCCAGTCCACCTAACAATTGAACTCTAGCTATGCTACTGACTTGCACCATATTTTTTTTTATTTTTATTTTTGTTACATTTGTACCCTGCGCTTTCTCACTCATGGCAGGCTCAATGCGGCTTACATGGGGCAATGGAGGGTTAAGTGACTTGCCCAGAGTCACAAGGAGCTGCTGTGCCTGAAGTGGGAATCAAACTCAGTTCCTCAGTTCCCCAGGACCAAAGTCCACCACCCTAACCACTAGGCCACTCCTCCACTATCAAAGGCTTGTGCCCAGCTGTTGACAATTAGGTGTATAACCCCTGGTATTCTATAATGTATGTGCATAACTCATAGCCACGCCCCAACCCACCCATGCTCCTCCCACAGCCACACCCCCTAGAAGTTGTGAGTGACAGAAATGACGTGTGCCGCTTCAACAAGAGTGACTAAGGTGAGCTGCACATACATCTTCCAAGTGGTATTAATTGGCACCAATTAGCACCAATTTAAGCCAAATACTTGGCTGTTACCTCCAATTAACAGCCAATTGTTAAGTTAATTTGTGTGTGTAACTGACCTTATTATATAACTTGGGTGCTCTAAGCCTAAAGTTGGGCACCCATGTTTATAGAATTGGGAGGGAACTGTTTGGGGTGTTCCAAGTATATTCTCATAGAGTTATCACGCAGAATAATGCTTTACCATACGGACGCAGTAAATGCAACCACGCCATCAGCATTAGTAACAGCATACGGAAAAGCACCATGCACTAACTGAAGTGCAGGCCACATCCATAACCTGCCCACTTCTTGTTCCATAACACGGGATGTAGTGAATACCGCGATTAGCAACATGGTAACGATTACTGTGGTTGTGGGCAATTTGGTTTTCACGTGGCAATTCACATGCCAGCTGCTTAGAACACTTTAGAAAAGGATCTCCTTAGCTTCACTGACACTGAAACAACAAAATGTTAAGAAAAAAAACAGTTATAGGGAGCAGAAATATTGCCTTTATAAGGCTAATTTAATACTATATTTATACAGCCCCTTGATTGGGTTCAGCTTCATTGAGAGCCATGTCATACTGAATCTCTGTTCGACTATTCATATCAATGATGATGTGATTTATGATTTACTTAACTTATGATCCCCAGGTGATTTATTTGGTAGTTTTGTCATTTGTTTTTTTTTCTTGCCTTTGCACCATTTTATGCAAAAAATAATAAAGATTGAACTTATAAAAAAAAAAAAAAACATATTTCTATTTTGCACTGCCCCAATCAAGGTGGATAATAGTGCTTACACATTAAACTTCAGATACAAGTTGGAACCATCAAATTAAAAAAATCCAATTCATTATACCTAAACCATAATACATCAGTCTAAATACAAATCATTGGACATCAAAGGTAAATCCCACTCAACAGATTGATTCTAACTCATTGAACCAACAATGGAAAACAGCCAAGTTTTAAGCTATTTATGGAACAGGAAACAAATGTCCAACTCTCTGATCTCAGGAGGCAGCTGATTTCACAACGTAGGTGCTCTGCTAGCGAAAACATTCTTTCGAGTGCACTTTAAAATGAGAGAAAACGCAGAAACATTTCTGTGCTACACCACAAAGCCCCTTCCTAGCCAATACCATGAAACTTTCTCAGCCAAACAACAAGGCCTCACTTAATAAGGGCTTTGAAGACCAGAATTAAAATCTTACACTGGATATGTAAATTCACAGGTAACCAGTGCAAAGAAAAAAAAGTGATGTATCCTCTCTCATCTACTTATTCCCAAAATGATTCTAGCCGTTCCATTCTGCATTATTTGACATTTGTTCATTAGGTGGAATTGCAGCAGTCCAGATAAATATATATATATAAAAGAACTATGGCCTAAATTACTGTTTTAAAATCTCACGGATGTGGAAGACAAGAAAGCAAATCAGTAGGAGATATACACAAACTTTAATAGTGAAGTTGCACACCAGGGGCGTAGCAAGGTGGGGCCATGGGGTATGGGCCCCTGCAGATTTAGCCCTGGCCCCCCTGCTTTCACCCCCCCCCCCGCCGCTGACCCTCCCCCCCGCTGCCGCCAACCCTCCCCCGTCATCAGGTACCTTTCCCCAACCCCAGCCAGCCGAAGTCCTCTTCAGCGCCAGCGCGTCGCTGATCTGGATTCTGTTTCTGTGAGTCAGGACTCACAGAAACAGAATCCAGATCAGCGAACGCTCTGGACTCGGAGACTGGCGCTGAAGGGGACTTTGGCTGGCGGGGGTTGGGGACCCCTGCCAGCAAAGGTACCTGGTGGTGGTGGGGGAGGGTTGGGGTCGGCGGCGGCGGGAGGGGGGGCTAAAATGTGCCCCCTCACCTCGGGCTCTGGATCCCCTCCTGCCGAAGTATGGCTACGCCCCTGCTGCACACAAATATGTTGCCTGATACAGGCCGTGTTTCGCCCAGCAGGGCTGCGTCAGGGGCTATGTTGTGATCTTCACTATGAGATGCTTGTGAAAAGGTGTATGCTATACTCCAATAGTTGATATTAAAAGACAAACGCAAATCTCACCGTAGTAGGAAAAAAAACAGCTCAAGTTCTAGTCACATAACCAAGGCTTTCCATGAAATAACAGCGCGCACACCGGCACCACAATGTTGCTGGATCTTGCCTTGGTTATACCAACTATTGGAGTATAGCATACACCTACAACTTTTCACAAGCATCTCATAGTGAAGATCACAACGTAGCCCCTGACGCAGCCCTGCTGGGCGAAACACGGCCTGTGTCGGGCACCCTATTTGTGTGCAACTCGACTATTAACTTTGTGTATATCTACTGCTGATTTGCTTTCTTGTCTTCCACTTTGGAGTCTGCAGATCGTTTGCCTTGCTGTTTCTTGGTAATCCTCTTTGTTGGGCATTTTAAAATCTCCTGGGCCTTAAGAATGAAAACGGATGGATCTGACCACTGAAGCTTACAAAAGGCCTTTTTTTTTTTACCACAAAATTTACTTGAGATTACAGGGTTAATGTCAAGCCAAGAAGTATTCCTAGACCCACCACTTCTGATGTCAGCTTAAATTGATGGGGACCACTCATTCCCCCTCCCCAATTTCTTATTTACTCAGAGAACCTTTATTTTCCCCTTATTTAGGTGAAGATAGTCCACCCCACTTAAATCACTCATGGCTGTCCAACTGCTGATATTCAGTGACACTTAATCGGGCATTGACACTGAATATTGACAACTAAGAAAAAATGCCCGTTTCTGAGCGCAATGAAACGGGCGCTAGCAAGGGGCCCCCTCCCTCCGTCCCTCCGAGCTACTTGCCTTGTTAGTTGTTCGCTGTGGCGTTTCCGTTTCGGCCCTCGAGCGTCATAGCTCCGCCCTCGACGTCATGACGTTTTGACGCGAGGGCGGTGCAGACACTCCAGGGCACACCGGATATCTCGGGCGCCTCAACTTCCGTGGAGGCTTCAGAACGTTGGGGTTGCCTTTTATATAGAGAGATGACTGGCCAAAAGTGGGCAGGTAAGGGTCAGTACAAGGGGTGGGGTCAGGGAGGAGCCCCACAGGTAAGCGGGTGAATTTAGGCCACTCCACTTAAGTTATTCCTTCATGCTCTGTGCAGGTTGTCATCCCCCTCCCCCTATTCCCCATCCCAGGATCTCTCTCTTTCTTCCTTCTATTTCTAGTTTTCCCCTCTGTCTATGCCCAAACCATTTCCTCATATTACTCTTCCCAATACCCAGCCCCCTCTCCATCATTGTGACCTTTACTCAGGCTCTCTTTTCCCTTCTTCCTCGCCCTAACCCAGGTCATCTCCCCCCCTCCCAGTCCTCTCTTTCTCTCACCCTCTTTTCTCTTGTCCCCCTTCCTTCTCCTTTCCACCCCCTTTATGTTTATGCTTATTAAAAAGCTTGATATCCCGCTATGTCTGAATGACAGGTCATAGTGGTTTAAAATTTAAAAATATCATTGGTTAAAATAGAAAAGAATGCTACAATAAGACAGGAAAGCAAAGACCAGTCAACAAAGGTGATACACATACACACTGTACTGTAGCCTTCCCCCAGAATAAGTTTGGTAATACAGTTTTTAAAATATTTTAATGTTAATTTTATGTATTGGATATTGCTTTGCAAGACATTTTGATCACTGTTGACAATATATAAGTTTTTAATCACTAAATAAAACAGAAACTATGCTGCTGAGTTGCCAATGGCGTCACACTCGACCGCAACCTTACCCTCAAGAGCCAAGTAAACTCTGTAATAAAGAAAATGTTCCATTCAATGTGGAAGCTCAAACGATTAAAACCTTTCTTCCCAAGGGAAACCTTTTGAAACCTAATACAATCAATGGTGCTAAGTCATGTAGATTATTGCAACGGAATCTACGCGGGATGCAAAGAACAACTCACAAAAAAACTCCAGACCGCCCAAAATACAGCAGCCAGGTTCGATGGAATCAGGGGGTTAGCGACTAGAACATCGACATTTATGTGCATGTTTGCCACTGAAATCTATGTGGCTCCTTTTAGAATTACCCCCCTAGTACTGCAAGAAACAATGACAGTCGTGCAATCAAAGACGAAGCCTTACAGCATCACTTAGCAAAAATGGCATGAAGAAATATTTTCAACTCGCATACTCCCAACGTTTTGCCAGTAGAAGAGGAAAACACTTCATTAACCCGTGAAATCACTGGAAAACGTCTTTACAAAAGTTTGTGAAGCCAGTGCTTCTTTCTGAAATTGTAATAACAGCTGCTACGTTTAATATTCGTCTTAACTGACGGATTTATTTAGATGATTCACCCGTAAAAGTATTCTGCTCTTCTAAGGCCGTCTGCTAAGAGTGAGAACAAATGATTAATCAATCAAACTGGAAATCAGGTGGTGTAACTCAGCAACCCATCAACTCCTGAAAGAGATCTTAATCAAAAATAAATTTACAAAAACCAAATTAAACCCCAAAACATCTGGCTTATGTCATAACGGAAATAAGGTTAAACCTTGTTCTCACAGCATCTGGCCACACTACAAAGTATTGCACAATTCAACATTTTGGAGGGGAGACAAACAGGAGAGGTAGAAGGTGATGTAAATTAATAACCCGACTTACGAATACTGAATTACTACTAGCTTTCTAGTTGAATCTTTGGTTTATAGTCTGGGAAATAAAGCTCAACTCCAGAGGTCTCCACTGGCAAAGAGTTCTCCTAGGTGGCAATGATTGTGGTTTATTAAGAACAGCTACACACCTGTGCCCTCTTTGACAGAGCAGATATACTTAAGCTGACGTTTCTTCTATACAGAACTGCTGCCGTCATGGGGACATAAGTACATAAGCATCGCCATGCTGGGACAGACCAAGGGTCCATCGAGCCCAGCACCCTGTCACCGACAGCGGCCAAAAGAACAAGCAATTTGTCCCGCCCATCCTAGAAATACTGTATTCCCTCGTCCATTCAATAACATTCTATGGCTTTTTCCTCCAGGAAGCCGTCCAACCCTTTTTTTGAAGTCCGCTAAGTTAACCGCCTTAACCACCTTTTCTGGCAGCGAATTCCAGAGTTTAACTACGCGTTGAGTGAAGAAAAATGTCCTCCGATTCGTTTTAAATTTACCACACTGCAGCTTCATCGCATGCCCCCTTGTCCTAGTATTTTTGGAAAGCGTAAACAGACGCTCCACATCGACCCGTTCCATTCCACTCGGCGGCAGCAGGCCTCAATAGAGCAGAAACAAATTTACCTTAAAGAAAGACAGCCCTTATAGCTCAAAGTTCAACAGTGCCAGGAAATTCTTTTTTTGTTCCAAAACCTTTAATAAAAGGAAGCAACTCTACATCATTCCAAAATAACCCCACCATGTTTTCTTGGTCCCCTCTTGGATCTTAGAAGTTTGCACAACAGGTTCCTTACAAACACAGGTCTCTTCTCAGGAGACAACAGGCCTTGAACTATTGCATTAAGCTCTAACAAACACCTAGCGCAAAAAAAAATGGCCTAACGCAGGCTGCCAGTTTTGTCATTTGTGTGTACAGAATGTGCGGTATTTATTATTTTTTTAAATTATTTTTGAAGGGGGGGTGTCAAGGGCAGAGAACAGATGTGGAAGCGCTATACTTCAAAATCTGCACCTTAGTCCACAAAATCATATACGGCATAGTCCCAGAACACATGACAGGCCTCATAGACTTACCAATAAGAAACAAAGTCAGATCATCAAGATCCTACCTAAACCTACACTACCCAAATTGCAAAGGACTGAAATACAAAACAACTTATGCAGCCGGCTTCTCTTACATAAGCGCACAACTATGGAATGGGCTCCCAAAAGCTGTGAAAACAATCCACGACCACTTGAACTTCAGGAAATCACTAAAAACCAACTTCTTCAAAAAGGCCTACCCCAACGACCCCACGTAACCCTCTTCACCTACCAACACAGCATGACTATGATCGAACAGGACAACACGCAATCTTCATCCATTCCGACCCTCCACTTATACCTCATACGATCACTATACAACTTTGTATTTGTTATCCACCGACTGGGCACACGCCTTTGACGGTACTATGTAAGCCACATTGAGCCTGCAAATAGGTGGGAAAATGTGGGGTACAAATGCAACAAATAAAAATAATAAAAATAAATACTCGGCTAATGCACCGACATTACCACCACACTAATTAGCGCGTCCATAAAGCGAGTGCCCTTACCGCCTCCTAAATAGGAAATGGTAAGTGCTCCCGCATTAAGGACTACCGCCAGCCCAACGCGGCCGACAACGGTAGTTCCGCCCCTAGCGTGCGCCATTTCTGGTATTACATTACATAATTCTGTCATTTCTAGCGAAGCGCTAACCCGGAGGTAATCAACACTGCCTGGTTACGCTAGGTTACCGTGGGAGCCCTTACCGCCAGCTCAATGGATGGCGGTAAGTCCTCCACCCGCATGGCCACGCGGTAAGAATAATCTTACCGCGTGGCCATGTCTTTTTAGGGACTTTTAACTCTCTGCGTTAAAAAAGGGCCCTGGCCAGCGGCTAAAACGGCCCCCACTGCTAATGTAGGGCCCTTTTAACTCCAGCTTGGTAAAAGGACCCCTGATTTTTTTTTTTAAATGTCCACTAAGCCCACTTACTAGTGCAGCTTAGTAAAAGAGCCCCTTTGATTCTTTTCTATTAACCCTATAAAATACTTTTACTTTAATTCTTCACATCATGTAAAGTTTGTACAAGGCTATTAAAGTACATATTAAGCTTTTACTACACACAATTCAGTCAATCCAGCTATAAAATTTAAAAGAAAAAAACATTACCCACATCACAGTTTTGCAACGTTTCAAAAGCCCTATGAAGCGGACATGCACAGCGCCAAAGTTTTTAGACTGAATAAAGTTTTTTTTTGCCCAGCAGTTTTGGGCATTTTGTTCACATTTCCAAATGACTGAAGGTGCAACCCTCAACATAAATGACTTCTTCTTGGAGACAGTAAAGGATTTTGCTCATACTAGGCATGGCATCTTTCCAGCTCCCTACAGATCCATTTTGGATTTTTTGCTTTGGATGGGAGCAGGGTTGCCAGGTGGAAAATTTTTTCCCCACCCAAACCAGCCTAAATCCAGCCCAAAACCCGCCCAAACTCAAACCCCGCCCCTGACACCCCACCCCATCACCCCCGCCCCCGCCGTCATCTGCCCCGCCTCCCCCGTCATCAGCCCCGCCCAGAACGTCACTAACCCCGCCCAAAACGTCACTAACCCCGCCCCCCGCGGCCGGAAAAAACGCCTAAAAAACCGCCCAAAAGACAAAAAAAAGCCCAAAAAAAGGCAACCCGCGGCGAGTCGCGGAAAACCGCCCAATTGGGCGGTAAAACCGCCCACCTGGCAACACTGGATGGGAGCACACACTAGAACTTGATTGGCTCACAGAAAGCATGTGATGCTGGTCATCTGTGACATCGTCACTACTGAAAGCCAGTTACAATATGTGATACGATACCCCACAATATTATTTCAGCTATCACAACCCTTAAGATGAATTCTAACAAAATATTCCATTTCATGCTATGTGCTTTTGAAATCAGAAAAACTAGAATAGTGAAAACAATGAAAATTTTTAAAATAAATGACTGAGGCAGTTAAACAAGTATAAGAGGCACCTTAAAATAATTGTGATTTAGCTCCCAAAATATGTTTTCTGATTCAAGGAAGAAGAAACTATGTTTCCCTTACAAATGTTAGAACAGAAAATAAACAGCAGCAGAAGTGAAATGCCATACCTATTCCGTTCATGAGAGGTGACTCATCAACTTCCAGCTTGTTTGACAAATTGTGGCCTTCCTCATGATCGTCCAAATCCATTTTTTCCCGCCGTGGTGTATTTCCAAAATATCTGGAATCTTTCTCATGGCTGGCGTCTCCATTCTCCATTCCATGATGAGTCTTTTTAAGCGGCATTATTTGCAAGCCGCTGGGTGTAGTTCGGTAAGTCACGGTTTTAGTGGCTCTTTCACCAGATGGCTGTTTTGTCGTATACACCCTTTTTGGTTTCTGAAGAGCTGAGTTTATCCGCCTTCTTTTATGTGTTGCTCCTCTGCCTTTCCCAGACTCGGAAGGATGGTGTGATAGTTTCTCAAGTGATGATCCTCGAGCTTCTCGTAAATATTTCGGTGCGATAGCCTGTTTTGCGTGTTTTGTTCGCTTCTCTCTGGTGACATTAAGTCTGTTAAATTCGTCAATAAATTCCTCACAGTGCAACAGGTGATGTTCAGGCTCCCATGTGTCTTCATTGCTCCCATAACCCTTCCATCGGATGAGATATTCCCATTTACCCTTCCTACTCTTCCTTTTGTCTACGATCCTTTCAACCTGAAGATAAAAGAAGAATGAAAGACAGCTGAAAATAATACTTTACTAGCAAAATGACCCAGAAACTTTCACAAGTTGCTCAGTATTCGAACCTGACACTATCAAAAACCATTAGTAAGACATTGGCGAAACTAAAGCTTCATTGACCAGACCACCAGGCTACAGGTACAGAAGCAAAAAGTAGAAACGCTCCTGTATTTTCTTTTTTATACAAGGCTATACTTCTGATAAAAACACTAATGGATCTCAGTGTCAAGACATTTTGCTAATATTTTAATTGGAAATGAATTCCTACAAAAAAAAAAAAATCAGTATACCTGCCATGTTATTTCTCTTCAAAATCACCTTCGAACACTTTTGACCGGCTTTCAAGAATTTTGATTCCCCAGAAAAAAGTCTTGGACTCTGAATGGCTTTTCTGCTCACTCAGATTAATAATGGCTAACACTGGAACGCTTTAGCACTTTAACCTAGTTTAACCACACAAGAAATACAGGACATGATGTCCCAGAGCTTTCCTGCACTTTTAGGGTTCTGCATAAACCACAAAAGACAAGCTCCAGCAGTAAGGGGTTGTGGCAGACATTTTTCTGAGTAGCAGCTACTGCAACATCAACCTACCACCATTCAGAATACCTCTGAACATTCATCCTGGACTTCATGAGGGTAAGCTTATATGCCTATGTGTGAAGGCCATGTGGAAGGGCATAATTGAAAGGAGCGCCCAGGTTTTCCTGAGGACGTCCTCGCAAGACGTCCCAGCGAAGGGGCGGGGAAACCCGTATTATTGAAATAAGATAGGCGTCCATCTTTTGTTTCGATAATATGGTCAGGGACGCCCAAATCGCGAAATTTATGTCGACCTTAGAGATGGTCGTCCCTGATTTTCGGCAATAATGGAAACCGAGGATGCCCATCTCAGAAACGACCAAATCCAAGCCATTTGGTCATGGGAGGGGCCTGCATTCATAGTGCATTGGTCCCTCTGACATGCCAAGACACCAACTGGGCACCCTAGGGGGCACTGCAGTGGACTTCAGAAATTGCTCCCAGGTGCATAACTCCCTTACCTTGCGTGCTGAGCTCCCCAAAACCCACTACCCACAACTGTACACCACTATCATAGCCCTAAGGGGTGAAGGGGGCACCTACATGTGGGTACAGTGGGTTTCTGGTGGGTTTTGAAGGGCTCAACATTTACCACCACAAGTGTAACAGGTAGGGGGGATGGGCCTGGGTCCGTCTGCCTGAAGTGCACTGCACCCAATAAAACTGCTCCAGGGACCTGCATATTGCTGTCATGGAGCTGGGTATGATATTTGAGGATGGCATAGAGGCTGGAAAAAATATTTTTAAAGTTTTTTTTTAGGGTGGCAGGGGGTTAGTGACCACTGGGGAAGTAAGGGGAGGTCATCCCCGATTCCCTCCGGTGGTCATCTGGTCAGTTCGGACAAATTTTTGAGGCTTGGTCCCAAGAAAAAATGGACCAAGTAAAGTCGGTCAAGTGCTCGTAAGGGACACCCTTCTTTTTCCCATTATCGGCCGAGGACGCCCATGTGTTAAGCACGCTCCAGTCCCGCCTTCGCTATGCTTCCGACATGCCCCGTGAACTTTGGTCGTCCCCGCGACAGAAAGCAGTTGAGGATGCCCAAAACCGGCTTTTGATTATGCCAATTTGGGTGACCCTGTGAGAAGGACGCCCATCTTCCGATTTGTGCCCCCTATTTGTTAAGTGAGGTCCTTAATGGCTGTGTGCTAATTTTCCAATTGGTGCATGGCCATTTACTGTTTGAGCCCTTACCGACACCCATTTAGTAAGCGGTAAGGGTTCACGTACTATTCCAGTGGTAATTGGGCAGCACGTGGTAAGAGTGGTGCGCTGCCCAATTACTGCCAAGAACACCTACTCCCTGCTCTAAAAAACAGAAATCATTTTCTAGCACGGGAAATGGCCCGTGCCAATAACAGAACTACCGCAGGGTGCCTGGCCTCAAATATGGAAGAGAATAAATGCAACCATTCCCTTCTCCTTTCCTGAAGGTTTGTCTTATTTATTTGTATTTATTTGTAGCATTTGTATCCCACATTGTCCCACCAATTTGCAGGCTCAATGTGGCTTACATTTGCCGTAGTGGCGGTTGCCATTTCCGGATAACAGAATTACAAATGGTATTGCATTAAGGTGCATACATACATGGTAAAGAAGAATACATTACGGTATTGCATGTAGGTTCCTGAGTGATAGATTAGATTGTAACATTTGTTAGGTCATCAATTATAGAGAGATCGTTTTCGACATAAGGATTAAAGTGGTATTGCAATAAGGTATGTACAGACAAACAAACAGATGGGGTTCACACTTTCCACAGAAACGGAACACAATAAAAATTGGGTGGAAAGGACCCAATGCCAAGTGATCAGTCACCACATCAAGGTAAGATGCTCCAAAAGAAACCTTTAATAAAGGTTTCCTTGATGTGGTGACTGATCACTTGCCATTGCGTCCTTTCCACCCAATTTTTATTGTATTAAGGTGCTTACTTACATGATAAAGAAGAATATATTATGGTATTACATATAAGCTCCTGAGTAATAGATTGGATTGTAACCTGTGTTAGATCATCAATTATAGAGAAATCATTTTCGACATCAGGTATTAAAGTGGTAGTGCTTGATCATTAATAGCAGTGAGGTAAGTCAGCCAAGTGATAAGAGTTCGATTCTGTCTAGTTCTTGATCAGTCTTATTATTTAGTAATTAGGATGGTTGTTTATGGTATGCCTTCTCGAACAGGTCAGTTTTCAGATGTGATAATTCTCGTTCTTCAACCCCTAAACTGACACTTGAAGAACAACATTAAAAACTTTTTAATATAATGATGGCCCTTGCCACTCACCTTATAGCATTTCATTGGAAGAGCAACTCTCATCTAAATATTCATGAATGGTGGAATCATCTTTGTACCATTAGAAATCACCAGGAATCTGCAGCTTTTAAATGTCATCAATTATCCATCTTTAAAAAGCATTGGGTTCCTTTTGATCATTACATTAAAACAGCAGCAGTTTATATCTCGCATATCTATACTTATGCTTTCATATTTGCTTATGTGTAATGCATTTGTTTTTTTTTTTCTTTTTCACATTCTACATCCTGCTGTATGATGTATTTGTATTAATTTCTATGAAAACTCAATAAAAATGAAAAAAAAAATTGACAAACAGAATTCCACCAGAAAGTAACATTCAACAAAGATGCATTCTTCCAACCCCTCAGAATTTCTTAAAAGACAACCATAAGATAGTACAGCCTGCCAGTTCGCACAGAGATGAAATCATCTGGGGGTGCAAATAGTAGAAATGCAAAGGATAACGGGAGATCAAACTGGAAAACTGCCTTGACCCTCTGCCATACCTGTTGCCAAAATGACATAACAATAGGACATGAAAAAAAAGCACACGATCAAGTGTACTAATAGAAGATGCACAGGACCAACAAACATTAGACGTTCTGAACTCTATACGATGAAGTCGGACAGGCGTCCCACAATACCCATGCACAAGAAAAAAAACAAACATTATGTTAGTAAGGTTGAAGCTACAATACGAATGTTTTGAGTTTAAAACTTTCTCCACTTGACATGTAGAGGAGTGTGGTAGCCGTATTAGTCCACTCTTAAAGGTTATCAATAGAAATCAAACAAAATAAAACATGGAAAAGAAAATAAGATGATACCTTTTTTATTGGACATAACTTAATACATTTCTTGATTAGCTTTCGAAGGTTGACATGCAAATTTGCACATCAGCCTCTTTCCCCCCAGATCTGATGCAAGGAAGAGGATCTAGAACTCATTCTGGAGAAATGCACCAGCTTACACAATGCAGATGTCGATATCTACTCTGGTGCCCCATACAAAGTTAAGATTCCTGAGGAAGCAGGGAGCAATGCCAGATTCCTCTTCTATACCCTTAAGAGCTGGACCCATTTATAAAACTGCGAGAACGGCAACCCTCAAGAGTGTCTGAATTCAGGGAATGACTTCAAACGTTGCCCCCTGAATAAGATGACGTGATATTGACCAAATATTATTTTGAATCCATATATTCCAAAACAGCTGCTTCACATCCACATGGAGATAAGGACAACCCCAGAGAGACACTGATCTGGAATCCACTGTCCTTGGTGGAAACTTTGCATCCAAAGACTGTAATGCTGTCAATGTTGATGTGAGGATCAAATTATCCTTTAAGTTAGGGTTACCATATGTCCGGGCAACCAGACGGGTTTTGCCAATCTGCCCGTTTGTCCGGATTTTGCCAATCTGCCAGCCTGCCCGTTTGTCCAGAAATCTGGACAAACGGGCAGATTGCTAGCCTCCCCTCCCCTTACTTACTAGTGCCCTGGTGGCCTAGTGAACTCCGCCCCTTTCACACTCGCCCTACCCCCTGTCACACCTCGCTCCGTCCCCTGTCACATTTTCCCCTCCCCCCTGTCACATACCCTGTCGTCACCCCCCTTACCTTACTTCTGCCCTGGTGGGGGGTGACGACAGGGTATGTGACAGGGGGGAGGGGAAAATGTGACAGGGGACGGAGAAAGGGTGTGACAGGGGGCGGAGCGAGGTGTGACAGGGGGTAGGGCGAGTGTAAAAGGGGCGGGGCATGTGTCCTCCTTTTTGGGGGACAAAATATGGTAACCCTACTTTAACTACAATGGCAAACTTGCTCCAAGCAGATACTTCAGCTGAAATGGCTTAACTAGTGACTCCTCCAACTGAATCCAGGAAGGCAACAGTTGCAAATCGGCACCAACCACTACAGGACTTCCCTGTCTAGACAAAAATGCCTTATGATAGTCATGGAAGAGTGAAAAATTAACTCTCTGCAAGGTCCGCAAAGCAATTCTAGGCCTCTCGTCGTTTCACAAGAAACCAGTTAATAACTTATTTCCTTATAAAACTATACATAATCATTGGGGCCAAAGACATCTTTATAGTTTCTAACCCCCCTACCAACTTAACTACAGAGGTGACCATCGACCACAGAGCTCTTTAACCCGCTGTAAGATACAATGCTCATTACATTGGATCGTGTCAGTGAAGGCGGGCAGAAGTGCAATGACCAGGTACTTCATACCAGTTATACACCATTGAAAGGGAAGAGCAGATATCATATCCTTGAGTATGACATCTGAGGCTGGCACGAAATATTTTTAAAGATGTTTTTTGAGGGTGGGAGGGGGTTAGTGACCACTGGGAGAGTCACGGGAGGTCATCCCCGATTCTCTCTGGTGGACATCTGGTCATTTCGGGCACCTTTTTGTGCCTTAGTCATAAGAAAAACAGGTCTGGGTGAAAACATCCAAGTGTTCGTCAGGAACGTCCTTGTTCTTTTTCAATTATGGGTCGACGTCCAAGCATTAGGCACGCCCAACTCCAGCCTTCGCTACGTCTCCGACACGCCCCCTTGAACTCTGGCTGTCTTTGCGAGAGTGCAGTTGGAGATGTCCTAAATCGGGTTTCGATTATACCGATTTGGACGTCCCTGGGAGAAGGACGTCCATCTTCCGATTTATGTCTAAAGATGGACGTCCTTCTCTTTCAAAAATGAGCCCCATAGTTAACGTGTGTACAAGGTTACCACGCGTTAAAAATGTTAACGCGCGCTATAACGCTGCTTAGGAAACAGGGCCCTTAATTCATGCTAACAATTAGTGCACCTTAGTAAAAGGACCCCAAAGAAAACAACAGTGTGCCAATCCAAAATTTCTGATTCATTTATCGTGAGCCTTGAACCTGTGTTAATGACAACCCATGATTCCTTTAGATTTTTGTGATCTAACATTACTATTCTTTATGGAATGCAATGTAAGAACTAGTGTTTTGTGTGTTGTGCTATAAGATGAAACACATGATTTTTTTTTAGATAATAATATTCGAAGCTTAAGGGGAGCAGAAAAATGATCAGGCATGATATTAGCAAGGCGATGAAAATTCTTTTCCTCTCTTTTCTCGCTTCGATGAGAGATTTTTCGGTGTGACATTGCTATTGAAATTTCAGGTCTTTAATTTCCTGTTTATCAGTTAAAAAGGGACACCATTGCATCTGGTATAGTGGGAAAGAGATCTTTTTTTCGAAAAGAAAAAAAAAAAGCCCAGTAGTCTAATATTACCTTGCATTTTCACTGTAGCTTTTTTTTTTTCACGTGTGGGGTAAAAGGACAATTATTTTAATGTATGTACTTCTTTAAGAATATAAACCTCAGTCTGCTGCATTGCAATGCTTAGCAGTTCTTTTTAAACTCATTCTTTTTCTTGAATCTACATATATTTGTTGCTGCATGATAAGAAAAATACAAAAGTGAGCCACGCTACACGAAAGCTTATTAAAAACATCACAACAAAATAAAAACAATCAGTGGCTTTTGATATTTAATTGGTATTCTGTCAAATTAAGACAAAGATAAAACATACAATCTCTCCACCACTGTAAATAGCTAGTTAAACTCAGTTTACTTGAAGACTATTTTTTAAAACTAAGCAAATTAATTGAAAGTTAGGGTCCTGTTTTCTAAGGTGTGCTAATGTTTTTAGCATGCGTTAAAAATATATGGGTGTCTCTAACGTTATTTCTGGGGTAAGCAGTATAAAAATGTTTTGTACTTTTTTGGGATCTTGCCAGGTATTTGTGACCTGGTTTGGCCACTGTTGGAAACAGGATGCTGGGCTTGATGGACCTTTGTGAGCTCATTTTCAAAAGAGATCGCCGGCCATCTTCCGACACAAATCGGGAGATGGCCGGCGATCTCTTGATCCCGGCCAAATCGGCATAATCGAAAGCCGATTTTGGCCGACACCAACTGCTTTTTGTCGCGGAGCTGGCCAACCTTCAAGGCAGGGTACAGAAGGTGGGACGGGGGCGGGGTTACGAGATGGCTGGCTTCACCTCATAATGGAAAAAAGATGGCCGGCTCAGAAGAGCATTTCGCCGGCTGCACTTGGTCCATTTATTTTTAGGTCCAAGTCACAAAAAAGTGCCCCAATTGACCACGGGAGGGAATCGGGGATCACCTCCCCTTACTCCCCCAGTGGTCACCAACCCCCTTCCACCCCCCCAAAATTAAAAAAATTCTTTTTTGCCAGCCTGTATGCCAGCCTGAAATGTCATACCCAGCTCCCTGACAGCAGTATGCAGGTCCCCGAAGCAGTATTTAGTGGGTGCAGTACACTTCAGGCAGGTGGACCCAGGCCCATCCCCCCCCCCCCACCTGTTACACTTGTGGTGATATATGTTGAGCCCTCCAAAAATCCCCAAAACCCACTGTACCCACATGTAGGTGCCCCCCCTTCACCCCTTAGGGCTATGGTAGTGGTGTAGAGTTGTGGGGAGTGGGTTTTGGGGGGCTCAGTACCCAAGGTAAGGGAGTTATGCACCTGGAAGCTATTTTTTTTTTTTTTTAATTTCTAGAAGTGCTCTCTAAGGTGCCCGGTTGGTGTTCTAACATGTGAGGGGGGCCAGTGCACTATAAATGCTGGCTCCTCCTACAACCAAATGTCTTGCATTTCGCCGGGTTTGAGATGGCCGGGCCTGGTTTCCATTATGGCTGAAAACCGAAGCCGGCCATCTCAACATTTGACCTAAATATTGAGATTTAGCCGGCCTCAACCGTATTTCGAAAATACAGTTGGCTCCGCCTCTTTGCGGAGCTGGCCCCAAAGATGGCCGGCCATCTATTTGGCTGGAGTCATTCAATTATGCCCCTCCACGTCTTTCCCAGTATGCTAGCGTGCCTATAGCACAGCTTCGTAAACAAGGCCCTAAATAGTGATTGCTCTATCTAGCAAACTTTGTGGTTGTGGTAGTTATGGACAGGAAATTATTCTAAAATCACTATCCTATCTGAAAGCGAAGCTATAAGATTGCATATTGGATAGTTAAAAGTTCATTACCCACGGAAATACAAAGGTGTGCTTTCTGGTCTGTAAACTATATGAATATCCCAGAAGAACAAAAAGGAGAACAGGATGGACCAACAAAAATGCAGCGAGATCAAACAAGGAAACAAACAAACAAAAGAGTCTGCCAGATGTATAGAAGGTCACTACAATTTATTCAAACCACATGCCTTTGTATCGCTCCATGGTGCGTCCACACCTTGAGTACTGTATTCAGTTCTAGTCGTCGTATTTCAAAAAAGATATAGCAGAATTAGAAAAGGTTCAAAGAAGAGCAACCAAAATGATAAAGGGGATGGACCTCCTCTCGTATGAGGAAAAGCTAAAGAGCTTAGGGCAAAGAGATGGATGAGGGGAGATATGCTTGAGGTCTACAAAATCCAGTGTGGTGGAAAATCCAGATTAAAATATTGTTACTTAGAATTTCTGTTGCAGAAACATTCAAAAGAAGTCTATTATCTTTCATCCAATATGAGATGCAGGTAAATATCTGCAATTGCAAAACAGTTTGAGAAATGGACGCATTGAACGGAATATGAAACTGAATATCATCCACATATACCTAATAATGTACGCCCAGTAACATCCAACACATATGGAACAGATACAAATTAAAACGTGTTGAAGCAATTAACAGCCTTGTGGCACTCCAGTTGCCAATCATCTGCCAGATGACAAATTTTCACTCATCTTCACTTCCTGCCTTCTTTCCTGCAAAAATGGCTCAAACCACCATAAAATGGTTAATATGCTAGGCCAAAAGATTTCAACCACCGTAATAAAACAGAACTATCTATAGTATAAAACGTTGCCGAAATATCGAGCATGACGAGAAGGTAGCTGCAAGTTTGATTAAACCCTTGATGCATGACAGCCAGCACAGATAGAATAAGGGATTCAGAGTTATGTACAAAATCTGTACTAGAATCAGGGGCGTAGCCAGACAACAGATTTTGGGTGGGCCTAGGGAAGAACTGGGTGGGTGGGCACCAATTGTTCTCCCCCTCCCCCAAGCACTTCTTTTCACCTTGGCAGTCTGTAGCAGGCATGCGCTGAAAACTGAGCATATGCAGGTACCGGTATCACGGAGAGAAGCATTTTCGTTACCATCAGGAAGAAGTCTTCAGCTGGCCGAGCTTGGGATCCCACCAGCTACCACTAAACATGTACTACTGTTGGGTGGGCCTGAGCCCTAAGTGGGTGGGCCCCAGCCCACCCAGGCCCACCTGTGGCTACGCCACTGACTAGAATAGGTCCAAAAAGTGACAGGTAAGGAGGAAAAAAGATGAAAACTGGAAGGAATATTAGGGTCTAAAGCTGGGTCTTTTAACAATGGACAGACTGTTGCTAACATCAAAATATCTGGAAACCTACCATCCTTCAATGAGGCATTTATAATGAACTTCAAAACCGATACAATAACTGGCCCAACTAGCTGCAAAAACCTAGGACAGCAGGGGTCCTGGGAAGACCGAGTTGCTTTAAAAGACCTTAGAGCTGGCTGTAATTGCAGCTGTATCAAAAGACTTCCATTTGTGTTTCTGATCCACATCTTGCCCGAGGAAAGGCCCACTGTATTGCAAAGAAACAACTAACCCCCTTAACTTAGGGCTCAAAGAAAAGATTACATCATTAACTCCTGATGATTTTTATCAACTTAAGTGGTTTTCTTGTCTGTGTCAAAGAGTGAACAATAGCATACAGTTCCTTTGGCCTATTCAATGTAACCTAAATCTTTCACTGATGAAGAGCCTCTTTCTCGAACTACTACTGCCCTCTATCTTAAGAATGTAAGAATGCCTAGTCTCAACACTTCTATCCCTCCGCTATTAATGTTTTAACTTTTTAAGTACTCATCTTAATTGTTTCAAACCTTCTGTAAACCATGGCAAAAAAGGCTTACCCGGGAACACTGTTCTCATAGATGCCATGGGGTCAAGAGCTGTTTGAAGAGGCGCATTCCACTGCGACACAGTCTGATCTACAAGTAAAGAAGAGATACCATCAAGTAACGGTACCCAATTTTTATTAAAAGAGACGAGATTGAAAGGTAGCCTAATTATCTTTTTTTGTTTTTTTTTTAGTTTTCTTCTCAAAATTAGATGTATTACTTCACATATTAAGAAAAGTTAAGAAGAGACATGAAATGATCAGACCAAAGCAGTGGTATAATTTTTAAAGACACTTTCAATGCCAGGTCTGGAGCTAGAAAGGTCATATCCAATATATGGCCTGCAACATGCGTTGTAGACTGGAAGATCTGATTCAGCCCCAACGCCAACAAAGCATTTAACAGAACATGAGCATGAACAGAATTGGAAACAAATGGGAGATTAAAATCCCCTAAAACAAATAATCTTGAAAAATCAATTAGCAAAGTTAATTGCATTCACAAACAAAGAACGACAATTACCTTCCAACAAAGTTGGAGGACAGTAGGCCATACAAGTAGAAAACTTAAAATTACCCAAAACAAGTATATCAGCATTATCCGAATGAAACTCACACAATCTACGAACCTTGAAAATGGAGCGGTAGATCAATAACCCCCCCTACCCCCACGTTTAAACTCTCTACAGGCCCAATCTTAGGAATATCCTGAAAGACATAAATTGCACGACTAATTCAACACCAGTTGGGGTAAGCCACGACTTCGTAACATCGAATCTATCCACGTCATTGATATGCACAGTCTTATTTTGTACTGAACCAGCATTATTTTGTACTGAACCAGCATTCGGTAAACTCAGCCATAATGGTAGGCCACCAGCAGATGCAATCACTGGAAAAGTTTGTACACTGTGCAAAGATCTACACAAAATTGGCTTCGGCTTACTTACAGAAGCATCTATAACGTCCTTGTTCCTTGATAACAGAGACGCAACACACCGCGGAATGACCAGATGCCTAAACGCATCACAAGAGAGTAATCAAACAACACCTCTTGCTGTCCCAAGTATGGCCAAAGGAGCGACTCAAGGAGCTCCTTAGTTGTGCTCTTTTGTTGGTGCTCCCCGTCCAGCACGTGGCTCTGGTTCTTCACCCATGTGCCACTGACATCTCCAGTGGGTGAGGCCACTACTATCCCATCTGGAGCCCTCTCAGTGCGATGTAGCAAGTGCTTACAGGGGGGGGAGTCCAAACAATGACAGAGTTCACACAGACAGCAGACTTTAGATGGTACTACTTAGAAGGCAGTTTTGTTCCTGATCATTAAGATGTTGGGAGGTTGTTTATAAGTTATGGTAAATGGTTCAGTGTCTACAAGTGGATTAGTTTTATATACATCATGGTAATAATAATAATAATTTTCCTACCTAAGCGCACAACTATGGAACGCATTGCCAAAAGCAGTAAAAACTACGCTCGACCACCTAAATTTTCAGAAAGCACTAAAGGCAGACCTGTTCAGAAGAGCATACCCCACCGACCCTACATAAAAATACCTGGACACTTGCGACACAATATAACCAAAGACCATAACAGACATTACCTGACTCTTCTTCCCACTTTCCCTCCCTAAGTTCCTCCCAATTGTACCTACCATACATGTATCTCATTCTACCACAATATCAATTTGTATTCATTCATATCATGTATTTGTTCAGACCGGAATCGGCTAACGTCATTAACGGTTATATTTAAGCCACATTGAGCCTGCAAAAAGGTGGGATACAAATGTAACAAATAATTCTCTCTCTCTCTATATCTATCTATCTATCTATCTATCTATCTATCTATCTATCTATCTATCTATCTATAATATGAATGGCCACATGGAAATTTTTTATGATCAGGCCAGTTACACACAAAGCAACTGAGAATATTTCTTTTAGCCATATTTTGCATAGAAGCAAAGAAAATGTTGGCAAATAACCACATGACGATCCACTGAGGCAACTAGGTAGCATGACATCTGTAACTGAAATCTGTCTTGTAGGAGGCTGTGATGTATGGAGGACATTGAACCTTCTGGGCAGAGTGGATTAGCTTCTACATTCTGTCTTGTGAAAAAAGCTCTGGCCTGTTCCATGCCCAGAAGAACTGTTATGAATGAGATCTTATTGGTAGGCTACAGGGTCAATTTTTCAATGTTGATGAGAAAACCTAGGGTATGAATTACAAAATTCTTGAGGGAGAGAGCTAGATCTTTTGATGAACTGTTAGCAGCTGATATTGAGATATGGAAAGACTAGATGCCCTTGCTTGTACAAATATGTTGCCACAAAAAAAAAGACATTTGATAAAAGCCCTGGGGGCCAAGGAGAGGCTAAAGGGAAGCATTTTGTAATGGTAATGGCTAACGTGCACAGTGAAAGAAAGATACTTCCTGCATTTGGGATGAACTGGAATGTCTGTGTACGCAGCCTTGAGCTCCAATGAATGAATCAATTCTATTTTTATTAAGTAGGGAAAGTTGGAGAGAAGAGTGGTCATTTTGAATTTCTCTTTGATTAGGAACTGGTTGAAGTCTCTTGAGGTCCACGATAGAACTCAGTTTTC
Organism: Microcaecilia unicolor; assembly: GCF_901765095.1. NCBI lineage: Eukaryota > Metazoa > Chordata > Amphibia > Gymnophiona > Siphonopidae > Microcaecilia > Microcaecilia unicolor. Next base: position 340,219,305 of record NC_044035.1, on the reverse strand, counting down.
CAGTATTTTTGACAGCGAGGAAATACCTAGAATACAATCCCCAATTTTTTTCCTGGATTGGAACAAGTTCTACAGCACTGGTGTTCAAGAGAAACTATACTACTTTGTGAAGCAATCAGGCATGGGTTTGAGGTAACTGATACCAAGTTAGGGACTGGTTGGGAGGAAATGGCAGATATCTGAGATAGCAGCCGTATTTTACAATGCTTAGGACCAAGGAATCAATCATTATCTTCTGCTATTTCTTTACCTAACTCCTTATAAGTATGATAGGATGAGTATTGTGACAGGAACTGGTAGTGTTTGGACAAGAGAAACAGAAAATAATAGCAGCTAAAGATCATATGGCCGATCATGTCTGCCCATCCATACCAATGACTAAGCTCTACAATCTTTTCCCACTCACTTAGAGATCCTCTGTGTATGTTCCATGCAATCTTGAATCCAGTTTTTTAAAAACATTTTTATAAACAATATTGTGGAAGGGCTATCTTGAATCTTTGTCTCCACTATCTCTAACAGGAGATAATTCCACAAATGCACCACATTTTCGATAAAGAAAAATTTCTTTAGACTACTCCCGAGTCTATTCATTTTCACCTTCATCCTATGCCTTCTCATTCCTGAGCTACCTTTCAATTGAAAGAAGCTCACCTTCTGTGTATCTATGCCACAGAGGTATTTGAATGTCTCTATCATATCTGCCCTCTCCGGCCTTTCTTCCAAAGTATGCATATTGAAATCTTTAAGTCTGTACCAAGATCACCTCTCCCAAAGTACCCTTCTGGCTTTTGCCATTACCTTATCTACCCATTTGGCTATCTTTTGATATGATCACCCAGATCTCACTATTCTTTTGTGTGTTTATTTATTTGCATTTCAAAATACTCAAGTCACCCAGGAGTGCATGCTTCGATGTGGAATTGAGAATGACACGGGGACGGGGACCTGCAGTAACTGAGGGGATGGCGACAGAGCTTGTGGGGACGGGGCGGGGACAGAGCCCACAAGAACGGGGACAAACGTTGTCCCTATGTCATTTTCTACTCTGAAGCCTATTAATAAACTGGACTGTTATTCATGTTTGAGTGATGCAGACGATATTTTGATGTTTTGGAAAAACAAGCAAACATGCTGGCCACAACTGGCAAAATTTGCATGGGGGATGCTGTACATTCTGTTACCAGCACATCTTCTAAGAAGACATCTTCTAATGAAGGAAGGATTGTGGCAGACAGGAGATCTAGACAGTACTTCATAGGGTGTAATTCTCCCCTCTAGGGCATACAGAACGGATTGTATTTTGTACCCCTGGACATTTTAACAGGGTGGATTAGGATTCCTTGGGGTAACAGAAATCAGCTATTGTTGGGGTTGGAAGGGTAGAGGGTGGGGGTGAGGAGGAGGGTTATTATAGCTGCTCAATGTTATTATTTTTTTATATTTGTAATTTATACACAACAGTTGCAAAACATATTGTTTCTTTTTATACTTTAATACAAAGATTTAAATATAAAATCATAACCGTTCGAGGCTTCTGCAGATGAGGACGGAGCGGGAGTGGAGACAGGGCCTGCGGGGACGGGGTGGGGATGGAGACAGAACCCATGGGGATGGGGCGGGGACAAACTTTGTCCCCGTGTCATTCTCTAGTGTGGAGTATCCCTGAAGGACACTATTGAAACAGGATCTTTAGGGAATCCCAGTAGAGAGGTTTCAACTGTGGTAAAAGAAAGCCAGATGTGTTAAAGGAGAGAGCAGGATAAAGGATACACATTAGCCCCATCAACTTCTAGGCAGCTTGTAGATGCAAGGAAGAAACACAATTTGAAGTGCCTGTATACAAATATTAGAAGTCTAAAACATAAGATGGGAGAATTAGAGTATATAGCACTAAATGATGAGGTAAATATAATAGGCATCACAGAAACATGGTGGAAGGAGGACAATCAATGGGAAACAGTGTTAACAGGATATCATTTATATTGAAATGACAGAGGGGATCATATTGTAGAGGGGGGGTTGTGTTATATGTTAGAGGGAACTGAATCACACAAAATAAACATTCTACATGAAACAGATAGCAGCATGGAATCATTATGCATAGCAATCAATTCCATGTGTCAACAGAAGAAGTACTCTTATATGGCTAGACTACTGTCCACAAGGAAAGAAAAAACAGACAGATGAAGAAATCTTTACAGAAATTAGGAAAGCTGGCAAACTGTATAATAATGGGTGATTTCAATTACCCCAATATTGACTGGATAAATGTTACATCAGGGTGCGCCAGACAGATAAAATTCCCAGATGTAATAAATGACTGCTTCATGGAGCAACTGGTCCAGAAACCGACAAGAAGGGGTGCCATTTTAGATCTAGTCCTCGGTGGAGTGCAGGGCATAGTACGAGAGGTAACAGTGTTGGGTCCGCTGGGAAACAGTTATCATAACATGATCAGGTTTGAGCTACTATCTGGAAAGAAGCCACAAAGGAAACCAAATGCAGCAGCATTTAATTTTCGAAAGGGTGACTAAGATAAAATGAGGAAAATGGTTAAAAATAAGCTAAAAGGATCAGCTGCAAAGGTTAGGACATTAGATCAGGCATGGACATTGTTTAAAAATTCCATCTTGGAAGCCCAGACCAGATGCATTCCATATATTTATGAAGGTGGAAAGAAAGAAAATGCACGGTTAAAAGGTGAAATAGAGCCAAAAGAATGTCCTTCAAAGAATGGAAAAAAGGACCCAAATGAAGAAAATAAGAAGCAACATAAGCACTGGCAAGTTAGATGCAAAGCATTGATAAAGAAGGATAAAAGAGAATATGAAGGGAAAATTGCTGCAGAGGCAAAAACCCAAGGAACAATTTTTTCAGGTACATCAATAGAAATCAAACAAAATAAAACATGGAAAAGAAAATAAGATGATACCTTTTTTATTGGACATAACTTAATACATTTCTTGATTAGCTTTCGAAGGTTGCCCTTCTTCCTCAGATCGGAAATAAGCAAATGTGCTAGCTGACAGTGTATATAAATGAAAACATTCAAGCATTACTATGACAGTCTGACAGGGTGGGAGGATGGGGGTGGGTAGGAGGTATGCATGGGGACATCAAAGCATATCATTGATATTCTAACAGGATGGGTGTGGATAGGTGAGGGATGGGGTGATCAACAGAGACATACAGCTTTATGGTTTATAATGGGCTAAGAACCCCAGATCCTTGTTAAGTCCTTTCTGTTGGGTGTTAAAATATTCAATCATTCTGACTTCAAAGGTCTTATGTTCGTGTATGGTTTTAAAGTTACCTTTCAGGATTCTCACTGTGAAGTCACTGGTACAGTGTCCTGGTCCTGTAAAATGTTGACCAACAGGTGTGGGAACCCTACTGGCACCAGCATTGTTCATGTGATGTCTATGTAAATTGAATCTTGTCTTAAGCATCTGGCCTGTTTCTCCAATATAGCATCCTTCGTTACATTTTTTACACTGAATGATATATACCACACTGGAAGTTGAGCAAGTGAAAGATCCCTTTATGTTGAATATCTTTCCTTTGTAGATGACTTTGGGGTCCTGTGAAATATTTTGGCACACTGTACCAGTGACTTCACAGTGAGAATCCTGAAAGGTAACTTTAAAACCATACAAGAACGTAAGACCTTTGAAGTCAGAATGATTGAATATTTTAACACCCAACAGAAAGGACTTAACAAGGATCTGGGGCTCCTAGCCCATTATAAACCATAAAGCTGTATGTCTCTGTTGATCACCCCACCCCTCACCTATCCACACCCATCCTGTTAGAATATCAATGATATGCTTTGATGTCCCCATGCATACCTCCTACCCACCCCCATCCTCCCACCCTGTCAGACTGTCATAGTAATGCTTGAATGTTTTTACTTATATACACTGTCAGCTAGCACATTTGCTTATTTCCAATCTGACGAAGAAGGGCAACCTTTGAAAGCTAATCAAGAAATGTATTAAGTTATGTCCAATAAAAAAGGTATCATCTTATTTTCTTTTCCATGTTTTATTTTATTTGATTTCTATTGATAACCTTAAGAGTGGACTAACACGGCTACCACACTCCTCTACTTCAGGTACATCAGAAGCACAAAGCCTGCGAGGGGAATCTGTGGGATCTTTAAATCATGAAGGAGCAAAAGGGGCAACTCAGGGAGGACAAGGCCATAGTGGAGAAACTGAAAACAAATTCTTTGCTTTGGTCTTTATGAAAGAAGATGTAAGAGATCATCTACCTGTACCAGAAGTGGTTTTCAAGGGTGATAATTTGAAAGAACTGAAAGAAATCTCGGTGAACCTGGCAGAAGTACTGAGCCAAATTGACAAATTAAAAAGAGCAGTAAATCACTTGGACTGGATAGCATGCATCCAATGGTACTGAAAGAACTCAAACATAAAATTGCTGATCTACTGTTAGTAATCTGTAACCTGTCACTAAAGTCGTCTGCAGTACCCGAAGATTTTAGGGTGACCAACGTGATGCTGAATTTTAAAAAGGGTTCCAGGGGTGATCTAGGAAATTATAGACCGGTAAGCCCAACGTCAATGCCAGGTAAAATAGTGGAAACTATAATAAAGAATAAAATTACAGAACACAAAAATAAACATGGTTTAATGAGACAGTCAGCATGGTTTCCACCAAGGGAAGTCTTGTCTTACCAATTTGCTTCATTTCTTTAAAGGTGAGAATAACCACGTGGATAAAGGTGAGCCGGCTGATACAGTGTATCTAGATTTTCAGAAAGCTTTTGACAAAATTCCTCATGAGAGACTCCTGAGAAAATTAAAGAGTCATGGGATAGGAGGCAATGTTCTGTTGTGGATTGGGAATTGGCTACTGGACAGAAAACAGAGGGCAGGGTTAAATGGCCATTTCTCTCAATGGAGGAGGGTGAATAGTAGAGTGCGCATGTGGACTGTGAATAATTGCAGAAGACCATAGGAAATTGGAAGACTGGGCATCCAAATGGCAGATGAAATTTAATGTGGACAAATGCAAAGTGATGCACATTGGGAAGAATAATCCAAATCATTACCTGAGGCTAGGGTCCACCTTGGTGGTCAGCACCAAGAAAAAGATCTAGGTGTTGTTAAAGACAATACTTTGAAATCTTTTGCCCAGTGTGCGGCAGCAGCCAAAAAAGCAAACAGGGTGCTAAGAATTATTAGGAAAGGGTTGGTAAATGAGACCAGGAATACTATAATGCCTCTGTATCACTCCATGGTGACCTCACCTTGAGTATTGTGTTCAGTTCTGGTCGTCATATCTCAAAACAAATACAGTAGAATTAGAAAAGGTTCAAAGAAGAGTGACCAAAATTATAGGAGGAAAGGCTAAAGAGGTTAGGGCTCTTCAGTTTGGAAAAGAGAAAGCTGAGGGGAGAAATGATTGAGGTCTACAAAATTCTGAGTGGTGTAGAACGAGTAGAAGTGAATTGATTTTTTTATTCTTTCAAAAAGTACAAAGACTAGGGGACACCCAATGAAGTGACATGGAAATTCTTTTAAAACAAATTGGAGAAAATATATTTCCACTCAAAGAATAGTTAAGCTCGAACTCTTTGCTGGAGGATGTAGTAACAGCAATTAGCGTATCTGGGTTTAAAAAGCTTTGGACAAGTTCCTGGAGGAAAAGTCCATAGTCTGTTATTGAGACAGTCATGGGGAAGCCACGGCTTGCCCTGGGATTGGTAGCATGGAATGTTGCTACTATTTGGGTTTCTGCTAGGTACTTGCGACTTGGATTGGTCACTGTTGGAAACAGGATACTGGGCTAGATGGACCATTGGTCTGACCCAGTATGGATATTTTTATGCTCTTATTAAGGCATTGAGAAGACAACAATGCATCAGCATAGGAAAGTGTCTTATAATAATCATCTATGACTTATAAAAATAGAGATACATTAAATTAGCCTACAACAGAGAATCAAAACAGGGGGTAACCCCAAAAGACGTGGGAATAAAACAGGAAAATATCAAAAGAAAACTAGCAGTCATGCTAATTTAAATTGTTAAAGCTCAGTCCTAAATCTGAAAGCAAAGTTATCTTCCAACAAGAAATGAAGTTGAAAAAATTCATTAAAAGCAAAGGAGCGATTTTCAAAATACAGCATGCATTTACACAGATAACATAAATTAAATTTAATTCCCATGTCTATTAAATTCTGATGATAGAAATATTTGACTTTTCTCCTACATTGGGTACAATTAGAAACATCTGGAAAAACTGAAAAAATTTCCCCCCAGAAATTCAATTTCCTTATGAATTTCTTGGGGGAAATTTTTTCATCCGTTGAGCTTTCCAAAATATGAGAAACATCCAAACTGTGATGAAACATCTACCAGTGGCAGACAGCCACCTGGTTCTGAAGCCTTAATCACAGGAGCTGGCAAATAAAAGATCTTTTGCAATGTAAGAGAAGCCTCAGCTGGGTACTGCAAATATTCTTTAAGAATCTATATAAAAAAAAGATGCTTTGGAGAGACAGTCAAAGTCTGTGGAAATTTAAAGATCGTCAGATTAAGAGATTTTACATAATTTCCAAAGTTCTCAAGCTTACAATGTAAAACCATCTTTAGTAAGTCAATTTGAGTTTAATTTGAGGTAGCTGATATTTCAAATCCTCAACTTTCTTATCACAGTCATCCACTTTCTTCTTAACCAATTGCGATCAATTCACGATTACTTGAATCATTGGAGTTATACAGTGGTTCACTGTTATTTCATACTGCTTCGAGATTAATCTCATGAGGTCTAACCAATGGAAGTATGCTGAAAGCATTCACAAAATTTGGGGCTTTCCCCTTCTCTTCCAATGGCAGCAGTTGTTCAGACGCTGCCTATATCTTTGCAGTATTGAGTGACAGAGCCGGCATCTGCTCCCCACCCTCAGCCATCTGTATTACCAAAAATCATACACAAGACTGAGGCTGAGCAAGTGTTTGACGCAAAAAACCATGGGAGCTACTGTGCCAAGAAGGCTTAGCGATACTTTGCCCTCGAGTTCTTGGCTCTTCCCCTCACCCAGAAAAGGCAAGACAACCAAAGTTTAAGCCTGAGTGAGGGCTGAAATTTGAGTCAGCCAGAGCGAGGTTACGGGCTGGGTGGGTGCCCACCATCCTCCCTTCCTCTTTGGTATGAAATAGCCCTACGAATGGAAGAAAAAGTAACCGAGGTAAGAGCTCAGCATACACGTCCTACTATAAAAACGCCTCCTTGATTCTACCCAGGAGTACTTAATATAATTTAATACAATGATTATAATCTGCTGTTCCTCAAATGGTTCAACGCGGATAACAATTCTAGAAGAACAATTCAAAATATGTGTAGGGGCATTTTCAATATGACGTCTAAATTCAATTTTGGACGTTTTACTAAAAGCGTCCATAAATCAAGTGGCAAACATATGTTATGTTACATCATCAGGCTTATTTTCGAAAGAGAAGGGCGCCCATCTTTCGACACAAATCGGAAGATGGGCGTCCTTCTCCCAGGGTCGCCCAAATTGGCATAATCGAAAGCTGATTTTGGGAGTACTCAACTGCTTTCCGTCGTGGGGACAACCAACGTTCACGGGGGCGTGTTGGAAGCATAGCGAAGGCGGGATTGGGGCGTGCTTAACACATGGGCGTTCTCGGCCAATAGTGGAAAAAAGAAGGGCGTCCCTGACGAGCACTTGGCCCACTTTACTTGGCCCATTTTTTCTTGCGACCAAGCCTCAAAAAGGTGCCCAAACTGACCAGATGACCACCGGAGGGAATCGGGGATGACCTACCCTTACTCCCCCAGTGGTCACTAACCCCCTCTCACACTCAAAAAAAAACTTAAAATATTTTTTGCCAGCCTCAAATGTCATACCCAGCTCCCTGACAGCAGTATGTAGGTCCCTGGAGCGGTTTTAGTGGGTACTGCAGTGCACTTCAGGCAGGTGGACCCAAACCCATCCCCCCTACCTTTTACACTTGTAGTGGTAAATGTGAGCCCTTTAAAACCCACCACAAACCCACTGTACACACATGTAGGTGCCCCCCTTCACCCCTTAGGGCTATGGTAGTGTACTACAGTTGTGGGTAGTGGGTTTTGGAGGGGGGTTGGGGGGCTCAGCACACAAGGTAAGGGAGCTATGCACCTGGGAGCAATTTGTGAAGTCCACTGCAGTTGCCCCTAGGGTGCCTGGTTGGTGTCCTGGCATGTGTGGGGGACCAGTGCACTATGAATGCTGGCTCCTCCCACGACCAAATGGCTTAGATTTGGTCGTTTCTGAGATGGGCGTCCTCAGTTTCCATTATCGCTGAAAACCGGGGACGACCATCTCTAAGGACGACCATCTCTAAGGATGACCTAAATGTTAAGATTTGGGCGTCCTCTACAGTATTATCGAAACGAAAGATGGACACCCATCTTGTTTCGATAATACAGGTTTCCCTGCCCTTTGCGAGGATGCCCTCAGGAAAATTTGGGTGCCCCTTCAATTATGCCCCTCCACGTCTTCTATTCTGCCATTACCTACACAGTTCAGGGCAGATCACATCAGCATGATACCAGACCAAGATGTCTAGGAATTATAATAGAAATGCACAATTACATCATCAATTAAGGGCAAAAGGAGCATACTGAGTCTTCATTTGCATTTCACGCAGCTACAGTAGGGAAAGAAACAGGTGAAATCTTTCAGGCTGGTTATAAGTATTTAGATGTGTGAAAAAGTTAAAACTCTATTGTTTCATAGATACACACTTACTGGTTAAGTCTTGCTAGGCTTTCTGATGTTGCTACGTTTTACATTATGTTCATCCCAGTAATTTGTTCTGGCTTTTTCTTCTTCTTGTTTTTTTTTACCCATTTTTTAACCCAATGTTCCCATATGGAAACAAATCAATTTCAATCATATTAAAAAACATGATAAAGAATAAACACAAATCACTTCCCATATCAATACAAAATAATAACATATCTTCTAACCCACATCGAGAAACACCCCACAAAATGATCTCAATAACATTCAAACAAAACACAGAAATAATCAGCTAATGGCTAAACACCATAGCATTTACAATTAGAACAGATCTTATATTACATAAATCCCGCCAGCAAACAATTATCAAAAATTAGATCCCAGTTTTTCTACATAAGTACATAAGTAATGCCACACTGGGAAAAGACCAAGGGTCCATCGAGCCCAGCATCCTGTCCACGACAGCGGCCAATCTAGGCCAAGGGCACCTGGCGAGCTTCCCAAACGTACAAACATTCTATACATGTAATTCCTGGAATTGTGGATTTTTCCCAAGTCCATTTAGTAGCGGTTTATGGACTTGTCCTTTAGGAAACCATCTAACCCCTTTTTAAACTCTGCCAAGCTAACCGCCTTCACCACGTTCTCTGGCAACGAATTCCAGAGTTTAATTACGCGTTGGGTGAAGAAAAAGTTTCTCCGGTTTGTTTTAAATTTACTACACTGTAGTTTCAGTGCATGCCCCCTAGTCCTAGTATTTTTAGAAATTAACTTTAATTGGTTTATTAACTAGGAAAGATTCTAACTGGGATCAAAGAAAGCATAATGATTAACCCCCTAGTCCACTAAACATTTGCACGGGAACTTAAGAAAAAAAGGTAGCGCCAATCGTCAAAAACTTGGCTTTCAGTTGTAAAAAAAAAGTCTTCCTGCACAATTGTGTGAACTTAAAGACATCAAGAAATAACATAACTGCCTGACCGCAAAAAGGAACACTTTTCTTAAGAAAATACACCCTCAAAATTGCAATCTTATTTTCCTCTGAATCAAGTCATTAACAATGTTGACCTCCTATTAATGGCATCCTGAGATGATTCTAGACATTGTGACACATCCAAACAATCAGGAGAATTACAGCATCTATTTTCATCCTCTTCTCTAACTTATTTAACTCCTTTTGGCAAATAATAAGCATCAGAAACCGTTTATTGAGTTTTCTTATTTTTAAATATTTTTTCAAAATGCTGTGCTTTAAATAACTCGACAATACTTGAATAGTGTCTAATTAAAGTGCTCAGTAAAAACACACATATCGTTCCGGCTAGTCAACACATAAGATATATGTGATAATCAGCATCATGGCACTTAAGCCCTCCCTATACTCCCTAAATTTATAGCGTAAGTCTTTGAGGTATACTACCTTACCTACAGAGTATTACAATTCTTATGATGATAAAGTACTTTGCTCAGGGCTGGTATCGTGTAGTCAATTGGTCGTTGTTTGACCGGCCTTGCACTTGACTTCCAGAACGAGTAAAATGTGTACGTGATCAGGTGAATTCTGCTGACTTAATGTCTTAAGTTGCTTCGCTCTTGCTGCTATTATATTCCGCAAGAGTGAAGCAACTTAAGACATTAAGTCAGCAGAATTCACCTGATCACGTACACGTTTTACTCGTTCTGGAAGTCAAGTGCAAGGCCGGTCAAACAACGACCAGTTGACTACACGATACCAGCCCTGAGCTAAGTACTTTATCATCATAAGAATTGTAATACTCTGTAGGTAAGGTAGTATACCTCAAAGACTTACGCTCAAAGAAAACTCAATAAACGGTTTCTGTTTAGATGTGAATCTACTTTTGAAACCAGGACAAGAAAGTTTTCCCCAGTTAGTTAGTACAGTAAATAATAAGCATTAACAACTTTCAGAGCGTCTGGGTTAGGAAACTGCAATATCTCTCTCAAACACATCTTGAGTAACTCTGTCAGAGACAACTAATGAGTTAGAGGAAATTTTAAAAGCCGTAAATTACATGCCCTAGCTGTATTTTCAAGATTCTCCATCTGCATATGAATTAACATATTGTCCTTAGTCATAGCAGAAATTGCAGATTGTATAGTCTTAAACTGTGTGTCACATTTCTAACCTTGTTCTTCAACCTTACTAATCCTGATGTCATGTTCAGCCAAGTTAGAGCAAGTCCCTTCAGAAAATTTAGCCAATAATAAAAGATCGTCATGTAAAGCTTTCTCCATTCTATAAACTGAGAGCCGATTTCAGATAACAAAAATGCCTCAGGTTGAGCAGGAGCAACCGGTTTCACTGTAGAAGGTGAGAACGAGATAGAAGATGTTTTTAGGCCCCTTGTACCCCTCCCAAATTAGCATATACCAGCCACCACAATTTGGGAGGATAAAAGAAACCAAGGCTACGTGCATATGAGAAAGTATATTTTTTATTTGCTTACCAAGTACAGATACAATTAATAGTTTCTCATGAGAGATCAGTACAGTTACCTAAAGAGATGTTCACTGTCTGCATCTCTGAAATACTGTTCTGATTTAGCTGCTTCTATAGTTTATTTCAGACAATGATTTACATGACTCTTTTTCTGCAAATTATCCTTCTCATAGATTATTATCTGGTTCCCTTAAGCTGCTAGACAACATTCTTCTGTTGTTTAAACTAGTTTCTTTCCCAAGCCTGCCCTGCCCGTAAGGGTATCATAATAGATCATAAATACCAGAGATCATGCAGGCTCATCAATCTCTGATAGACTCCAAAGTTACACAGGCTTAGCAACCTCTTTTAACCCATTCCATAGTGCATAACTGTGCTCACAATTCTACAAAGAGGCTATAAACTTCACCAATTCAGGAATAGGAAGAAAACCCAGTGAGGAGAAAGACTCTTGTGAAACCTAAATTCCAACTAGAGTTCCATTGCTCTTACTATGTGGTGATAGCAATTCCTGCAACAGAGTTGGTTGGTTGGGGGTGGGGGGCGGAGGGGTGGAGTTCTACCACCCGATGAGAGACAGGCCAAGGAGGAAGAGGCACTACTCAAGATCCTGCTGTGGGGACTTCTCCTGTATGTTGCAGATGTAAATCCATGGGGCCAGTCACTAACGTTGCAGCAGGAGTCTTTGTTTCAACACAGCCACCTTTTCGTTTCCTGATAGCTGACACTGGGCAGAGTCTCCTGCTCCCTGATCCTCAGAGGCTCCAAAGGGGTGTGCCCTTTTGGTCAGGCCCCTTCGGGCATGCACCCATGGCCACACGCCTGCAGCCACATCCAGCAGAGGACCAGCACTTTAATGCTCAGGACTCTTAGTGACGTCAGGGAACTCTGGGATCTCAGGTCAGTACCTGCTCGCTTGAAGCTCTCAAACCAAGCTGCAGATGGTCTCTGCTCTGATTTCTTCTTATTATAATCCTCTTAGAACTGAAAAGGCATATGCCGAATATAAAGCCAGATGTAATGTAATGACTATTCAGTCACTGGTCAGAAAAACTCCCCCAAACACATCTTAAATATTTTACACCATTATTCCTCTGTCTCTACCCAAACATTAGCAGCTCCTTACTTCTTAAAACATAAATATGGGAGTGTTATAAAAGTGTGGGTTTGGTACAATTGATCTACTGAAGTCCAATTTGTCCAAATATATGTTTATAGAATAAACTTCTTTTATAAAGTTTGTGTGCTAATCTTTAATTTCCGTATCTTGCCGTAGTTTTTTTCTTACAAAATTACACTGATTTCCGCATCAGTATCCTGCCTCTTCTTTTGTTTAGACCAACTGAACCATTAGTCTAATTGCCTTTTGAACCAACTGACCCATTAGCAGTTGTGTATGTTTGACCAATTGTCATTAGACGAACTGTCATTACACCAATTGTTGGGGACATGTGTCTTTCTTCTTCTCAGGATTTCTTCTCTGCCCTTAGCATTTCCCCCCCGTTTCCTTTCCTCTTATTCAGTGTCTCACCACTATTTACCTTCTCTCCCATCATCTCCCTTCTTCTTCTCCATGAAAAATAGATTTCCTTTCTCTCTCCATCAGCAGCTCAAGTGGCAGCTGTGGACTTTCTTCTCAATGATGACCAAAAAAAACCCCAAACATAACCTTTTCTCCCTCCATATTCACCCATCCTATTACTAGACTCTTTTTGATAGCATCTACCATCTTCAGGAGAAGAATCAACATTTTTTTTCTCCATTTGACTCCACAGTTTGTTTTCATCCCACTATGAATTCAGTCCTTGTATTAATGTTTCCTCATCCCAAACACACCGTGACTACTTGTTCAGCCTCAGTTCTAAATGTATCTGAATCTTTCATGGTGTGTTCAATTTAATTCTTCCATTCAGGCGTTTTAGATTGAGCCGGGTTTATAATCAGTCAGCAAATACAAAACACACGGATTTAAGAAAGCGCACCATTTCCATAGGAAGCCCGTAGCTGCTAACATAATTTGGGTTAACTATTAAACCCCCATGGAAGGATTTTTGCATAGCAGTAGACTAGTAAGGTTGCGACTTATGGTTAGGTATGTAGAATATCAAATATTTAAAGTGTGAACTTGGGAATTTACAGTTCATTACAAAAATATAAAATGATATATGCCCCTTTTGAAATAAGATGCAGATGGCACATCACGAAAAGAAATGAATCATCAACAGTACTGTGCATACACAGTTAGCAGGAAGAATTTGTTCATTTTGTAAGCTGATGGAACAGGGTCTTCTCTTCAAAGTGAAACTGATCATCTGGGATTTTAAGCATTAAAAATATTATTTTGCATTCCATATGTTTGATTATCAGATCCTGTTTATATCGAGACTTAATGCATGGTTGTGAACACAGTACAGACCTTCTTTGAGGACAGGAATAGTTTAAAGAAGTAACCCGCTGGATTCTGTATAGGTCAATCATAGTTGGGAATGTAAATTTGTGTACAGATTCTGGATTTATATGTAAACTAATTAGCCAACTAGGCACTATCAATTATTGCTGCTAACAAGTACTTAATTGGCAGTAATTAGGAGTCAAAAATTTCAAAACTGTGCAGAGTATATACCGTATTTTTCGGACTATAAGACGCACCGGACCATAAGACGCACCTAGGTTTTAGAGGAGGGAAATAGGAAAATTTTTTTTTTCCTTTTTCCCAACTCTAAAACCTAGGTGCTCCGGTGCGTCTTGTCCGAATCTCTCCCTCCGAGTTTGGGATCGCCCTCCCCCCGGCCCTGTCACCACTTCTCCCTACTCACGCGATCTTCCCTGGTGGTCTAGTGACGTCGGGGCAGGAAAGAGCCCCCTCTTTCCTGCCCAGTGCGCTGCTCTCCATCCTCCTGTATGCATTGCTGCCTGACGGTCTCAGCGAGATTCAAAATGGCCGCCGAGAATTGAAGTCTCGGCGGCCATTTTGAATCTCGCCGAGACCGTCAGGCTGCATACATGAGGATGGAGAGCAGCGCGCTGGGCCGGAAAGAGGAGGCTTTGTCCTGCCCCGACATCACTAGACCACCAGGGAAGATCGCGTGAGTAGGGAGAAGTGGTGACAGGGCCGGGGGGAGAGCGATCCCGAACTCGGAGGGCGGGCGGGCGGCCTGCCAGCCAGCCAGCCAGCCAAATCTACCTTCGGACTATAAGACGCACACCCCCCATTTTCCTCCCAAATTTGGGGGGAAAAAAGTGCGTCTTATAGTCCGAAAAATACGGTAATTAAAGAAACTGTCAATTGCTTAACGTTTACTCTGGTGTTCAATTGCAACTTGAGCATTCAAAACAGAATTAAATAATTTTTTTTTAAAAATTGCCTCACAGGCCAAAGGTACCTTGTTAATAGTACACCTCTGATCTGGCCAACATCATAGGCTCCTCCTCCTTCCGTGAAAACAACCACAGAGTAAAAACTTCCAAAAAAACCTTTTAATCAAGGAAGACAAAAACATCTGTGGCAGAAAAACACATCAGGAGGGGTCTTATATGTATCTAAATTCTGATGCTTTCAAATAGCAATATAATGTTCACATTTTCATGATTGAAAAAAATCTTTAAACCAATCATATAATATTGAGAGTAAAACAGGACTTGAAGTGCTTGCAAATTCACTCCCACTCATTAATTGTATAAAGTAGAAAAAAATAGAGACTGAATACAACAGTTTTAGCATTTACACCTATCGTGTTTAAAGAGCTTGAAAGTACTTAGCTTTAAGCTGAACACAGTCTCCGCTGTTTCTGTATGACCTTTTACTGGTTATTTTCGTGGGAGGTCAACCATCTATCCTGATCTCTCATTCCATTCAATTTCTCAGTTGGATCACCATCAATTTCTCAGTTGGATCACCATCAATTTCTCAGTTGGATCACCATGTATTTCTTCATTTGATGGTCTATCTTTCACATCTAATTTCCTCATTTGATGTTATGTCTTTCTCGACAGAACAGGGACCCATCTGTTTCGCTACTTCCTCAGGAGAAGATCAAATGTTATGTAGCCATTTTCAATCCAAGCGAACAAAATGGCGTTCGTTTAAATAAAAGAGTGGAGGAGTGGCCTAGTGGTTAGGGTGGTGGACTTTGGTCCTGGGGAACTGAGGAACTGAGTTCAATTCCCGGCACAGGCAGCTCCTTGTGACTCTGGGCAAGTCACTTAACCCTCCATTGCCCCATGTAAGCCGCATTGAGCCTGCCATGAGTGGGAAAGCGCAGGGTACAAATGTAACAAAAATAAAATAGATACTATTGGAGATTCTACATGGAATATTGCTACTATTGGAGATTCTACATGGAATGTTGCAATTCCACTAGCAACATTCCAGGTAGAAGGCTGCGCAGGCTTCTGTTTCTGTGAGTCTGACGTGCAGGACGTCAGACTCACAGAAGCAGTAGCCTGCGCGGCCACATTGGTGACCTGCAAGGGCCGACTTCTACATGGAATGTTGCTAGTGGAATAGCAACATTCCATGTAGAATCTCAAATAGCAACAGTGGAGGAGTGGCCTAGTGGTTAGAGTGGTGGACTTTGGTCCTGAGGAACTGAGTTCAATTCCCACTTCAGGCACACACAGCTCCTTGTGACTCTGGGCAAGTCACTTAACCCTCCATTGCCTGCCGCATAGAGCCTGCCATGAGTGGGAAAGCATGGGGGACAAATGTAACAAAAATAAAATAGATACTATTGGAGATTCTACATGGAATGTTGCTACTGTTGGAGATTCTACATGGAATATTGCTACTATTGGAGATTCTACATGGAATGTTGCAATTCCACTAGCAACATTCCAGGTAGAAGGCTGCGCAGGCTTCTGTTTCTGTGAGTCTGACGTCCTGCACGTACGTGCAGGACGTCAGACTCACAGAAGCAGTAGCCTGCACGGCCACATTGGTGACCTGCAAGGGCCGACTTCTACATGGAATGTTGCTAGTGGAATAGCAACATTCCATGTAGAATCTCAAATAGCAACAGTGGAGGAGTGGCCTAGTGGTTAGAGTGGTGGACTTTGGTCCTGAGGAACTGAGTTCAATTCCCACTTCAGGCACACACAGCTCCTTGTGACTCTGGGCAAGTCACTTACTGTAACCCTCCATTGCCCCATGTAAGCCGCATTGAGCCTGCCATGAGTGGGAAAGCGCGGGGTACAAATGTAACAAAAATAAATAAAATAAAACGGCTTGAGATGTTACTCCACCCTCTAATAAGGAGTTACATGTGGATCTGCCCTACACCCTATTCGTGCCTAAGTTTCATAGCATGCAAAGAAGGTGTTGCCATAGGAGGGAAATGGACATTCCCAGATTTTAGGTGCAATGTTATAGAACAGCTGCATTTGCATGGCTAACTGCCATTAGTTGGGTGTGTATCCAGTTTAAGGGGTGAAGGGAGTAAATAATCAATTGCTTACAATATACTCAGCTTCAATGATATTCAGTTTCAATTATATCCTCATTAGCAATAAACAAAGGCGCTTGTTGTAGGATCATCAGATTAACATACCACCCTTTCTGCCTCGCCTCACCCCATGCTTGGAATAAACTCTCTGAGCCCATTCGCCAGGCCCCCTCCCTGCCCATCTTCAAATCCTTGCTCAAAGCCCACCTCTTCGATGTCGCCTTCAGCACCTAACCACCATACCATAACATATTCAGGAAATCTAGACTTCCCAACTTGACATTTTGTCCTTTAGATTGTAAGCTCCTTTGAGCAGGGACTGTCCTTCTTTGTTAAACTGTACAGCGCTGCGTAACCCTAGTAGTGCTCTGGAAATGTTAAGTAGTAGTAGTAGTATTTATGAGCCAAGCATTTGAAAGAGAGGAGGTATCGAAATACTCATTAGTCCCAAAATGTTTAATTATTTAACTTATTTTTTCATAGTAACAGTAACTTATCTCATTTCTGTTAAAGATAGAACAGAAAAGTCTAAGTCCAGATTTAATACTTAGCTTTTCAGCAATAGTCGCTAGTATGCGGTGGAGACCCGATATACTAGCGACTATTGCTGAAAAGCAACAGAAATGAGATAAGTAGCTGTTACTATGAAAAAATAAATAAAATAATTAAAAATTTGGGACTAATGAGGATTTCGATACCACCTCTCTTTCAAATGCTTGGCTCATAAATAGCCATTGTAGAGGCTGGTACGTTAATCTGATGATCCTACAACAAGCGCCTTTGTATGTTGATTGCTAATGAGGGTATAATTGAAACTGAACATCATTGAAGCTGAGTATATTGTAAGCAATTGATTAGTTGGGTGTGAGCATTTACATCAGCTTTTGGCAGGCTTAAATGTCGTTCCATGCAGAGCACACTTTGCAGAATACTATTTTACTGCAGATCATCGCTGTGCCTAACTTTGGGCGCCAACTGCAGAATTCCTGCCTAAATGTCTACATTTTGTTGAGTTAAAAATCGTTAATAAATGGAGGCTACACTATCTCACTTCACTGAAGTATCAGTACTTTGCTTTACTTTCTTGCTCAGTAAACGTTGCAGGAATGCACAATACAAGCAAATGAACTGCTACTGTTGAAGTAGGCGTGTACTTGAGAGATGTAATGTGTTTCAGTGACATCACTTAAGAAAAATAAATCTCTGTTTATTAACAAGGCTCTATGCTAGTTCAAGAGAAAGCTGGATTTTTTGCAGGCTGTTATTCTTATACTGAACCATTAAGAAGTATTTGGATGTATGTGATCTTCACAGATGTCAAACTTGTGAAGAACCAGCCTTGGTGTTCACAAGTTTGACATGACCGTTCTACACATCATGTATTGCCATGAAAACCAAAACCAATTTGTTGTTTTTTTCCAATGAAGCCTTTATATAAACATAACTTATAATAGTTTCTACATTCTCATTCATTGTGAAAACTGTGCATTTTTTTTATTGCAAAGACTATCTTCACGATGAATAAGAACGTAGAGACTATTATAAAGTTATGTTTATATAAAGGTTTCATTGGAAAAAAACAACAAATTGGTTTTGTTTTCAGGATGATACAAGATGTATAGAGTGGTCATATGAGCCATATTCCCCCCCCCCCCCCCCCCCCCCCCCGATTCTATATAGCGCTAATAGAGTTATGCGTGATTCCATACGTAAATTGTTTTAAGAAGCTGTTAAGCGTTAACAGCTCTTAATAAGCAGTAACGAGCATAACTGGCAAAAATTAGAATTTATGCATACACATTGCGAAGCATATTCTGTAATGTACTACGCCTAAATTCTAACGCATGCAGGCAAAAAAGGGGCGTACGCAGGGGCGTGGAAATGGGCATTCCAAAATCTATGCACTTTGTTATAAAACATGGGCCAGTGTGCACAAATCTACAGACAGGGATTTACACCAGCATTTCATTGGTATAAATGGAAACACGTAAATTCAGTTGCATTAACTATGCATATGCGTAGATTTACAGGCGTTATTTAGAATATGCTTAGGTGTAATTACCTAGCACACATTAATTTTAGGTGCCGTATGTAGAATCAGGCCCATTACGGCGAGGTTCATTGATAGCTTAGCACTGCTGCAGGTGCAGCCTATACCGATTTCTCCCTTACCTTACAAATAAATTTCATTAAAAAATTATTTTTGATATAACATTATCAATCTTATAATGCTAAAGCCCTAAATAAAATTTTTTAAAAAAAATTAGGGATTGGTTTTGTAAGTTTGATACTTGACCTATTTACCTCTCCCCAGCGAGGTACCTTCTGGTTTTGAAGCATGCTGAATTTATGACATTAAAGACATTTCATGCTGGAGCAGTGTCGCAAAATGCAGTGGCATAAGTGATCTCTGGAGCATCAACGTATATACCTGTGACTCCTATACTGAAGCAATTACACTGATTGCTGGTGACTAGCAGGATCCAGTATAAAGTGCTGCTGCTTATCCATCAAGCTGTTCATGGGACCAGCACCTTGGTACTTCAGGCAGATCTTGAAAGCATACATAAGTACATAAGTATTGCCACACTGAGAAAGACCAAAGGTCCATCAACCCCAGCATCCTGTATCCAACAGTGGCCAATCCAGGTCACAAATACCCGGCAAGATCCCAAAAATGTACAAAACATTTTATACTGCTTATCCCAGAAATAGTGGATTTTCCCCAAGTCCATTTAATAACGGTCTATGGACTTTTCTGTTAGGAAGCCGTCCAAACCTTTTTAAAACTCCACTAAGCTAACCGCCTTTACCACATTCTTTGGCAACGAATTCCAGAGTTTAATTACACGTTGAGTGAAAAAACATTTTCTCCGATTCGTTTTAAATTTACTACATTGTAGCTTCATCGCATGCCCCCTAGTCCTAGTATTTTTGGAAAGCGTGAACAGACGCTTCACAAAGCATATCAACTGCTGCGCTTATTGCGGTCCGCAGATACGAAACATCTAGAAGTGGTTCCTCTGGGGAGGATACGATATGCCATTACAAGGGCAGCTTCCTTTGCAATTGCAGGGCCACACCTGTGGAATCATTTGCCTGGATATCTTCATCTTTGCAAGGATCTAGGGCAGTTTAAGAAACCTTTAAAGACCCATTTGTTCTTGCTGGTATATCCTGGGGGTTGAAGCAGAGTACTGACACAGTATCATGAGATATTTTCAGCACGCTCCTTTATCTGTTTGATATGTGCTGTTTTGATGTCTGTTTTTTGATCTATGTATTTTTATGTATTTTTATTGTACACCACTTAGTTTTTTTAGGTGGAATATAAATAAATAAATAAGCCCAACTAGAAGGTCCAACATGGAAGGAACGGGGAGAAAATCGGTGAGCTCTTATGTTGATAGTCTTGACACAAACCTCTTCAAGTGACTGGACGAAGTACACAGCCTTGCTTCAAAATGTTTTATGGTGAAAATGCTGAAAAATCCTAGTTCGCCCCTGTGGATACCATTCTTTGTAGGTTAGGATTCAGAGGCACCGAGGCAAAATCACTGTGAATCTGCAAAAAGTGCGAAAGCAAACTGACAAACTAAATAATGGCAAATCGGCAGGTCTCAGTAGTATTCACTGTTGAGTTTTGAAAAAAAAACAACAACAACAACTCAAAACTACAGTAGAACTGCAGCCCTGGTGCTGGCTATCTATAACCTACAGTCAGGAGCACTGTATCAATGTAATTTACCGATGATACAATATTATTCAAAGATGTTGAAACACATGGCGACTGTGAACATTGGAGCCGACTCTGAGGGTGCTGTGGGTGCTTGAGCACCCCCAATATTGAGAAAATTCCTTGTATGTGTCCAGGGAGGGGTTATTTCGATTGGGCTTAGCACCCCCAATCATTTTGAAAAGTTGGCTCCTATGACTGTGAAGAATTACTACTACTACTACTACTATTTAGCATTTCTATAGCGCTACAAGGCGTACGCAGCGCTGCACAAACATAGAAGAAAGACAGTTCCTGCTCAAAGAGCTTACAATCTAATAGACAAAAAATAAATAAAGTAAGCAAATCAAATCAATTAATGTGAACGGGAAGGAAGAGAGGAGGGTAGGTGGAGGCGAGTGGTTACAAGTGGTTACGAGTCAAAAGCAATGTTAAAGAGGTGGGCTTTCAGTCTAGATTTAAAGGTGGCCAAGGATGGGGCAAGACATAGGGGCTCAGGAAGTTTATTCCAGGCGTAGGGTGCAGCGAGACAAAAGGCGCGAAGTCTGGAGTTGGCAGTAGTGGAGAAGGGAACAGATAAGAAGGATTTATCCATGGAGCGGAGTGCACGGGAAGGGGTGTAGGGAAGGACGAGTGTGGAGAGATACTGGGGAGCAGCAGAGTGAGTACATTGTAGAAGGACTTTATGAGAGTGGGAAACTGGGCATTCCAAATGATAGATTATTCCCCCCGTGTATCACTTTACATTTGTCCACAATAAATTCAACCTTATCTATACATGCACAACATTGGGTTCCAGATTAGAAATGCCCATTCTCAGCGTGCAGAAGTAGTCAATAAAGCAAACAGAATGTTAGGAATTATTCAGAAAAGAACAATCAACTGTAAAGACTGGATTAACATTGCAACCACACATTGAGAACTGTACTATTCTGATATCCATATCTCAAAAATGGATCTCCATTTTTAAAAAAGAAAAATATTATTTATTTTCTTTAAAACCCATTACAGACCATTAGGGTTCAAGCTCGTTAACAACAAAAATAAGTTGCTTAAAAAAATACAGAGACCAAGAACTAAAAAACACCATCACACATCTATACCACCAACATAAAATATTAAAACATAATAAAAGAATAAATATATCCCCCTCCCCCCCTCCAAAAAAACCTTTCAGTGCATCCCAATAAGACACCACACAGGAATTCACTGCATATAACAGGCTGCTGAAATAATAATAAAAAAAAGGTCTTTATGCTTCTACAAAGAGGGAAAAAAATCACGCATCCCTCTCATTTCACTTGGAAGTGTATTACAAAGAGTAGGAGCTGCTACCGAAAACATCTGACAGAAGGAATCACAAACATATTGGGCTAGATTCTGTAAATGGAGCCCAAATTTGAGCACCCCCAAAAAAATGAGCACTATTCTATAAATGGTGCTCCGAGGTGGGCATGTAGCACCGGGATCTGTGCCCAACTTTGGCCATGAGGATTTACACCAGCTGAAACCTGGTGTAAATCCTTGTGCGTAAATTAGGTGTGGATCTCTCGAATTCTATACTATGCACATCTTTAGTGAATGCCCCTGTTCCTCCCATGGCCACGCCTCCTTTTCGGTTGTGCACTAAGGGGTCCTTTTGCAAAGCCGCGGTCAAAAGTGGCCTGCGGTAGTGTGGGTGTATATTCTGGATGCACGCAGAGCCACTTTTTACCGTGGCTGGAAAAAAAGGCCATTTTTTAATGGGCGTGCGCAAAAATTAAAACTAACTAATGTCTAGTTACAGCCTGAGCCCTTACCAACAGCCACTGACTTTGCGGTAAAGGCTCACACGCTACCCACATGGTAACCATTCAGTGAGCACCAACATGGATGGGTGCCAATAACCGCCGGGAAGCCTCTAGCATGCACCATGGGATTTGGTGCATGCCAAACTCAGAATTACTGATGGGCACATGCATTACTACGGCGGTAGTACCAATTTGGTGCACACTACCCACAGCTTTGTAAAAGGGCCTATAAAAGATTTACACATGCATTTTTATGGAATAGCGCTTAGTAAGATGCGTACATATATCTAAATTGTTGCCAATTAACACCAATAATTGTTAGCATCCAATTATTGGTGCTAATTGGCTCATTACTGAACTAAATTGTGTGCACAAACTGTGCACGTTCCCAAATTTGCACACACAATTTTGAGCGCCATACATAGAACCTAGGGGAGTGCGCATGCATTCTGTAGTTGGGCAAACTGAACTATATGGACACAACAATGAAAGCAGGTAAGAAGTCAATATTCCACGAAAACATCAAAATCAAATTTGGTCCAAAAGGCTACAAGAAGCCAATGTAATTGAACTAGAGATGGAGTAATATGATCAGTATGAGAGAATGATTTCAATGAATATGCTGGCAAACCCAAGAGAATTACAATAATTGAGCCATTCTAATCTCAGCATTTATAGGCCACTCATTTCCAGAAAATAATCCAAAGTGGCTTAAAATAGAGACAAAGGAGACAGCGAAGGTGACTCAAAGAAACTATGATGCTGCATATGGTCTAGAAGATTCATTGGACAACAACTATATGGTCAATACAACGACTTGACACAACTATGTTTCAGCTCATTGGCCTGCCTCAGGAGTCTTCCTATGTTGTATGAATGAATATATTGATGATGTGGAGGGGCAAAATCGAACGGGGCGCTCAAGTTTTCATGAGGGCGTCCTCGCAGGATGGCCCCATGAAGGGGCAGGGAAACCTGTATAGGCATCCATCTTTCCTTTCGATAATACGGTCGGGGACGCCCAAATCTCAACATTTAGGTCAACCTTAGAGATGGTCGTCCACGGTTTTCAGCCATAATGGAAACCGAGGACACCCATCTCAAAAACGACCAAATCCAAATCCTTTGGTCGTGGGAGGAGCCAGAATTCGTACTACACTGGTCCCTCTCACATGCCAGGACACCAATCGGGCACCCTAGGGGGCACAGCAGTGGACCTCACAAATTGCTCCCAGGTACATAGCTCCCTTACCTTGCGTGCTGAGCCCCCCAAAACCCACTCCCCACAACTGTACACCACTACCATAGCCCTAAGGGGTGAAGGGGGCACCTACATGTGGATACAGTGGGTTTCTGGTGGGTTTTGGAGGGCTCACATTTACCACCACAAGTGTAACAGGTGGAGGGGGATGGGCCTGGGTCCGCCTGGCTGAAGTGCACTGCACCCACTAAATCTGCGGGGGTCCAAGAAAACAGCAAGGCAGACGATCTGCAAACTCCAAGACGGAAAGCAACGAAGCAGATCAGTAGGAGATAAACACAAATTAATTGAATGAAAACCAAATGATATAATGAGCCCGACACAGGCCGTGTTTTGCCCAGCAGGGCTGCATCAGGGGCTATAAAAAGTAAATAACATATAATTTAAAAACCAATTTAAAAAACATATATATACAAAAATATATATATACATTCTCAATATAAAACAGTAAAACAATTCAAAACAGAAATTATATATTTAAAAATATATAAATATATATAAAAAATATAATTGAAAAATCTACATATACACAAAGACTCAGTTAATATCGTGATCATCACCATGATTTGAAATATCCCACACAAGAAAATCTTTTTGAAGAACGTAATTACAGCAAAAAAAAAAAAAAAAAAATATATATATATAATAGAACTCCTACAAAAGAAATCATCCACATAAGAAAAAAATATAAAAAATATTTAAAAAATACATATAACAGAACCCTTTATAACAAATAGATATAAGTTGCATAATTAATGTCTGCATATAATATAAAATAACATACAAAATAAAATAAAATGAATTGAATACAAAATGAAATTCCTAGGACAACAATCGTCTTAAAAGAGAATTATATAGACATAAAATGATAATAACAACAGTTATATGCACTTAAAATAAGACCGGATAGGACACCCATCTACACATTGATCCTTAGTTGTCAATATCTGTAGACATATGTACTAATGGAAATGACTGAAAAAGAAAATATCAATGAAAATCAAACAACATATAAAAATCATTATTAAAAATAAAAAGTGTGTAGAATATATTAAAAAATAATAATGAAAATAAAAAATAAATAAAAAATAAAAAATAAAGATAGATGAACTACACATACAGGAAACTGAGATCATGAATCTTCTCAAATATAAGGTAAAAAACAGCACAAACTGAATGATCCTAAAGGGTGATAACCTGAATCAAGATAAAATACATTTTTTTATTATTTTTTTATTTTCATTATATTTTTATTATTTTTAATATATTCTACACACTTTTTATTTTTAATAATGATTTTTATATGTTGTTTGATTTTCATTGATATTTTCTTTTTCAGTCATTTCCATTAGTACATATGTCTACAGATATTGACAACTAAGGATCAATGTGTAGATGGGTGTCCTATCTGGTCTTATTTTATGTGCATATAACTGTTCACCTGAGGTTCTAAGGACAGTGAACAATCTGAAGAAATATTGTAGATTGAAGTACTGTCCGAAAGTAATCAAGGGCCAAATATGGATGAAGACGACAAATAGTCACGTTATAAAAGCCCAAAGAACCAAATGGTGAATATGTAGTAGGAAAGTTAGGTGTTGATCTAAAAATTATACCCAGATATCAAACTTCTGTTTTAATCAGAACTTCCACACCATCCAGTATTAGTATAGAAGTCCAACTGGGTAGATCCTCCCCACTAGAAACAACTAAAGACTCAGATTATTTCAAATTACTAACTCATCCTATATAATAATTCTCACCTCCAACAGGATGTGCTTGGGACCGTGCCTGCCGGAAGTGGTCTGCTAGGCAGGCACGCACTGACCTCAGTGACAGACAATTTGGCAAAGCAAAACAATCTGAGTGCTGGCCATTAGGACACAGGGTTGATAGGAGAGTTTTAAAAGACTGAAGGACCCAAAAGTGTTAAATGGGGGGGAGGGGGGAGTTCTGAACGACTGAAAGACGTGAACATTTGGGAAAGGAAAACAATCTGAATGCTGGCCATTACGACAGACACAGGGTAGATAGGAGAGTTTTAAAAGACTGAAGGAAAGGAAAGTGTTAAACTGGAGAAGGGGGGGGGGAGGAGTTGTGAATGACTGAAAGACATGCAAATTTGGGACAGGAAAACAATCTCAATGCTGGCCATTAGCACACAGGGTACATAGGAGAGTTTTAAAAGACTGAAGGAACCAAAAGTGTTCAGTGGGGGGGGGGGGGGGGGGGGGGGGGGCAAGTTCTGAATGAATGAAAGAAATGAAAATTTACGAGAGGAACACAGTCTGAATGCCGGGTATTTGGACACAGGGTAGATAGGACACTTTTTAAAAAAAAATGAAGGACGTGAAAGTATTACATCTTGGGGGAGGGGTGAGGAGGAAAGCGGTGGGGTATCCGGATACTGGGCGTTAGGGCCACGGGGGTACATAAACTTTTGAAAGCCTTAAGAAACCCAAAGTGTGGGAAGGAGGAGGAAAAGGAGGGGAGGGAACGGGGTGAGGGGCATTAGGAACAGGGGAGGGGGCCCTGTCACACACTCTCATTCTCACACACACACTGTCACACAGACAGTCTCACTCTGTCACACACCCGCACATTCACTCTGGCTCTCTCTCTCTCTCTCTCAAACATACACACTCCCAGGAAAACCTTGCTAGCGCCCGTTTCATTCGTTCCAGAAACGGGCCTTTTTTACTAGTAGTAGATACAAAACAAATTTAAGAACATATTTTCAGTTAACACACACCTAAATTATAGAATTTGTTGCTACAGAATACGATCAATTCCAGTAGTACAGTGTATAACCAAATTAGAAGAAGAAGAAGAAGATTTGGCCAAGTTTTCTGGAGGACACTAATTATTTCTCTAAACTTCTCACTCCTGTAGTTCTCTTTATTAGTCTTCCATTCACATCACTGAAAGCGTTTCAGCTTGTTCAGTTCTCCACTATCAAATTACTTTCTAATAACCACTGCTTTGATCCTATCACCTCCTTATTTCCGAATCCCAGCTACCCATCGCAGCATGGCTTCAATTCAAAATCGTAACACTTGTTTTTAAGGGGCCAAGCGCACCTTGTGATCCAGATTATCTGGTCAACCTTTCACTCCCTATGTTCCCACTCACACACTGTGTTCTTTGCAACAAGTGCTTCCTTTTACTACTTTCTTCCTCAAAGCATTCTCACGATTTTCCACGATTCAGCCTTCTGTGCTACCTTGGCTCTCACCTCTGGAATTCCCTTCCCCGAGACATCAGTTGGAACCAACCCTTCCAAAATTTAAGAAGAACATTAAATCTTGGTTCTTCCAGCTCACTTATCTTTTAGGTCTTCCCCACCTGTCAACAATGATTTTTTGCATGTATACCGTATTCTCTCTAATAATCACCCCTCCCCCCCCCTCCCCCCCCCCCCCCCCCCCCCCCCCGCCGGAAAACCCTTTGGAGTTTAACATCCAAATTTTTATTCCCCCAATCCATTGCTCATCCCCAGCCATAACCTTGAGAAGAGGTAAGAAATGCCCGGTCATCGTGGGCAGGTGAATGGTAGAGAAGAAAAATGCCTTGGTGCACCTTCAATCCTTTTTGTTCACAGCTGTGCCAAGTAGCTCTCCTCACAGCACCTCAGGTTTGTTTGTTTTTTTTCCTCTGCTGACTGCTTCCTCTTCAGTCCCTCATGCTTCCCCTCAACCCTATGCACAGGAGACTGCAAGAAGGTTTAAAACAAATATTACTGCCGCTTTGCAAGCCTCAATCTTCCCCTTGATAGCGGGGGGGGGGGGGGGGGGGGCACTCTACAAAGCAAATCCCCACCATCACTTTTGATCCTGCTTGACTTTTTTTTTTTGTTACATTTGTACCCCGCGCTTTCCCACTCATGGCAGGCTCAATGCGGCTTATATGGCGCAATGGAGGGTTAAGTGACTTGCCCAGAGTCACAAGGAGCTGCCTGTGCCTGAAGTGGGAATCAAACTCAGTTCCTCAGGACCAAAGTCCACCACCCTAACCACTAGGCCAGTCCTCCACTGTTGCTACTATTTGAGATTCTACATGGAATGTTGCTATTCCACTAGCAACATTCCATGTAGAAGTCGGCCCTTGCAGATCACCAATGTGGCCGCACAGGCTTCTGCTTCTGTGAGTCTGACGTCAGACTCACAGAAACAGAAGCCTGCGCAGCCTTCTACATGGAATGTTGCTAGTGGAATAGCAACATTCCATGTAGAATCTCCAATAGTAGCAACATTCCATGTAGAATCTCCAATAGTATCTATTTTATTTTTGTTACATTTGTACCCTGCGCTTTCCCACTCATGGCAGGCTCAATGCGGCTTATATGGCGCAATGGAGGGTTAAGTGACTTGCCCAGAGTCACAAGGAGCTGCCTGTGCCTGAAGTGGGAATCAAACTCAGTTCCTCAGGACCAAAGTCCACCACCCTAACCACTAGGCCAGTCCTCCACTGTTGCTACTATTTGAGATTCTACATGGAATGTTGCTATTCCACTAGCAACATTCCATGTAGAAGTCGGCCCTTGCAGATCACCAATGTGGCCGCACAGGCTTCTGCTTCTGTGAGTCTGACGTCAGACTCACAGAAACAGAAGCCTGCGCAGCCTTCTACATGGAATGTTGCTAGTGGAATAGCAACATTCCATGTAGAATCTCCAATAGTAGCAACATTCCATGTAGAATCTCCAATAGTATCTATTTTATTTTTGTTACATTTGTACCCTGCGCTTTCCCACTCATGGCAGGCTCAATGCGGCTTACATGGGGCAATGGAGGGTTAAGTGACTTGCCCAGAGTCACAAGGAGCTGCCTGTGCTGGGAATCGAACTCAGTTCTTCAGTTCCCCAGGGCCAAAGTCCACCACCCTAACCACTGGGCCACTCCTCCACTCTACCACAACCATGAGGTAGCAGTGATTCAGTGAGCAAACACAGTGCAGGTAAATAGAAGGAAACCCTTTGGAGTTCTGTTCTTCAAAGCCTGCTCACTCAGCAATAACTAAACAAACCCACAATGATGCTGCTGTCTGTCAGTAATGCTACTGTGAAGTCAGCCTCTAAAGCTTCCTGGACACACAAAACGTTTGGTGCAAGGTTATTATTCCTTTCGTACAGCTTTGAAGACTTATTTGTTTTGATTCCTTGCAGGATACGTAAAAAGTGTAGTTTCAGAAATAGATTTTGGTTTTGACATTTTTAAAAAAAAAATTTTGGATTGTAATTTCTTGATGTTCTTCATCTGTCTCTTGATTTGTATCTCGCCTTGAATCTCAGATCGAGGGAGTTGGTGGGTGATAAGTCTGCTATAACATAACTTAACTCCCCCCTTCTCTTTCAGGAGAGAATCCTCCTTCCACATGGCAGAAATCCAGTCAAGATATCAATACAAACATGCCATTCCTTAGCCCAACAGGGTAATTTACCTCTATTGTTCCTGCTTAAAGTGAGGCAAATTTAACATTAATACAATTCCTCAAGTGCTTTGTCCAAGACAGCCCAGCAATTTTACAAGCTTCAGAGACCGCTCCATTCCCACAGTAACAGTCTGTCCTTACACAGCAAACCCAAATACAAATGAATCTGTCTGGTCTCTGCCTCGATCACCTCTTTTTTTTTCCAGTTATTTAGCTTAAAGAATGAAAAAGCATGGTTAGAATATAATAAATAACAAAAGGTATTGCTTTACTCATTTTACTTCAATAATTAAAAATTGTTGAACGCTTGTTGGCCGTCGTTGTCTTGTGTCGCTAATTTCAGGCTTCCTAAATTGACGTTCTCGCTTTCCTTCTTTTATGCTGAGCTGTACCACAGAACAACTGGCTATATAACAAACTGATGTAAATAAGTAAGTGCTGGCTGAAGCCCAGATGACAAATTTCACACTTCTTCGTTCCCAATAGCACAAAGGAATGAATAGCCACAACAAGATGCTCTCCACCATACACGTCACAGTTCCAACAGACAAAGATCTAAACCAGGACTGTGTTGATAAACCAACAAGAATTCTGTTTTTATATATAGAAATCTTTATATATCAGCAGAACAAGAATAATGACAGCTTGCCAATCAAACTGCATTTTTTTTAAAAACATATGCTACATCTTTTCCAAGCATTTCTAAAATGAATCAACATCCTTATATAAAGTCGCATGAGAATACATCACCTGAATATTTAGCTTTGCTGGAAACACGTGAAGGACAATTTCATAAATTGGTTCCCAAAGACAGGCATCAACTGTACACCTCAAGTTACAGAATAATACACTTAGAGGCATATTTTCAAAGCACTTTGGGAGGCTAAGTTCCATAGGTTTCTATGGAACTTTGGGAGGCTAAGTGCTTTGAAAATGAGCCTCTTAACGTGTGTGATTTGTGCCACTAACTGGCAATTCCACACATCAGTGCTAGGTGCTATTCTAGAACATACATGCCAACATCGTTTAGCACGTACGAAAGGATGTAAACATGGGCGGGTCATGGCCGTTTCTCTGAG
This sequence comes from Microcaecilia unicolor, assembly GCF_901765095.1. NCBI lineage: Eukaryota > Metazoa > Chordata > Amphibia > Gymnophiona > Siphonopidae > Microcaecilia > Microcaecilia unicolor. Next base: position 340,189,329 of record NC_044035.1, on the reverse strand, counting down.
ACATGCACGTAACAAAACAGAATACTGTAAGTTACATGCACCTCAGGGCATAAGTAGCTACCATCAGATACAACTGCCGTTGAGTTGGCGTGCCAATATCAACTTACGCTAGTAGTCTATAAAAGGAATCTTGGTGCCAAGAAACAGTTATAGAACTGGCACTAAGTTAAGTTACCTAAATCTTCATGCCAATTTATAGAATTGCCACCAAAGGAAATACCATGGGCGAGTTACTTTTAATTATCATCTTGGTTGAATCTTTTCATAAAGACAGTTAATAAATCCCAATAAATAAATTCTGTTTAGCATGCTGATAACTGGGTCACACATGATATACAAAACTACAGTATACTGAATTACTTGAGCATGAAAAAGTACTCTCACTCCCATGATCTCTTGCAACCGTTTCAGGAAACCAAGGCACATCTCCCAGTTTGATGTGGTCTGCTCCTGGTTTTTTTTTTTTTTTTACCTCACCATAGCCAAGAGTATAAAGGCTACAAGTTTCCATGATGTTAAAGTAATTTCAGATAACTTATAGTGGAGAATCTTTGCATATCATGTGACTAATGCACAAGTGCATATCAGCAACTCTTGCTGCTTGGCAATTTAGAAAGTTTCCCTCCCCCCAGCAATCTTGAGGTGGAGATGACATACTGTATGGGCCAAACAATGGATCCTCTTGCCTAATAAGATATACCCTAGGTGCCTTGTCCTTCTATTTTAAATGGCCAGTAATTACAGTGTATATTTGATAATTATGTCCTCTTAACACACTCTTATACCATTTATCAGTAAAGATTTTAAGTACAGGATACAGAATAATCTGGCACAGAAACATCTAAAAATATGCCTTTAATTTCTACCCTCCATGCACTTTCTGATTTGTGAATCACCTGGCTCAGGGCTTCCCATTTCACTCTCATCCATAGGCTGTAAAACCTAGAAGCAGTTTTCTTGACATCACCGATTCCCTTCAACTGTCCTTCAAGAAAGGAGGCACGCCCAAGCCCACCCTGTGCCCTTTACCCGTTTTCACATTGCACAGCCACCATACAAAATGGTAAGACCCTTAATTCATTTTCTCGGTAAACAAGGAGTACACTAGATCAGGTCCCCGGGGGAAAGGGAGGGGGGTGTCAACAGTTGCACATTTGACCTGACAAACTCTTCCCAGGGACAACAAGCACGATCTTTCTTTCCTGTTTCATGAGGCATCATTCCCTAAGTACCTCGTTACAATCTGACACTGTTAACAAGTGGAGGGGGAGGAGGGGAAGGGGAATAAATACCCCAGACACATTCATTTATAGCAGTAAACCCAGCACAGTGGCCGTAACCTGTCACAACATCAACCCCCCAAAAAGTCCAAGCTGCGTTGCCTCCATCATTGCATACATTTTTTTTTTGGGGGGGGGGGGGGGGCGCTTCGGATGCATCAGGCAGGTTTGGGCAGCGCTGACCAGCGAGGTCCAAGCAAAAGCAGCAACATAGCAAAGTTTTGACAGTCAACTCGCCGAGCATGGCGGGCACCCATGCTTTTTACCATATTCTCTAGCAGCCCCCCCCCCCACCTTTCATTCCTTCCCTCCCCCCTCCCGGGGGGGGGGGGGCAGCCACCGCGGATTCCTCCGCCCACAGCTGCGCCCGTCCGAGGCGTTGCATCCAGAATCTGCAAATGGAGCGTGGTGGCAGGCAGCGACTTTTACCTGGACTTTCTGCACTCGGGGGGGGTTCACCCCTCTCCCCCCCCCCCGCCTCCCCTCCAGGCCTCGAGATCCAGCCACCACCATAAAGTAGAGTGAAAGAGAGAGGGAGGGAAGCGTCAGTCCCCCCCCCCCCCCCCTTCAACCCCGGGGCTGCCGATTTCCTGCACTTGGCACCAGGAACTGCAAGAAGCCGTGCGCTCGCCCCCCCCCCCCCCCTCCCTGTACCTCGTAAAGGTCCCCCGAAGCCATGTTGGGTTGCGGAACTCGGGGCTGCGTGCGCTCCCTCAGCCTCTCGCCGTGCTGACTTTTCGCAGAATGACAGGGCTTTGGGGCTTTCGCTGTGCGCAGAATCAGAGGCGCGAGAGGCGGCTGCTGCTGCTGCTGGCGTAAAGCAGGCTCCGGAGCGGGGGAGAGCGGATGCCCTGGCTTGCTTGCACGGACTCAGGCGTGCGAGCCCCCGGGCTGCGCTTCTGCTTCTCAATAATGAGCATTACTTTTGCAGATGCAGAAAGGATCCAGTCTGAAGGAGCTGCTGCAGTTCTTGGAAAAAGAGGGGGGGGGGGGGGAATAATCCCCAGGAAAGTCTCCCCCTCCTCCCCTTACTGATTAAATCTTTTTTTTTTAAGGTGCAATAACCTAGTCCCCCTCCCAAGCCTTCCCCCCTTACTGATTAAATCTTTTTTTTAAGGTGCAATAACCTAGTCCCCCCCCCCCCCTCCCAAGAACATCGGCCCCTCTTCTTCCACCACCCCCTGGCCATTGGCTGTACAGTTCACCTGCATCGCCTTGTGTTGCACATGGCTGGTGTCATCAACGTTGGTGAGGGGCTGTGGGCACATGCTGAAAGGCGGGAAAGGGCGCAGCTCCTCCAGACCTGCATTTGAGATGTGGGTTGCCACTGACTTGCCCTCGAGGAGTCAGACCGTTCTTGGAGGAATTTACTCTGGACACATCCCCTCATCTGTTAGTATGCCTCCATTTGCACCTCCACCCTGAAGCTTTTGCTTTTTTTCCCCCCACGTTTTTTTTGATACACCACTCCAGTGGATTCAGTGGCGTAGCCACAGGTGGGCCATGGCCCACCCAGGTAGGGCTCAGGCCCACCCAACAGTAGCACATGTTTAGTAGTAGCTGGTGGAGATCCCAAGGTCCACCAGCTGAATACTTCCCCCCCTGATGGTAATGAAACATTACTCTCCATGATACTGGCACCTGCGCATTCTCAGTTTCCAGCGCATGCCTGCTGCAAACTGCCAAGGTGGAAAGAAGCGTGCTGAGATATATGTTTTTGGTGGTGGTGGTGCAGGGAGGAGAGAACACGGTGCCCACCCACTTCTTGCCTAGGACCACCCAAAATCTGTTGTCTGGCTACGCCTCTGCGAGTGGAAGATAGCATGAGAATGCAATACCATAAAGTCTGGTACTGCAGGGTCGGCTGCATTTTACCTCTTTCTGCATCCTCTTTTTTTTTTTTTTTTTGGTTTAGAAAGACATTAGAAGGGGTAAAAAAAAAAAAAGAAAACAAAAAACCCCGAACCCAGGAGGCTAGAACATGGTGGGCAACATTCATGGAAGAACACATTGGTGGCATGTAAGGTTCTTTCCAATTTTCAAGGAGTTTGCAGTGACTTGGAAAATGTATTCCCTACCATGGGAAGAGAAAACTGTTATATCAAAGTAAGATCCCAGCTATTGTGGTGGAAGCTCCTTGGATATGCACTAAATTCTGAGTTTTCAGGTTCATAGCACTTAAAAAGTTTCTGAACTGAATTGATATTAAACATCTCCTTCATGTTTTAATAAAGCTGAATATTGATCGTGTCAGAGGAGGATTAGGAATATGTTTAATAACAGCTTCTAATATGCTTACAAATCAGTGACCTGGCATTTCATACTATTATGAACGCTAAAGGAAGCAGTTAAACAACCGTCTGCTCATTGATTTGAAATCACATTCAGGTTTTAAGGATTTGCTCCATAACATCATGCTGAGACATGACCATTTTTTGAAGTATCGACCTGCAGTTTATTTAGCTGGAGTTGCCAGCTGAATTTTAGACCCGTTCCCTTTTTTGCTTTCCTTGGGAAAATATTTGAAAATAGAGCCTGTCATGCCTAAGTTCTTTTTTGTGCCTGAGGTACAGAGTGGGAGTGTTGCACACTTAAATCCACATACGAAGTTAACATCTTCAAATTCGTTAGTTCAGAGCATCCAGTACAAGACTCCTGGGCTGCAGAGGAGCTTCTAATCCACAAACAAAAACCTTGTATGAATTTGATTTTCCAATCTAATTCAGATCGTTTTACTTACATTTTATTTTATGGGAGGAAGGCATCTCAGAAGATTCTCCTTTTTTTTTCTTCCCCCCCAAATAAATAATTGCTCAGGAATAGTTTTTCAATCATTGGTCTAAATAATTCTCTTTTTCATTAGTTTTTTTTAATCATCTCATGATTTACATTTTTAAAAAACATTTTTAAATAAGATATACTTAGCTTTGCAACACAATAAATATCAGCCCTGTACCAACCTTGGCCAGCATTTTACGTAGCTGCTTCCTGGTAAATTGCAGAGCCCAGTCACTGTTTGCATCGCATCTGAAAAACCATCTCTTCAAAATAATTGTCACATATTTACAAATGTGTGTTTGGCTTTCTTTTAATTGCTTAATGTAACATATGTCTACTATAGAATGCACTGTCCCTTATCCAGATTGCATGGAAAAGACATATGTCCCCTGGTAAGCCAATACTTCACAAAGAATTATCATTAGTTCTCAGGTAGGGGTTCTTGAGCCTCGGTCTGGCAACCTACCTAGGAAAAGGCTCCTCCCCCAACATAAAATCTACATCCATGTGCTCTGCTGAATTTGTGGCAGCCATTTTTTAACCAGCCAACACGTGTATATGCATGATAGAGTGGTATTGGGGGCTACATCGACTTCTCTCACTATAACCTACTCATTTTCAGGCTGTCCAGCAATATTAAGTGACTAAATAACAGTATATCTTCCAAGGCCTATAGTGAAAGGCAAGTGGTGACAAGGGCTGAATGTGCTACTGGGACTGCCTAGAAGAACACATTCACCATGAAGTAGTCAATGTAGGAAAAATAGTAGGGACAACCAAATAAAACAAGGATTCAAGGAGTCCTGGTCCAGACTAGATCGCTGTGTAGTAGCGAAAAAAGAGATAGTAAGTAAGGTTTTCTTACACTTTGAAGATCTCTATGATAAAGATCCATTTGTGATCTTTCCGCTGCGTTTGACACTGTCGATCACAGCATACTTCTCGATACCCTGTCCTCACTTGGATTCCAGGGCTCTGTCCTTTCCTGGTTCTCTTCCTACCTCTCCCTCCGCACCTTTAGTGTTCACTCTGGTGGATCCTCTTCTACTTCTATCCCTCTGCCTGTCGGCGTACCTCAGGGTTCTGTTCTTGGTCCCCTCCTCTTTTCTATCTACACTTCTTCCCTTGGCTCGTTAATCTCGTCCCATGGCTTTTCCTACCATCTCTATGCTGATGACTCCCAAATCTACCTTTCTACCCCTGATATCTCACCTTGCATCCAAACCAAAGTTTCAGCGTGCTTGTCTGACATCGCTGTCTGGATGTCTCAACGCCACCTGAAATTAAATATGACCAAAACCGAGCTTCTCATTTTCCCCCCCAAACCCACCTCCCTGCTCCCCCCGTTTTCTATTTCTGTTGATGGCTCTCTCATTCTCCCTGTCTCCTCAGCTCGAAACCTTGGGGTCATCTTTGACTCTTCTCTCTCCTTCTGTGCTCATATCCAGCAGATCGCCAAGACCTGTCGTTTCTTTCTTTACAACATCCGTAAAATCCGCCCCTTTCTTTCCGAGCACTCTACCAAAACCCTCATCCACACCCTTGTCACCTCTCGTTTAGACTACTGCAATCTGCTTCTTGCTGGCCTCCCACTTAGTCACCTCTCCCCCCTCCAGTCGGTTCAAAACTCTGCTGCCCGTCTCATCTTCCGCCAGGGTCGCTTTACTCATACTACCCCTCTCCTCAAGACTCTTCACTGGCTCCCTATCCGTTTTCGCATCCTGTTCAAACTTCTTCTACTAACCTATAAATGTATTCACTCTGCTGCTCCCCAGTATCTCTCCACACTCGTCCTTCCCTACACCCCTTCCCGTGCACTCCGCTCCATGGATAAATCCTTCTTATCTGTTCCCTTCTCCACTACTGCCAACTCCAGACTTCGCACCATCTGTCTCGCTGCACCCTAGGCCTGGAATAAACTTCCTGAGCCCCTACGTCTTGCCCCATCCTTGGCCACCTTTAAATCTAGACTGAAAGCCCACCTCTTTAACATTGCTTTTGACTTGTAACCACTCGCCTCCACCTACCCTCCTCTCTTCCTTCCCGCCCACATTAATTGATTTGATTTGCTTACTTTATTTATTTTTTGTCTATTAGATTGTAAGCTCTTTGAGCAGAGACTTTCTTCTATGTTTGTGCAGCGCTGTGTATGCCTTGTAGCGCTATAGAAATGCTAAATAGTAGTAGTAGTAGTAGTAATATGTCCAACTGAATGATCCAAAAAGCTCAAAACGCTTTAGTACAATAAAAAAATATGCTTTATGGTATGTCCAAACAGATAAAATTAACGCAACACGGGTCATGTTTGAGCAGAATTGTCTGTATCGGAAGCCACAAAATCCGATGGTGTGTGTCAATGGCATGAGCAAGAAATTGTCAGTGGATAAGTGAGGACATACACTAGCAGCATGGATTTGCTGTCATGCACATTGTATCTTACATGGGTGATAGATGAGCCGTATTCAGAGAGAGCAAAATTTTGCCCACATACAGACAGGTATTGAAAAGGGACCCCTAAGAATTTCTTACACTTATCACACCATGCCAGGATGCCTCTTCTGGTTGACCACCAACAGTGCAGGTGAAAACCCAGCCAGAGCATGAACTACATGGAATGTGCACGTACTGATCGACGATAACTCAAGACCGGAGAGATGCATTACCCTATTAGTAGAATACTCCAGAAATGCAACGTTGACCTAGCACTAAGTGAAACGTAGTTCTCAGAAAAATCAAGTCCGGTAGAGGTTGGCGCTGGCTGCAGATTCTACTGGCAAAGGAATCTTGAATTGAGAAAGACTATTGTGAGCATTGCCATTTGTACATCTAATATGTAATTTGGACAAATGAAAGGAATCAATGACAAGCTATTGTTGATTTATATAAATACCTTTAAGGATAGGCATGCCACAACCATTAGTACCTGCTCTCCTGCCATTACTCACACTGATGGTCATGGATACGTTCCATGAGTAGCTGGATAAAGCCACAAAGAACATCGTTCATATGACGAACTGATGCTCATGAGTTACTTCAATGCCGTGGTGCTGGCTGTGATGTCTCATGGAACAGTGCTGGAGCACTATGACATTGGCAAAAACCAACTCAAATGATCAACTGCTTCTGTCCAAATGCACTGAACGTAAACTTGCAATTACACCAGAGAACAAATTTCAGGCAAATATTTGCTTGGGTTAAATCGGATAGAATTTACAACCCTGAAACAGAATATAACCTTGCAATATTTCTGTCACACAAGGTTTGGCTGAAGTGTGTGCTTCACTGTCCACATAGAACCAATTCAAATTAGTGTTATTACTTCACAAAGTTCACTGTGATAAGCCTGGCAATTCAGCAATGTCAAAATTATGTCATGGCTGATTTGCATTTTTATTCAGTGCCAGGAACTTCTCTGAGTAAAGTCCAATGGTAATCCGCTAGCGTGCTTGGACTCCACTTCCCCTGATAGCATTTTTCCATTGTTGCAGTGTCCTTGTGAAACATCAAGTTCATCTCTCTTATCTGTATCCTTCTCCTCCACTGCCAACTCCAGACTCTGTTCCTTTTATCTTGCTGCACCATAGACTTCCCGAGTCAGTACGTCAAGCTCCATCTCTGGCCATCTTCAAATCTAGGCTAAAAGTCCACCTTTTTGAGGCTACTTCTAACTCCTAATCATAGGCGCCCCGTATAAGAGGCTTGGGGAGGCTAAGCCTCCCCAGCCCAATCTTGATCTTCCCCTGGCTGCTGCCCTCACAAACGTAGGGCTTGCGCAGCAGCCAGGGAGCTCTCCCACCGTCCCTCCTTCCTTCCTGCTCTCCCCAACCGGCAGCCCTCCTTGCCCCCCCTGCACGTAACTCCCTTCGCTCTTCACACAGTGATGTCCCGCCTTCGCGATGATGCATTTCCTGTTTCCACGAAGGCGGGACATCACTGTGTGAAGAGCGAAGGGAGAAGCTGGAGCCGGAGGCGAGCCTGCATTCAGTGTTGCCAGGTGGGTGGTTTTACCGCCCAATTGGGCGGTTTTCCGTGACCCGCCGCAGGAAATTTTTGCCCGCGGCGGGTTGCGTTTTTTTGGGCTGTTTTTTGGGCTTCAGGGCGGTTTTTTGTGTGGCTTTTTCGGCCGCGGGGGCGGGGTTAGTGACGTTTTTGGGCGGGGTTAGTGACGTAGGAGGCGGGGCCGATGACATGGGAGGCGGGGCCGATGACGGGGGAGGCGGGGCCGGTGACGGCGAGGGCGGGGTTGATGACGGCGGGGGCGGGGGTGATGACGCGGGGGTGGGGGTGTCAGAGGCGGGGTTTGAGTTTGGGCGGGTTTTGGGCGGTTTTTGTGCTGGATTGGGTGGGAAAAAAATTTTCCACCTGGCAACACTGCCTGCATTGCTTTTTTCTTCACAGACGTTGATGCCAGGGAGAGTAAAACGGTTAAGGCCTAGCAGTGAGTATGGCGTCCTCTTCTTCTATCTCCTTATCTTCCAGTGGTAGAACGCCATCTCCCCAACCAGTTCGTACTAGGGAGTTATTGGGATCTTCAATGAGTGGTGACCCCAATGCTCTTGCGGGTTTGTCTTCCCCATTAGAACCTACTCCCGTTATGGATGTGGGACCCAAGAATATTTTACCAGTTCTGGATGGCTGCCATGACAAAGGACAATTTATTGCTGCATTCTGGAATGGAGTCTCTAGAGAATTCTGCTAGGGCTTGTAATCTTAGAATATTGAACTTCCCGGTTACACATTATTTATCCCCAAGAGAACTGCTACAGATGTACTTTAAAGAAGTGTTGCGACTTTCTAATATTGATTTCTATGTAATTACCGATTTGTATTATTTGCCTAAAGGAGTGAAGGAAATAAGAAAGGAAGCTGGTATGGATGTACTTAATTATCCAGACAGTTTAGACGTTTCTCATTTTCTTGAATCTTCTCAGGATGTTATTAATAAACGAGCTACACTGCTGGTTATTTTTCAATCTGAAGAGCTCCTTATTTGTGACAAGGTGGTTAGTATATGCTTTGAGCAACCACTTTATTCTTTGACATATGATACATAGCTAATATCTAAATTTAATAAAAGGTATTAATTGTGACTTTTATTTTTATTTTTTTCCTGTTAGACAATTATGGATTTAAGCCTCACCCCTAACCCTGCCCCTTTAGCCTCCCCAAACAGTTGGGCCACCGACCGCCTATGCTCCTAATTCCTATTCACGTGTTTAGTACCCATGTCTGTTTTATCATTCCCATCTTAAATAATTCTCTTATCCTTGCTGTATGTCTTGATTAGATTGTAAACTCTGTCAAGCAGGAAATGTCTCTCACATATTTAGTGTACAGTGCTGTGTATGTCTAGTAGCACTATAGAAATGATAAGCAGTAGTAGTAGGGAAGAAATCCAGATGTTAGTGTAAGAAATGTATTTATAGTGACATATTGCACTTCATCATCTAAAAGGCTTTGAGCATGTGGTCAACGAGTATAGAGCATAGTTCAGCGCCTTGCTGTTACCCAGAAAGCTTTGCATAACTTCTTTCAAAGACTCCCATGCCATCAGCTCAGTGTTTAAGAATTTCTCAAATTCACTGTCCTTGATCGCTTCCCTGATCTGAGGATCGACAAAAGTGCCTTCCTTAATTTTGGTATCACTAATGCATGGAAACGTCTCTCTCAAGTATTGAAATCGTTTGCCTTCCTTGTTCATAGCTTTGACTTAGTTCTTCATGGGTCCCAGCTTGATACAAAGGAGTGGCAAGAAGATCTTCATTGGATCTACAAGTGACTTGTTTGGTATGTTTTTCTGGCCAGGGAACAAATGTTTGCAGAGTAGCCGTTCCTTCTTGACATAGTATAAATGCTCTCGCCACATAACTGGGCCAGCAAATGGCATGGTTGACCCCAAACCTTTGATCCAGGCTCTCGGAGTAACTGCACATGATGCACAACAAATATGAGGAGCCCAGCTTTTGTCTTGGTCACCAACTTTACATCCAAGATACAGTTCATAGGCCTTTTTCACCAGTGGAGTCGTGGTTCTTCTGTGCACCTTCAGATAGAACTCAGCATAAATGTAGCAGAAAGTGTTGGATTAATACATTTCTGCAACATTTTCATTGTAATTAACCAAGTCATACAATAACTAGTTATTCGTCAACTTCACCTAGAATCAGTACATAAAATAGAGCTAAATAACTTCATAATATATTTAAACTGAACAGTGTTCATTTATTAGTGATGCCACGTTGATGCATTGCTCATATCTTTACAGGGAGTGATGGCAGCTGTTAGAATCCTTAGAAGTGAGAATAACAGTAAAGGCATTAAACACATTTTAGGGCTACATTATAAAACTAATGTAAGGCTGCCGGGGCATAACACTCCCCACCTGGTATCGATAGATACAACCATCATTATTATCACGATTTATCAAATTAATAGCATGCAGAGTCCATTATTTGCATTCAGGCTGTCTGTCAGCTTTGGAGTCATCTTCTTCATCACACAGGAGCTGAAATGAGAGACAGACAACAATTAGCAACAGAGAGAAAGAGAGTCTCTGATCTTCAAGGGTGTATGGTGGTTCACAGTTCGCGTGCTTCTTCATGCAGTACGAGGAGCATGATCTCGGTGATGGGTCTGAAGACGTTCTTTGCTGTTCCTTGTTTCACAATTCTGACTTCAACCTTTTGGATGTTCCCATCTTCACTGGGGGTGGTTTTGGTGAACAATGCAGAGGCCCAGTCATTGTGCTGAGCCTGGATATTCTTGAGTAAGACAAGGTTATCTTCGTGGATAGCTTTGCTGGTTTGTCACTTGTTAATGGGTCTGTAGGGTCAGGAGGTACTTGCTTCCAGCGGCTACAGAAGGTGTTGGTAAGGCTTTGAACTTGTCTCCATTGCAGAGGTCTTTCTTGTCAAAGTCCCCAGTTGGGTTTGGAGCCGCGCCTGTCTTTTGTGTTAGGAGTGTGGCTGGAGTTAAGATCAAAGGTGACTTTGGGTCAGAGGATACTGGGATCAGAAGTCTTGCATTGATAATGCCAGACACCTTTGCCAGTAGTGTGGTCAGAACATCGTGGGTGAGGTGGGTAGCCCCTGTTTCCGAAAGCATAGAGTCAAGGATGCAGTGAGCAATCCCAATCATGTACTGCCAAACCCCTCCCATATTTGAAACATTTAGAGGGTTGAATGCCCAGGTGCAGAGCTGGTTAGTCTGATATTTTTCAATGGTAGTACTGTTGATTGTCTCTGAGTTCATTTTCAGCTCCTTACAGGCGCTCACGAAGTTGGATCTAAAGTCAGAGCAGATATGCTTGGCTGGACCATGGATTGAGAAGACCCTTCTGAGGGCATTTTTGAAGCTTGAAGTGTCCATGGATTCTATAACCTCAGTGTGAATGGCATGAATGCTCATGCACATGAGCATGACAGCCCATCATTTGATGTTCACACTTGCTCCTCTGGTCCATCTTGAGATGACTGGCCATGGCCTAAAGATGTCCAGTCCCACATAGGTGAATAGTGGGTCAACACTGAGCTGTTCAGGCGGCAGGTCTGCTGTCTCTTGGTCTTGATGTTTGCCCCGCAGTTTGCGGCACTTGACACATCTGTGGATTGCTACAGTGATGCAATGTTTTCCTCCGGCGATCCACACTCCTGCAGTTCTAGTCGCTCCTTCGGTAAAGTGTTGACCTTGATGCTTGACTTGCTCATGGTAGTGGTGCACAGGCAGGGTGGAAACCAGGTGTCTACTTGGGATGATCAGCAGGTTCCTTTTGCTCTTGTCTAACTTGGCATGGGTGAGACGGCCGCCTATCCTCAGCAGACCATCCTCATCCTTGAAGGAGTCTAGTTTCCAGAGGGGCCTGTCTTTGGGAATGTTCTTCCCTTTGTTAGCAAACTGGAGCTCTGTGGCATATGTTTCTTGCTGCACACAGCACAGGATGACCTCTGCTTGGAAGGTTCTGCTGCCAAGGGCTTGGTACAGAGGTGCCAGTGGTGATGTGCTCATTTTTCCTTCAGACCTTTGCTGGAAAAAGCGTGTGATTTGAATGAGGTGGGCTATGGCTCTTCTCAGTCTCCCCACCTTGAGAATCGGTTAAAGCGGTGTGTACCCAGGTTATTATTGATTGAGATGTTTTTCACTGTCTGGCGAACTTTGACATCTTTTTCTGGATTCAGTAGTTCAAAGGGGTTTGCTGTAGTTGGAGGAGCACTTGTTGGCTTTGTGAGGAAATCTGGCCCTGTCAGGTAAGTTGTTAGCGCTAAGTGAGTTGCTGAGACAGTTCTCATGGCATGGTCCACTGGGTTCTGGTTGGTCAGTACATAGTGCCATTGATCAGGTCTGGTGGATTTCCTGATGTGTTTTACTCAGTTGCTCATATATATACTACTCTGGTTGTATATGTAACTTGGGCACAACCTTGCTGTCTGTGTAGAACTTAATTGAGTCTGGGTATTCATCTCGCTTACGATCAGTTTTTCTATTTCCACTGCCAGAACTGCTCCACACAGTTCTAGGCATGGGATAGTGTGATTAGGCTGTGGAGCTAGCTTGGCCTTGCCAAAGATGAATCCCACATGGACATTGCTGTGGGCATCTGGATCTCAGGTAGGCCACTGTGGCTATGACCTTTTAAGAGGCGTCGGAAAAGACACAAATCTCCTTGTGGCAAGTGTTCGTGAGAGACATGGAGGCATATGTATATGGGGTGTGGAGTTCTTTGAATGTCTTTAAGGAGTTTCTCCATGTTTCCCATTCTTGCTTCTTTCCTTGGGATAATGGGGCATCCCATTTGTTTGAGCTTGATGAGAGTTCACGCAGTAAGGATCTTCCTTGGATTGTGACTGGTGCCACAAATCCTAGTAGTTCATACAGGTTGTTCACTGTAGACAAGATGCCTTGTCAGGTGTACAGTTTCTCTTGGGTGGAGACCTGGAAGGTGATGGTGTCCTTCAGGTCCCAGCTTAGGCCAAGGTTGCGTTGTAGCATAGGGGTGGGGGGGGGGAGAGGGGTGGTGTCCACTCCCAAGTCTAGGTTCTTCAGTTCTTTAGTACGGTCTACTGAGAGGAATGCTTTCATCCCATTGACACTGTTGGATGCAATTTTGTGGAGCCTCAAATTAGTTTCTGCTAACATCATTTGTGTTCTTTTCAGCAGGGGCACTCAGGGAAGACAAAGCCATAGCGGAGAGATTAAATGAATTCTTTGCTTCGATCTTCACCGATGAAGATTTGGGAGAGATACCGGTGCCAGAAATGATATTCAAAGCTGACGAGTCAGAGAAACTGAATGAAATCTCTATAAACCTGGAAGATGTAATGGCGAAATTTAACAAATTGAAGAGTAACAAAGCTCCTGGACCGGATGGTATTCATCCCAGAGTACTCATAGAATTGAAAAATGAACTTGCAGAACTATTGTTACCAATATGTAATTTATCTTTAAAATCAAGCATTTTACCAGAAGATTGGAGGATGACCAATGTAACGCAGATTTTTTAAAAAAGGTTCCAGAGGTGATCCAGGAAATTATAGACTGGTGAGCCTGACCTCGGTGCCGGGCAAAATGGTAGATACTATTATAAAGAACAAAATTACAGATCATATTCAAAAGCATGGATTAGTAAGACAAAACCAACAAGGATTTAGTGAAGGGAAATCTGCCTCACCAATCTATTACATTTCTTTGAAGGCATGAACAAACGTGGATAAAGGTTAGCCGGTCGATATTGTGTATCGTGTATCTGTATTTTCAAAAGGCATTTGACAAAGTACCTCATGGAAGACTCCAGAGGAAATTGGAGAGTCATGGGTTAGGTTGAGTTCTGTTGTGGATTAAAAACTGGTTAAAAGTTAGAAAACAAAGAGTAGGGTTAAATGGTCAGTGTTCTCAATAAAGTTTAGATAGTGGGGTTCTGCAGGGGTCTGTGCTGGGATAGCTTCTTTTTAACATATTTATAAATGATTTAGAGATGGGAGTAACTAGTGAGGTAATTAAATTTGCTGACAACACAAAGTTATTCAAAGTTGTTAAATCACAAGAGGATTGTGAAAAATTACGAGAGGACCTTACGAGACTGGGAAATGTGCTAAAATCAACTGGAAAGAAGGTTTGTTAGCTTCTGATAATCCTTCCACTAACTGATCCAGGTTATCCATAATAGTATGTAAATATTGTACATAATGATAATTATGCACTGCAATGTGAGCAGTGAGCATGGAATTTTGGTACATTTCTTTTACCCATTAAGTCTGTAGATTTAAGGTCCTTGTTTGAAGAATAAGGCATACGGTCTTTAGATGTTTTGTTCTTCCCCATTGCAGATTTGACTATCAAAGAAACATGAGACAATTGTTGCTTGCCATGTCCTAAAACTTCCTACACTCAATATTTATTATGTGAATTTCGTTTAGTTGGCCTAACTGAATTAGGAGTTGACCAAATGGATATGTACAGGTCTTGAAGTATTTCATCTATAGGGAGCCGCAATACTCTCCTTATGAAGGTCATATAATGGACATATAATAACTGTTCCTCTCTACGATTCTCTTCCTCTCTACGATTCCCTAATGTGTCTGTACACACGAACCTTATTCTACCACATCATTACTGTATTTGTTCATACCGGAATTGGCGAATGCCTTTACGGTACTATATAAGCCACATTGAACCTGCAAATAGGTGGGAAAATGTGGGATACAAATGTAACAAATAAATAATAAATTAAAATTCAGTTCCAAATTGGCTTCTTCTAAATACTTTGCTACTACTACTACTACCATTAAACATTTCTATAGCGCTACTAGACTTACGCAGCGCTGTACAAATTAACATGAAAAGACAGTCCCTGCTCAACAGAGCTTACAATCTAAATTGGACAGACGAACAGACAGCTAGGGGTGGGGAAATTGCAGTGGTAGGGGTGATAAGTGAGGGCGTTGAGTAAGAGAGTCATGGTTAGGAGTCGAAAGCAGTAGCAAAGAGGTGGGCTTTAAGCCTAGACTTGAAGACAGCCAGAGACTGAGCCTGACGTACTGGCTCAGGGAGTCTATTCCAGGCATAGGGGGCAGCGAGATAGAAGGAACGGAGCTGGGAGTTAGCAGTGGGGGAGAAGGGGGACGACAGGAGACATTTACCCAGCGAACGGAGTTCACGGGGAGGAGTGTAGGGAGAGATGAGAGCGGAAAGGTACTGAGGAGCTGCGGAGTGGATGCACTTGTAGGTCAAAAGGAGAAGTTTGAACCGTATGCGGAAGCGGATAGGGAGCCAGTGAAGCGACTTGAGGAGAGGGCTAACGTGAGTATAGCGACTCTGGCGGAATATAAGACACGCAGCAGAGTTTTGGACAGACTGAAGAGGAGATAGATGGCTGATCTATCTATCTTTGCTAGTATGTAGTCTGTCTAAGGGTACCCTCTTAACATTTTATACCAAACTCGGAGTGGAATTGTTAAAATGACGGCGTGCTGCAAAGCATGCAGAAGCCTTATTTTTATGTTTTCATCCGAATATTATAAGTAATACAGGTTTAATTTTTACAAAGTGATGCTTATCACCAGAGGCTGACTTGGAGTGTTTTTAATCTAGAAGAAAGTGACAATATTAGCATCAGGCGTACTGAGAAAAAGAAGGCATTAGAAAAAAAAGAGCTACGCTTTCATAGCAACATTGTAATCTATAATTTGATCCTTTCTAAGCAAAACAGCTACACGGTGTTCATGAGTAATTCTGATCGTGTTCTGAAGCTCAGTTCAGTTAGTGTTAATGGAGATGTGTCAAGGCACTGAGGGGCCCTTTTACTAAGCCGCGTAAGTGTCTATCCAGTTTATTTTCAAAAGAGAAAGACGCTCATATTTCGACCCAAATCGGGAGATGGGCACCTTTCTCCCATGGGCGCCCAAATCGGTATAATCGAAAGCTGATTTTGGGCGTCTCCAACTGCAATCTGTCACGGGAACGGACAAAGTTGACGGGGCAGTGTCAGAGGCATGGTGAAGGCGGGACTGGGGCGTGTTTATCGGCTGAGGAGAGATGGGCGCGCTCGGCCGATAATGGAAAAAAGAAGGGCGGCAGAAGCGAGAATTTGGGTCACTTTTTCTGGACCCTTTTTTCTCACGAACAAGTCCCCCAAAAGTGCCCCAACTGCCCAGATGACCACCGGAGGGAATCGGGGATCACCTCCCCTGACTCCCCCAGTGGTCACTAACCTCCTCCTACCCTAAAAAAAGAACTTTAAAAACTTTTTTTTCCAGCCTGTATGCCAGCCTCAAATGTCATACCCAGCTCCATCACAGCAGTATGCAGGTCCCTGGAGAAATTGTTAGTGGGTGCAGTGGACTTCAGGCAGGTGGACCCAGGCCCACCCCCCCCTACCTGTTACACTTGTGGTGGTAAATGGGAGCCCTCCAACCCCCCAAAACCCACTGTACCCACATCTAGGTGTCCCCCTTCACCCATAAGTGCTATGGTAATGGTGTAGAATTGTGGGCAGTGGGTTTTAGGGGGGATTTGGGGGGCTCAGCACCCAAGGGAAGGGAGCTATGGACTTGGGAGGTATTTTAATTTTTTTTTGTAATTGTTACAAGTGCCCCCTAGGGTGCCCGGTTGGTGCCCTGGCATGTGAGGGGGACCAGTGCACTACGAATCTTGGCCCCTCCCATGACCAAATGCCTTGGATTTGTTTGTTTTTGAGCTGGGCGCCTTCGGTTTCCATTATCGCTGAAAAATGATAACGCCCAGTTCAAATCCGCCCAAATCCGATGCATTTGCCCGGCACAAACTATTATCGAAAAAAAAAAAAGATGCACATCTTTTTCAAAAATACAGTCTGGCCCGCCCCTTCACGTACCTGTCCTCGGAGATAGACGCCCATGGAGATGGGCGTTCACGTTCGATTACGCCCCTCTATGCATGCTCAACCTGCACCAAAATGGAGTTACCATCCGGCTACCACGTGGTCATCCTGAACTTTCCTCAATCTCCACTTCCCTAAGTGCAAAGGCATAAAATACAAAGTACTGCACGCATCAACCTTCTCTTATATGAGCACGCAATTCTGGAATACACTACCACGCAACCTGTAAACGATCTACTGCAAGGATCAAAACACATGAAGTCCATACACACTAATAGAAATGCATCAATACACTTTCTTCTGAGTTCTCTTCCCCCGTATTTTCACCACACTCAAAACTCGACCCACAGATAAAATTGTTATACCCTAATGTTCTCTTGCTATTGTTTCATCGCCTTATCAATCCCCCATTGTTACATTCCATTGTTCTATTCCCCAAATGATATTCTGACTTTGACTTTGTCTTCCCATAACTCTTCACAATGTAACCCATAATTGTAATGCAACAAATTGTATTTCCATCATTCACAATGTATTGTAAGCCACACTGAGCCCGCAAATAGGTGGGAAAATGTGGGATACAAATGCAATAAATAAATAAATAATTTCATTTTTGGTGTGCGTCCAATACGCGCGTCTGAAAAATAATTTCTATTTTTAGACGCGCATGTTGGACGCGGGCCAAGTGGCATTTGACATGCGTAGGTCATTACTGCCTGGTTACCGTGTAAGACTTTACTGCTAGGTCAATGGCTGGCAGTAAGGTCTCAGACCCAAAATGGACGCTTGGCAATTTTCATTTTGCCACACATCCATTTTCATCAAAGATTTCAAAAAAGCATTTTTTTATAGGTGCGCTGAAAAATGACTCTGCATGCACCCAAACACGCGTCTACATTACCGCAGGCCAATTTTTGGTGCGCCTTCGTAAAGGATAGATCTAGTTGTGCAATACAACTCATTCAAAGTGTATGGGTAGGGGTGGAGGGGTGTTCAGACACACTGAAACACAGAGTCTGCAAATGAATTACTGTCCAAGGCAGGGGAGTGCTGAACTGGAATATAGGAGAAGCCTTGAGAAACTTAAGATGCCAACATGATTGAATGATGCGAATAATGCATTAAAAAAAAGAGAAGGATTTACCAGAAGACCTACTCAGCTTCATTATACATACATTGCCTTGGCCTTCAACTGATCTCAGGTTTTCCTGCCACCCCTTTGCAATGGAGAATCCTCTGTACTTATCTCACATTTTCTTGAATTCTGCTATGGTGTTTGCCTTCGCCTCCTCCCCTGGAAGCTCATTCCATTCATTTACCACTTTTTCCACGTAGAATTATTTTCTAGCATTGTTGCCGATTCTGCCCTTTGGAGCATCCTATGCTGACCTTACATTCTAGAAATCCTTTCCTCATGTCCATTAGGTATAGCTTTGAAGTATTTATATGGCTCTGTTATCCAATCTCGGCTAAGCTCCTGAAGAAATGGATCCTCAGGAGCTTAGCCGAGATTGGATAACAGAGACAGTAGTGGGAGGCGGGGCTGGTGGTTGGGAGGCGGGGATAGTGCTGGGCAGACTTGTACGGTCTGTGCCCTGAAAAAGACAGGTACAAATCAAGGTAAGGTATACACAAAAAAGTGGCACATTTCTTGGGCAGACTGGATGGACCGTGCAGGTCTTTTTCTGCCATCATCTACTATGTTACTATGTTACTATATCCATTAGGTATAGCTTTGAAGTATTTACATGGCTATTGTATCCCTCTTCCATCACCTCGTCTCTCTTCTGCAGTTTATATACGGAGCCCGATATTTAATAAACACTTAGATGTTTGGAGAGCTTAGTTGTAACCTATTCTATAAAGTAGATGCATATTTTTATTTATAGAATACTAGCTTGATATGTCAAAAATACTCCTATATTTTAGGTGAGATTACTTACACCAGGCATGGAACTGGTGTAAGTGTTCATGTCTAGATTGTTAAAGAACAGGTGTACTTTATAGTATTCTGTCATATATGCATGTAAATGTGTGCCCCACCCACACTCTGTCCAAACTCCACCTATGTGAATGCCCACCTGCACAGTACATGCCATCAAATATTGGTGCATACTTAAAACAGCATGTAGCTGGAAACTGGTAATTTACGTGAGTACAAGAACCAAGACAGCAAAGAAAGCACAAAACAGCCCTCAAGACTAGAATAGTGGAGAAATCTTTAATTCGATAGACTGGAGATGGGCCGTGTTTCAGCACAAAATAGCTTCTGCCTCAGGGCTCTGAAAAAAAAATAACATTACAATGCAATATAAACACACATACACACACACACACATATATATATATATATATATATATCTACTATAATAAAACTCACCCTCAACGTTCTGAGGACACTGACGTCAGTGAAGCCAAGCCCTGACTTCCTTCAAAAAGGTTCGAAGGTTCGTGGTGGTGAAGCCACCAAAATCGCTCGAGGGCAGAGCAATGGCAGAACAACGAAGGGGTTGGCAGGGAGGGAGGCGGGGGTGGGTGGGAAATTGCTCCGGGTCCCGCCCTTGCATCAAACGTCATGACGTTGGGGGCGGAGCAATGGCAGAACAATGAAGGGGTTGACCAGGGAGGGGGGGGGGTGTTGTCGACGAAAACCTTGGTAGCGCCTGTTTCATTTGCTCAGAAACGGGCCTCTTTTGCTAGTATATATATATATATATATATATATATATATATATATATTGAATAAAATACAATAATCAGAAAAACAGTGTGCTTTTGTTAATGCATATAATCATTATACTTCAAAAGCAAAAATACATCAAAGATGAGTGCCATATATTACAGTAATTTATGTGAAAAAATATATAAATAAATAAATATATATATATATATATATATATATATATACATATATACACACACATATATATATATAAATATAAAAAGGTAACAAACGTGCATTGTGATTACATGCACTTAAAATACAAAAATGATAAAATGCTAGTGATATGAAACAATAATAAAATCCATGTGATCCCTATGCAATCACTGCGTAAAAAATAATGTGAAATACATGTGTTCTAAGTGACCACAAAGATAAATTGTCTTATGTTGAAATCTGCATGTCTTACTAAATCAATATCTGTTGTATTAATAAATGAAATCCAAAATAATCCTTCTAACAGCGCTGCTCTAAAAACAGCATAATACAAATTAGAAGTAATGAAAAAGATGAATAAAGATATACCATATGTCCAGTGGTGAAAACCACACAACACAACTGTCTATCATACCTACAAAAAATATCTCTAATCTTAAAAAACAGGCTAAAGGTCCTCGTGAGTTGCATCCACTAAAATGGAAAAAATGCCAATACATACGTTTAACATCTATGCTTCTACTAAGAAGCCTTATGCACATGTTTAACAAAGAAACACATGAAACACCTACTAATTCTACAGATATATCCATGCAGGCACTTACATGTGTATGCATTGACATACGTGTGTGCATGACTTGAATACCAACTTTGTATGTGCATTCTTGCCTCATAAATCTAGGCAGCTCCTTACAGAATTATGATCTTGGTGCCATGCCAAATGTCTACATTTTTTTTGCAATGAAATATTGGGCAGTTTTAAATATATAACACTATACATGAAGCATAGGGGGCATGGTTGGACTTTCTAGGGGAGTTTGCATAGCAAGATGCATGAGGAGGGACTTGATGATCTGAGCACATATACCCTGGAGGAAAGGAGAAACAGGCCATATGATACAGACGTTCAAATATTTAATTAATCCACAAACAAACCTTTTCCAGAGACAGGATGGCGCTAGAACTAGAGGGCATGAATTGAGGTTGAAGGGGGGCTGACTCAGGAATAATGTTAGGAAGTATTTTTTCATGGAGAGGGTGGTAGCTACCTGAAATGCCTTCCCGCTGGAGGTGGTGGAGATGAAAATGGTAAGGGATAAACACATAGGAATCCTGTTTAGAAGGAATGGAAACAAGTTTACTGGAGATTAGGTGGCAGTACCAGTAAATGGGAAGCAAAGCCAGTACTGGGTAGACTTCTATGGTCTGTGCTTTGATCATGGCTGGATAGGTTTGGATGGGCTGATGTGGAGCTTTCAGGGGCTTCGATGAGATCTTCAGAAGTTTTAGAACAAGGACAGTGCTGGGCAGACTTCTATGGTCTGTGCTTTGATCATGGCTGGATAGGTTTGGATGGGCTGATGTGGAGCTTTCAGGGGTTTCGATGAGATCTTCAGAAGTTTTAGAACAAGGACAGTGCTGGGTAGACTTCTATGGTCTGTGCTTTGATCATGGCTGAATAGGTTTGGATGGGCTGATGTGGAGCTTTCAGGGGCTTCGATGAGATCTTCAGAAGTTTTAGAACAAGGACAGTGCTGGGCAGACTTCTATGGTCTGTGTCCTGAAAATGGAAAGGGCAAATCAAGATGAGGTATACATATGAAGTATCACATCATACCCTTATGTAATGAGTTCATCTTGTTGGGCAGACTGGATGGACTGTACAGGTCTTTATCTGCCGTCATCTACTATGTTACTATTGGGCTCATTTTCAAAAAAGAAAAACGTCTAAAAAGTGGCATAAAGCAGCATTTGGAAACTTTTTTTCACAAAAATGTCCAAATTGGCATTTTTTAAACCAATTTTAAGATGTTTTTCTGTGAAGTCAGTCAGAAGTGCATTCAAATCACAAGGCGGCATGTCAGGGATGTGCTACCTATTACATCTGTGGTGGAAACTGTGACTCTTCCAAAACTCACCAGAAACCCACTGTACCCACATATAGGTGCCCCCTTTACCCATAAGGGCTATTGTAGTGGTGTACAATGGGGGTAGTGGGTTTTGGAGGGCTCAGCAGAGAAGGGAGCAATGGTGAGAGGTGTAGCTGGGAGCATTTATTTGAAGTCCACTGCAGTGCCCTCTAGGTTGCCTTATTACTTCCCTGGGATGTCTGGGGGACCAGTCTACTAAGAATGCTGGATCCTCCTATATCCCAATGGCTTGATTTTGTACATCTTGCAGTTGGCCTTTTTTTTTTTTTCGAAATTTGACCAAAAAACAAATTGTCCAAAGCACAAAACCTTCTTCGAAACAGTATTTTCAGAAAAAAAAGATAGACATTTTGTTTTTTCAAAAATGACCGTCTTTTCTATTCAGATTTTGGACATTTTGTGCAAAACGTCTGAAGTCGGACTTAGACGTCATATCGAAAGTGACCCTCCACGTTATCAACCATATGTATAAGCATATAAGAGGGAATTCAATAAATGGAGTTGAAACTTAGGCACTAATACAATTCAGTACTAACCAGGGGTGTCGCCAGACCTCGGCGGGAGGGGGGACCAGAGCCCGAGGTGGGGGGCACTGTTTAGCCGCCACAACCGCAAACCCCCCTGCTGCGGCCCGCCTGCCCCACCGCTGCATCAGGTACCTTTTTTGTTGGGGGGGGGTCCCTAATCCCCGCCAGCCGAAGAGTCTTCTTCAGCGCCGGTCGACTCCGGCGCCTTCGTTGTGTGATCATCTGTTTCTGACGCCTTATGTCCTGTACTGTGCATGTAGCCCCGTGAAGGACGTAAGGCGTCAGAAACAGATGATCACACAACGAAGGTGCTGGAGTTGACCGGCGCTGAAGAAGACTCTTCGGCTGGTGGGGATTGGGGACCCCTGCCAGCAATCAAGGTACCTGATGATGCGGTGGCGGGACGGGGGATGGGCGGTGGGGGGGCGCCCATGTTAGGCGGTATTATTTATTTATTTATTTGTTGCATTTGTATCCCACATTTTCCCACCTATTTGCAGACTCAATGTGGCTTACAACAATACATCATAGCAAGCGTCAATCAAGAGTAGATAAACAATTGGTTACATAAAGAACAGGCGTAACATAATGGATATAATCAATTCAAAAAACATATCAGAAAACAGTTAGATTATCAAGTAATTGGTGATGTGTTAGAGTTCCTATTGTTGAACATTATGGTAAGTCTTGCTAAAAAGAAAAGTTTTTAGTGATTTTTGAAAGTTTGTAATTATGTAATTCTGCGTGTAACTTTTCAGAACCCCCCCTGATATGAGCATGGCCACATCCCCTTTTGAGATACTCACCATGGGAGTTTGACGCCATGCCTTACAGAGTAGCGTGCATCCAGATGCCTGCGCAGATTTTAATGAGTGTCAATGAACATCAATAATTTGTTGTTAGCGCTCAATGATTGACGGTTACAGCTCATTATCCAATTTGCATGAGCAGCTTTGGGCACCGTATATAGAATCCAGAGGATACCCCTTAATTTTATAAACTTGTGCACAGAATTTGATGTGTTGCGTGCAAAGTTGTACGTGCAAAGTTGTACTGAATACTGTAATCAGATATAAAGGGCCCTGTTTACTACGGTGCGCTAGCAGTTTTTAGCACGTGCTAACGCTACATTCACCCATATATTCCTATGAGTGTCTCTAGCATTAGTGCATGCTAAAAACACCAGCGTACCTACAGCACAGCTTAGTAAACAGGGCCCAAAGAGACTCAGATAATAGTAATATAGTAGATGACGGCAGAAAAAGACCTGCACGGTCCATCTAGTCTGCCCAACAATTGAAACTCATATATGCTACTTTATGTGTATACCTGACCTTGATTTGTTTCTGCCATTTTCAGGGCAGAAGTCTGCCCAGAACAAGGCCCACCTCCCAACCACCAGCCCCACCTCCCCTCACCGGCTCTGCCACCCAATCTCAACTAAGCTTCTGAGGATCCATTCCTTCCGAAACAGGATTCCTTTATGTTTATCCCACACATTTTTGAATTTCATTACTGTTTTCATCTCCAGCACTTCCCGCTGGAGGGCATTCCAAGCATCCACCACTCTCTCCATGAAAAAATACTTCCTGACATTTTTCTTGAGTCGGCTCCCCTTCAATCTCATTTCATGTCCTCTCTATATTCACTATATTCATTGTACTCAAACTACAGCAGGTAACAGCTTGACTTACTGAACATGATTCAAGGAACAATTCTTTTAAATAGGGAAGTAAATATATATTTGTACAACTTCGCTGTGAGACAAACTACAGTAAAGTCATCATGAAAGTGAAACAAGACGTAAGCAATCTATTTTCTTTGGTTCGGTAGAAATGCACCTATCAAAATGAATATTTTTCCAAGAGGGTTACGTTTGTTTCAAATGCTTTCTATTCCTATAACAAGGTTTTATTCTCTCTTCAGAACACTGGCTTGACATTTTTAGGGTAAAGTGACCCATCGCATGTTTTCTGGTCATCTGGCTCAAATAGTTACAGCTCAGGCCACTGCCTTCTCCTTTGTTGACTTTGAGCTTTGGAAACACTTCACTGCAGCTTAAAGGCTGAAGCCTTCAGGCGGCAGCTTGTGACGTTTTTCTATGAACATGCAGAGGTGAAAAAATGTCATATTTTTCACCTCGACTAATTATTAATTTATATAAAAGAAGAAAAGTATATATTAAAAAAATGTGGCATCATGGTGAGCCAATGAAGAGTTGTGTGCAAGTTCTATTGCCATAAAGTTGAGTTGGCAATATGCACAGCTGAGGTTCCTAAGCTATTACAAGAATATTCTAACGATTGGATGAATATATGTGGTTGATAGATGAACAGAGGAGAGGGAGTCATTGATAATATGTAAGGATATTTTTCACCTCTGCATGTTCATAGCAACATAACGAAACCATAACCTGCAACAAACATTTTATAACTCTTCTTCTCTCGATTCTATTACGTGTCTGTAACACTTACATCTCATTCTCTACCACATCACTCTGTATTTGTTTCATCACCACAGGCGGCTTACGCCTCATGGTGCTATGTAAGCCACATTGAGCCTGCAAATAGGCGGGAAAATGTGAGGTACAAATGCAACAAATAAATAAATATACTCATATCTATATCAAAGTCCAGTAACATCTAATATATTTCTGAAGCAGAGTATGATATTACCCTGGAGCAGTGGCGCTCCTAGCGTGGATGGCACGCAGGGCGGATCGCCGATGCGCCCCCCTCCGGGTGCAGCGCGCCCCCCTGCCTGCGAAATGACACCTTCCCCCTCCCCGGCGAAATGACACCCCCCCGGGTGCACGCCGCTGGGGGGGGGGGGGTGCCGTGGCGCGTGCCTGTGGGCTCCGACTTTGCGAACTTCGCTCATTCACTGCAGCTCCCTCTGCCCCGGAACAGGAAGTTCGCGAAGTCGGAGTCCACAGGCGCGTGCCCCGGCACTCCCCAGCGGTGTGCACCCTGGGGCGGACCGCCCCCACCGCCCCCCCCCCCTTGGTACGCCACTGCCCTGGAGGAAAAACGTTCAGATCCTCTTCCTCCACCTCTTCAGTAAACCTTTATGTGGTAGGATTTTTTTCAGGGGTTCCACCATTGGCATATATCCATAAAGCCTTAATATCCTGAAGTGTAACCTCGGTACACCAGCACGCACCTGAAGCCTCGTTATTTTCTGAAGTTTCCTTTATTGAATAAATATAGATAGTTTACTCACAGTCAGATGTTCAGAAGTATTGCCCCAAGGCAACAGAGACTCCGTCATTCTGAGAGCTGTATCAGTGGTTGGAGACAGAAATCCGAAGACAGGCAGCTTTTATTGCAGAGGTGGGAAAATACTTAAAACAGATGCAAGTAGTTCAGAGCTGGGTGGCTGGAACGGGCAAGACCTTATTAGAAAGAATTAACAAATAATTACCCATTGCTCATGTTTGATCTATTCTTACTGTACGTTGCCTTGAGTGAATTCCTTTAAAAAGGTGGTAAATAAATCCTAATAGATAAAATAAAATAAAAAACTCTGGTTTCAGATCATTAAAACTCTGCAATGTTCCGCATTTTTCTAGTAAATCTGTATGAATAATTTTAATCAAAAGAATACGTGCAAAAAAAACCTTGGCTTGTGCCGATAATCCAAACACTGGCTATGCGCACGCAAGTTAAGTCACGCTGTATAGAATCTGGGAGATAGCGCACTGGTGCGATTTAATGCATATTAAATCACCTAATCCCCACTGACCATGCAACTAATCTGAATTAATACCCATTAATGTGGCTTAACTTGTTAACTGCACAGTTTGTGTTCTTTTCCCCATATTTTTTGGCATTGCTAATAAATTCACTATAATAAACTTGGGTTCAAAATAAGTTATCTTTTTTTTATATATGCACTTTAAAATGCTATAAACATTATAAAGTGTTTTAAACGTGCTCAGACCATACCGTTTACACCCATTATATCCCCAAGAGGAATATGTGGTGGTGTCACAATGGAACGATGCACATACGATGTTCCGCCTCCTAATATTTGTGTATGTACATACAGCTGAGCCCAAGTAGATCTTTATCACCAGAGTATGCATATATCTATAATAAATATGTATAGGTCATAAACTACTCACATTAAATACTGTTAGGCTTGAGCTCAAACCTCCGCATTCCATATTACCATCCGATACATAGATAATAGAACATACAATACTACTACTACTACTACTTAACATTTCTAGAGCGCTACTAGGGTTGTACAGCGCTGCAGTGCTGTACAAATTAATAACTAAGGACGGTCCCTGCTCAGAAGAGCTTACAATCTAAAGGACGAAATGTCAAGTTGATGCAGTCTAGAATTCCTGAGTAGAGGTGTTGTGATTAGGTGCCGAAAGCGACATTGAAGAGGTGGGCTTTGAGCGATGATTTGAAGATGGGTGGGGAGGGGGCCTGGCATATGGGCTCAAGGAGTTTGTTCCAAGCATGGGGTGAGGCGAGGCAGAAAGGGCAGAGCCTAGAGTTGGTGGTGGTGGAGAAGGGTACTGAAAGGAGGGATTTGTCTTGAGAGCGGAGGTTACGGGTAGGGACGTAAGGGGAGATGAGGGTACAGAGGTAAGGAGGGGCTGCAGATCGAGTGCATTTGTAGGTTAGTAGGAGACGCTTGAACTGTATGCGGTATCTGATCGGAAGCCAGTGAACCTTTGTTTGAACCTAAAGGAGGTATATGTTAATTCATGACACACTGATCTCACTTCCCCCACATATCTTACATAAACCAACCCACAATGCGATATACACATATATTCACACAGTTATTTCACTTCCTTTGGGGTATATTGTGCTCGTGCTTGTGCTTCATTAAAATCACATATCATTCATCCATTCCAATCTTGCCATCACAATAACTGCTCCCTTGCTAATAAATTGCCATTTTTTAAATGCAGTAATTATATAGTTTTTCATATAACAGAGAAGACAATCTATGTCATACATTGTGGACAAGAGTTTTTTTCCCATAAAATAAGACGTCCCTTTACTAAGCTGCGATAAAAAGTGGCCTTAGCATCCCATACATGGGCTTTTCCTGCACTACGGCCATTTTTACCGCAGCTGGAAAATGACTGTTTTCCTATTTTTTCTATTATTGGCCACACGGCAATGTTGCCATTAGCACGCGACTAATAAGAACATAAGCATTGCCATACTGGGACAGCCTGAAGGTCCATCCGGCCCAGCATCCTTTTCCAACAGTGGCCAATTCAGGTTACAAGTACCTGGCAAGATCCCAAAACAGTACAATACATTTTATGCTGCTTATCCTAGAAATAAGCAGTGGATTTTCCCCGTCCATTTTAATAATGGCTTATGGACTTCTCTTTTAGGAAGCTATCCAAAACCCTGCTTTTTAAAACCCTGCTAAGCTAACCACTTTTATTACATTCTCTGGCAACAAATTCCAGAGTTTAATTACACGTTTAGTGAAGAAATATTTTCTCTGATTCATTTTAAATTTCCTACTTTGTAGCTATTATGTGCCTCCTAGTCCTAGTATTTTTGGAAAGAGTAAACAAGCGATTTAAGTCTACCCATTCAACTCCACTCATTGTTTTATAGACTTCTATTAAAAGAATTGCCGTGGAAGCTGGTTAGCTCATATTGATGCTGACACACTAACAGATTACCACAGAAACACCTACTCTTCACCCCCACACACCCCCTCCAACAAAAAAAATATTTTTTAGCATGCGGGTAGTATGTGTGGATATGGAACCTACTGCAGGACGCCTGAGCGTGTCCTGTGGTAAGTCATTTTAAGTTGCAGTGAGCGCATGCTACTGCTTACTGCAGCTTAGTCAATGTGAATGTCAATGTATCATTTATATACTGCTATATCCCCATATGAGTTCACTGTGGTTTACATGAAAGGATAGATCAAAATAAAATACAAAAATATACTGTAGGATTAAAAAAAAAAATACACAATGCATAAGAAACCAAACTTTAAGTTTTCAACAATTTCAATTTCTTTTGAAAGGGGGGGGGGGGCAGACTCAGGAAATATGTTAGGAAATATTTTTTCATTGAAAGGGTGGTGGATACATGGAATCCCCTCCCGCGGGAGGTAGTGGAGATGAAAACGGTAATGGAATAAACACAAAGGAATCCTGTTTAGAAGGAATGAATCCACAGAATCTTAGTGGAGATTGGGTGGCAACGCTGGTAATTGGGAAGCAATGCTGGGCAGACTTCTATGGTCTATGCCCTGATCGTGACTGAATAGATATGGATGGGTTGGGGTGTAAATTTTAAGGGGTTTTGACGTTAGCTTCAGAACGTTTAGTACAAGAACAGTGGTGCTGGGCAGACTTCTAGGGTCTTTGCCCTGAGAATGGCAAGGACAAATCAAACTCAGGTATACATATAAAGTATCACATACCATGTAAATGAGTTTATCTTGTTGGGCAAACTGGATGGACCATACAAGTCTTTATCTGCCGTCATTTACTATGTTACTCTTTGGGGTTGTACGTGGAATGTTGCTACTAATTGGGATTCCAGAATCTTGTAACTCTTTAGGATTCCAGAATCTTCGGAACGTTTAGTACAAGAAGAGTTCTGGGCAGACTTCTACGGTCTGTGCCCTGAGAATGACAAGGACAAATCAAACTCGGGTATACATACAAAGTATCACATACCATGCAAAATGAGTTTATCTTGTTGGATGGACCGTTCAGTTCTTTATCTGTCGTCATTTATTATGTTACAATGCTACTATGTAAAAGACAAATAATTAACCTTCAATCTAATAAAAAAAATGTAAAACATTTCAACAAGAAACCGCCGCAGAGGTAAACAATGTATTAAAAAATTCTCAAAAAGTGAATACCTTTAAAATTAGGAGGACAGAATAACAACGAAGCTTGCGAATGAGGCGAGCAAGTAGACATCGAGAGCGGGTAAACCCACTTCATAAAGAGGCCATTGCTGGGCTTGGTGGAGGGCTGCCCAAATCCCTCCTAGTTGGGTTTTCAGGATTTCCACAACGAATATGCATGAAAAGAATTTGCATATTCTGGGTTTCAAAAGCGTGCACATTTATCTCACGTTGTGGGGTCCCCAGGAGAAGTTTGGGAAGCCCTGGAGTAGTAGGGTTACATTCGCTAAATAAGGACCTTGCAGAAAGATATGAGCCTTCAAGTTCATTTGTGCACCCTCTTCAGATAAGTGGCAGCCAACCAAGAAGTATAAAGCTATTTTAGAATTATAATTAAGGGTTGCATCTCTGGGGTGTAATGGCCATGTTGAAATGTTTGAAATAACATTATTCTTGAATGAGCACAGCTAGGAATTAGGTGCGACTGCATATCATCTTCAGAGGGAGCCCACTGCCTGTCATTGGGGGTGTTGCAAAATTCGGTGATTTCCTGATCTGCTACTGTTTTTCATCAGCTTTTTCAATCTTCAGATCACTACATGGCAATTTCATTTCTTATGAAATGGCAGAAAATAATTCCAGTAATAACTCAAGAGTTGTCATGCGCTGAAAACTCTGACCTGTAGTCAGAGAAATTCTTACTTCTTGGCACACATGAACGTGTCCATACATCTATATGGATTGCAGGGCAGGGCTCAGGGAGAGAGGGGAATTGCTGGGTAGGGATGAATGGAGGGGGCAGGTGACAGAGGAACATGGATGGGCATGGATTGGGAGGGCAGGGCTCAGGGAGAGAGGGGAATTGCTGGATAGGGATGAATGGAGGGGACAGATGGGCATGGATGGATATGGATTGCAGGCCAGGGCTCAGGGAGAGAGGGGAATTGCTGGATAGGGATGAATGGAGGGGGCAGGTGACAGAGGAGCATGGATGGGCATGGATTGGGAGGGCAGGGCTCAGGGAGAGAGGGGAATTGCTGGATAGGGATGAATGGAGGGGGCAGGTGACAGAGGAGCATGGATGGGCATGGATTGGGAGGGCAGGGCTCAGGGAGAGAGGGGAATTGCTGGAAAAGGATGAATGGAGGGGGCAGGGGACAGATGGGCATGGATTGGGAGGGCAGGGCTCACACTCTCTCTCTCATATACAATGTCTTTCTGACTCTCACTCTCACACACTCTGTCTCACACTGTATCACATTCACTCTCTATGTGCCACACAGTCACTCACACACTCGCTTGGTCTCATACACTCACTCTCACAGAGAATCTGTGTCTCACACACACTCTCTCTCTCGCACACACACACACACTCTCTCTCTCACACTGAGGCATATTTTCAAAGCACTTTGGGAGGCTAAGTTCCATAGGTTTCTATGGAACTTTGGGAGGCTAAGTGCTTTGAAAATGAGCCTCACTGTGTCTCACATACACACTTGCACACACTCTCATTCTCACACACACACTCTCTCACAAACACACTCACACCCAGACTCACTCTCTCTCTCACACACACACACACTCACACTTTCACTCTGTCTCTCACACAGTCACTCTCACATCTACAGTGCTTTATCGTTCTTAAAAAAATTCCTGAGTCATTTCACCATGTGAAATAGTTCACACATGCTGACCCATTGTCATTTTGTTTATAGTTGTTGCTTCCTGATTTTAAAAATGCCAATATTAAGGATCATTTCCTTAAGCAAGTGACCTGATATTCTGGCTTGTATAACCTTTTCGGGGAGGGAAGGGGGGTCTCCATTTGCGGTAGCACATTATGATTATGAAAAGAGGTGCTGACCTCACTGGAGGCAGGGCAAAACTGGCACTGGGCGGCAGCTTAGCAGGCCAGACAGGCAAACTGAGCTATTCATAAACAAGGCATGCTAACAATGCTCAGACAGGGGGCCTGATAAACTGGAGCTTTGTAAGAGGAACATTACACTGATGGCTGGAGGAAACAGTATAGACATAGTAACCTCTGGATGAGTAAACAGCTGCTACAAACAGGAAATGCACTCTGCCTAGCTGAGACTGAGTCCTGTTCAAGTATTTGTGGAATGTGGCAGAGCAGACCAATCCTCTTCCTTCGATCTGCATAGGTTAGCTGCTGCAGGGAGGAACTTGAAAATATTAAATGAAAAATTGCTCTCCAAATTAACCACTTGGGCTCTAACACCTTTGAATTACGGATGAAAGAACAGGGCTGGCCCTACCATTAAGTGAGTTTGTTTTTAACACATGGCCTCACTTTTCTGCCCTTTAAATTTTAGCTGCTACTGATTTATGCATGACTTCACTTCCATCTGCAGTCCCCATGGGCCACCGCTGTGAAAGAAAACACAATATTGTACACACCTGCTCGAATCTCAGTGCTGGAGCCACGCAAACTGAAGGGACGGGATTGGCCTGTTCTGCAGATCAGTACGGCATGAGCTGATGTTATGTTTCTGCTTCCATATGGTGCTTCTTTCTCCAGCTGCAGTTGTAAGTAATTTAGTTTATCAGACGTGAGCGACTTGCTATGCCACCTTTTGAAACAAACGCGGCAGTGCACAATGAAAGACGGAAGCCAGGATATGATAATGCAAGTAGAACACATATAAAACAACAACAAGTACTACTACTACTTATCATTTCTATAGCGCTACTAGATATACGCAGCACTGTACACTTGAACATGAAGAGACAGTCCCTGCTCGACAGAGCTTACAATCTAATTAGGCCAGACAAACAGGACAAACAAGAGATAAGAGAATATTAAAGTGAGGATGATAAAATAAGGGTTCTGAACAAGTGAATAAGGGTTAGGAGTTAAAAGCAGCATCAAAAAGGTGGGCTTTTAACTTACATTTGAAGATGGCCAGAGATGGAGATTGACGTACAGGCTCAGAAAGTCTATTCCAGGCATATGGTGCAGCAAGATAAAACAACTGAGAGATGACTAGAAGGGAAGGAGAAGTTAAAACAGACAACTAATACAGGGAGGTAAAATCAGATAGGGAATGTCGAAGGAGAACAGTCGCAGTTAGAAAACCAAGTCACAGGCCCATCTGGTGTGTGAAAGTACGTGGGAGAAGGTTTGTGCAGAGAAGGATGTCTTATGGCAATGCCTCTCAACTCTCTCCTGAAGGCATACCGAGCCAGTTGGGTTTTCAGGATTACCACAATGAATATGCATGAGACAAATATGCATATTGCAAAGACCAATTATAGGCAAATCTATTTTTTTGCATGTGTTTTCTCGGTTTTTGTTCAATTAGCTATTTGGTAAACCACTTAGATGGTGCCCGATAGATGGTATAACAAGTAATACATAAACTTGAAACTTGAAACTATCTCATGCATATTCATTGTGGTGATCCTGAAAACCTGACTGACAAGGTATGCC
Organism: Microcaecilia unicolor; assembly: GCF_901765095.1. Taxonomy (NCBI): domain Eukaryota; kingdom Metazoa; phylum Chordata; class Amphibia; order Gymnophiona; family Siphonopidae; genus Microcaecilia; species Microcaecilia unicolor. The sequence goes on along the minus strand of NC_044035.1, from coordinate 340,156,764 downwards.
TCCAGGACAAGGATGAGAAGCCAGAAAGGGTTCATTCCTGAGATAACACGGAAGAACATTCCACAAAGATGGAGCTAACTAAGAGAAGGTTGACGAGTGACTATAAAATGGATAATTTTGGGTAAACAATACCCCCAGCAGATTATCAGACTAGGAATGAAACAGACCCAGTTGGAAAATATGGAACCAGATGTTTGACGAGATAGAGGGGAGTCTCTGTGTAGAGATGTAATGTAAATGGCTTGAACCTGGCTCTGTTAAAAACTGGAAGCCAACGTTGAGCCATTAGGAGAGGGGAGACATGTCTCCTGGTCTCATTTTACCAGCTCCTGATGCTGTCCTCGCCATATACATCAATCAGGGCTGCATTTTCCTCCAGAACTGTATCAGTATATTATGAGGACATTGAAATCTCAGATTCATTTTCTTCGTAATATCTCGTAATGTTTATATGGCTAGGACTTGGCTCAAAGCTTTCAGACTGTAGCATGGACAAACCGCTCACCACAAGAGCTCTACCTTTGTGGGTCTTCGCACCTGGACTGGTCCCTTGCCAATCTCTGTCACACCACCATATTCCTCCAAGAATCTATTTCGGGGCAATGTGGCTTAACTCCAAACCAGTTGGTAAAAAACATACACATAAAAAGACAATTAGCAGAATAAAGGAGTGGAGGAGTGGCCTAGTGGTTAGGGTGGTGGACTTTGGTCCTGAGGAACTGAGTTCAATTCCCACTTCAGGCACAGGCAGCTCCTTGTGACTCTGGGCAAGTCACTTAACCCTCCATTGCCCCACGTAAGCCGCATTGAGCCTGCCATGAGTGGGAAAGCACGGGGTACAAATGTAACAAAAAAAAAGTACAGGAACAAAATTGTGGTTGATAGATGCTTCTCCTCATCTGTTGCTGTATTCTGTCTCCAAGCTTTAGCAAATGTGGATCTGCAATTGATAGCTGCAAATGGTCATTGGATTCTCCTCCCTCCTGTTCTTCACATTTTATTTTATTTTCACAGATACTCTGATTCCGTTCCTCATGGTCTGTGGAGACACAGACCTCCAGATTCCTTCTTCTCTCCCTCTGCCCCAGACCCTACGTCTCAGAGTCTGGGAACTGTTTCCTGGCCCATCACACCCAGGACTGCCGAGAGACAAAGCTGGACCTGGGCAAACAATCTTCAGGGCCCCGCTGCCCTCGACCCCTGCTGTCGCTGCCCCCAGCTGCTGCCCTTCCCCCCCACAGCAGCAAATGAGAGAGAGAGTGCCCTGCCAGCCATGTGTCCTTCTTTCACCTCCTGTGACGTAGCTAAAGGTTGTGTTACATCCCAATGGAACCAAGTCTTGGGAAACAGTGCATACCACAAATATCTCTTTCCCCAAGACCCACAAACTTCACAGTATAATTTAATTACTTATAAGTAGGAAAGACCTCAGTGGTACCTCTTAACCCCCCCTCCCCATAAGGGATATAGCTGGCCTCACAATTTTTCTACCATTATCAGTCTAAACATCTCTTAATGAATATACTATAATATAATACAATCACATTTAATTCACTTTCAAAGCCAGAAGGATGCTCGGGTGCAGAGGGTGGGGAATGGCCAGCAGGAAAAAAGAGGTGATAGCGCCCTTGTATAAGTCTCTGGTGAGATCCCATTTAGAATACTGTGTGCAATTCTGGAGACCTCACCTACGAAAAGATATAAACAGGATGGAGTCAGTCCAGAGGGCAGCTACAAAATTGGTCAGTGGTCTTTTTCATAAAGCGTATGGAGACAGACTTATAGACCTCAATATATGGGAGAGAGGGGATAAGATAGAGGCATTTAAATACCTCTGTGGCATTAATGTACAGGAGGTGAACATCTTTCAAATGAAGGAAAACTCTGGAATGAGAGGGCATAGGATGAGCACACTACCAGAACCCTCATCCACACTCTTATCACCTCTCACTTAGACTTTTGCAACTTGCTTCTCACAGGTCTCCCACTTAGCCATCTCATAGTAACATAGTAACATAGTAGATGACGGCAGAAAAAGACCTGCATGGTCCATCCAGTCTGCCCAAGACAAACTCATATGTGTATACATTACCTTGAATTTGTACCTGTCCTTTTCAGGGCACAGACCATATAAGTCTGCCCCGCAGTATTACCCGCCTCCCAACCACCAGTCCCGCCTCCCATCACTGGCTCTGGTACAGACCGTATAAGTCTGCCCTCCCCTATCCTCGCCTCCCAACCACCCCCCTCTTCCCCCCAACTGCTCCACCACCCAATTTCAGCTAAGCTTCTGAGGATCCATTCCTTCTGCACAGGATTCCTCTATGCATATCCCACGCATGTTTGAACTCCGTTACCGTTTTCATCTCCACCACCCCCCGCGGGAGGGCATTCCAAGCGTCCACCACCCTCTCCGTGAAAAAATACTTCCTGACATCTTTCCTGAGTCTGCCCCCCTTCAATCTCATTTCATGTCCTCTCGTTCTACCGCCTTCCCATCTCCGGAAAAGATTCGTTTGCGGATTAATACCTTTCAGATATTTGAACGTCTGTATCATATCACCCCTGTTCCTCCTTTCCTCCAGGGTGTACATGTTCAGGTCGGCAAGCCTCTCTTCATAAGTCTTGGAACGTAAATCCCATACCATCCTCGTAGCTTTCCTTTGCACCGCTTCCATTTTTTTAACATCCTTTGCAAGATACGGCCTCCAAAACTGAACATAATACTCCAGGTGGGGCCTCACCAACGTCTTATACAGGGGCATTAAAACCTCCTTTCTTCTGCTGATCACTCCTCTCTCTATACAGCCTAGCAATCTTCTAGCTACCGCCACCGCCTTGTCGCACTGTTTCGTCACCTTCAGGTCCTCAGATACTATCACCCCAAGATCCCTCTCCCCGTCCGTGCCTATCAGACTCTCTCCGCCTAACACATACGTCTCCCTTGGATTTCTACTCCCTAAGTGCATCACTTTGCATTTCTTCGCATTGAATTTTAATTGCCAAACGTTAGACCATTCTTCTAGCTTCTTCAGATCTTTTTTCATGTTTTCCACACCCTCCGGGGTGTCCACTCTGTTGGAAATCTTGGTGTCATCCGCAAAAAGGCAAACTTTACCTTGTAACCCTTCGGCAATGTCACTCACAAATATATTGAACAGAATCGGCCCCAGCACCGATCCCTGAGGCACTCCACTACTCACCTTTCCCTCCTCCGAGCGAACTCCATTGACCACCACCCTCTGGCGTCTGTCCGTCAACCAGTTTCTAATCCAGTTCACCACTTCGGGTCCTATCTTCAGGCCGTCTAGTTTATTTAAGAGCCTCCTGTGGGGAACCGTGTCAAAAGCCTTGCTGAAATCTAAGTAGATGACGTCCATAGCACGTCCTTGATTTAATTCTCCCGTCACCCAGTCAAAGAATTCAATGAGATTCGTTTGGCACGATTTCCCTTTGGTGAAACCATGTTGTTTCGGATCTTGCAACTTATTGGCTTCCAGGAAATTCACTATCCTTTCTTTCAGCATGGTTTCCATTACTTTTCCAATCTCTCTCCTCTTCAATCTGTTAAAAATTCTGCTGCACGACTAATATTCCGCCAGTGTCGTTATGCTCATATTAGCTCTCTCCTCAAGTCACTTCACTAGCTTCCTATCCGTTTCCGCATACAGTTCAAACTCCTCTTATTGACCTATAAGTGCATTCACTCTGCAGCTCCTCAGTACCTCTCCACTCTCATCTCTCCCTACATTCCTCCCCAGGAACTCCATTCACTGGGTAAATCTCTCTTATCTGCAACCTTCTCCTCCAATGCTAAGTCCAGACTCCGTTCCTTTTATCTTGCTGCACCTTATGCCTGGAATAGACTTCCTGAGCCGGTACGTCAAGCTCCATCTCTGGCCGTCTTCAAATCTAAGCTAAGAGCCCACCTTTTTGATGCTGCTTTTAACTCCTAACCCTTAGTCACTTGTTCGGAACCCTTATTTTATCATCCTCACTTTAATATTCCCTTATCTCTTGTTTGTCCTGTTTGTCTGTCCTAATTAGATTGTAAGCTCTGTCGAGCAGGGAATGTCTCTTCATGTTCAAGTGTACAGTGCTGCGTACATCTAGTAGCGCTATAGAAATGATAAGTAGTAGTAGTAGTAGAAGTTAAGAGGTTATAGGCTCAGGAGTAATCTAACCCCCCTATTTACTAAGCTGTGCTAGCGGCTGCCATGTGCTAATTCTGACACAGCCCATTCACCTAAGTTCAGCCCTCTCAGCTTATTTATAAGTCTTCTGTGAGGGACAGTATCAAAGGCTTTGCTGAAATCCAAGTAGATTACATCTAGCGCACTCCCTTCATCCAGTTCTTTGGTCACCCAGTCAAGGAAGTCAATAACATTCTTCCACCAGGGTCGCTTTACTCATACTACCCCTCTCCTCAAGACCCTTCACTGGCTCCCTATCCGTTTTCGCATCCTGTTCAAACTTCTTCTACTAACCTATAAATGTACTCATTCTGCTGCTCCCCAGTATCTCTCCACACTCCTTCCCTACACCCCTTCCCGTGCACTCCACTCTATGGATAAATCCTTCTTATCTGTTCCCTTCTCCACTACTGCCAACTCCAGACTTCGCGCCTTCTGTCTCGCTGCACCCTACGCCTGGAATAAACTTCCTGAGCCCCTACGTCTTGCCCCATCCTTGGCCACCTTTAAATCTAGACTGAAAGCCCACCTCTTTAACATTGCTTTTGACTCGTAACCACTCGCCTCCACCTACCCTCCTCTCTTCCTTCCCGTTCACATTAATTGATTTGATTTGCTTACTTTATTTATTTTTTGTCTATTAGATTGTAAGCTCTTTGAGCAGGGACTGTCTTTCTTCTATGTTTGTGCAGCGCTGCGTACGCCTTGTAGCGCTATAGAAATGCTAAATAGTAGTAGTAGTAGTAGTAGTAATTTGAAAGGATTTTCCTTTGGTGAAACCATGTTGCCTTGGGTCCTGTAACCCATTGGCTTCTAGAAAGTTAACTATCCTTCCTTTCAGCAGCAACTCCATTATTTTTCCTACCACCGACGTGAGACCTAATAGCAACAATATCTAAGTTTTTGTCAAACATCGTGAACCTTTTTACTTAGACTACAAGCATTTGGTCTTATTTCTTTCCATGTGCTATGTGAGTTTGGGTAGTTTTCTATATTTAGATGACCTTTCCTTCTGCCATCTTGCTTATTCTGGAAGTGACTTTCTGACGTCCCTTGTTTCCTTTGTCACCCCCACCCTCTAGTTTAAATGTCTAAAACCTACTCTGAATTTGTCCCCAAGGATCCTTTTTCCTGTCACAGAAAGATATAGCCCATCATTACAGTACAGCCTGTTATTTTCCCACATATTACTCCATCCTTCTATGTATCTAAAACATTCCAAGATTCAAGCCGCTTATTGAATTCCACCGTTTTACGTAGTCTTTCCGCTCCCTTCCCACATATAGGAATTACTTCAGAAAAAGCTGCAGTCTGAACCAAAGACTTCAGTCCCTCCCCAACTTCTGGAACATTCTCTGTACTGTAAACTTGTTATTGTTGGCCAGGTCATTTGTCCCCAGGTGGATTACAACATCAGTATTAGAATCTTTGCTCTCTTCTTGGATCACATTCTGTATTTGGTTGGTACTTCAGGTAGCTGAGGATCCTGGAAGGCATTTCACTACGTTGGAAACCTTGAACTCTGTTCCCAAGTTAATGCCTCTGATAATGGAGTCTCCTAGCTGTAAGAATTATCTGCTTTGCACCAATCTGTCATTGTTTGGGGGATGTTTCTTGGATTGCGCTACGTTCCTTGCTTCTGGTTCCACCTCAGCACTTCTTTTCTCAGCATCATAGTGATCCAGTGCAGCAAAGGAATTATACTGGGGCAAAGGGTGGGAGGGTAAATACTTTTGTGTCACAGGTCTTAATCTACCTGAGCCTACTGTGACCCATCTATTCCTCTGTTGCTTCATTCTCTGTGTGCATTGGTGGTGGTGGTAAATTCCTGGGAATTGTGTAATCCTGTACGGTTCCTTAATTGTAGCCAATTCCTTCTTGAAGTTATCGATCTCATCTTTCATAGCAGATATTTGGAGACAGATAGGACAAGCTCTAAGTTTTCAGATGGTTTGCCTTAGGATTAAAGCAGAACATGTATTACATTGAATTGAAGGTCATGTTGGAATGGAGGACTGGCCTAGCGGATAGAGCACCAGTCTTGACCTCCAGAGGTGGCCAATTCAAATCCTACTGCTGCTCCTTGTGGTCTTGGGCAAGTCACTTAACCCTCCAGGTACAAACTTAGATTGTGAACCCTCCAGGGACAGGGAAACACCCAGTATACCTGAATGTAACTCACCTTGAGCTACTACTAAAAACGGTGTGAGCAAAATCCAAATAAATAAATTGTTGATGTGATTTCCAAGTGTGGAAAGGTGAACTGTGTTAAGGGATATGAATGAGTAGGATTGACCAGTTAGGGTCTACTGAAGATATTTGTATGTTGATTTCCCTATATAGAGGGAGTTAGCCTACTATAAAGTCAGAAACTCTGTAACTGGAGAGATTTCCTTTTTAAAAAATTTTTAAATATCTTTTTTACTAGGAAAGGATAGAAGGAAGGAAAGTCAGCAGATTATCAAATAGATTTTGAGAATGACAGGTAAAATCAGAATAGAATCAAACCAAGTCTGACAATGCACAGCTGAGGTCTGAAAGAACTCAGAAGTCCTCTGTTCTTTCGTTTTACCCAAACTGCTCTATACAATTGTCCCTCCTCCAAAGACAGACAGGGGCTTATTTTCAATGCACTTAGGCTTCCATAGGTTATTATGGAACTTTGTAAGTCTAAGTGCTTTGAAAATATGCCTTTCAGTCTATTAGTCATCAGATTCAATGCAACCAGATTGATTAGATAATTCACCAGCACAGAAGGTTCAAAACACAGTTCTGGTATTAAAAGCACCTTTTAAGACAATTTTAGCATAGAAATATGAAAGCACAATGCAAGAGAGTAATTTTAAGTTAAGCAATTAATAAGTATGAATTCAGAGGTATAGAAAGTTTTGAAAGTTAGAAACTCTGTAAGTGGAAAAAGAGATGTCCTTTTTTAAAAAAAAATATATCTTTTTAAAAGGAAAGGATAAAAAGAAGGAAAGTCAGCAGATTATCAAATAAATATTGAGAATGATCCAAGTAAAATCAGAATAGAATCATACCAAGTCTGACAATGCACAGCTGAGTTCTGAAAGCACTCAGAAGTCCTCTGTTCTTTCTTTTTACCAAAACTGCTCTATATAATTGCCCCTCCTCCAAAGACACACAGAGGGGCATAATCGAACGCGAACGCCCATCTCCATGGGCGTCTATCTCCGAGAACGGGTACGTGAAGGGGCAGGACAAACCGTATTTTTGAAAAAAATGGCCGTCCATCTTTTTCCGATGATAAGGTTTGTGCCAGCCAAATGCATTGGATTTGTGCAGATTTGAACTGGGCGTTATCGTTTTTCAGCGATAATGGAAACCAAAAGCGCCCAGCTCAAAAATGAACAAATCCAAGGCACAGTGTCGTGGGAGGGGCCAGGATTCGTAGTGCACTGGTCCCCCTCACATGCCAAGACACCAAGCGGGCACCCTAGGGGGCACTTGTAACAATTAAAAAAAAAGTTAACTACCTCTGAAGTTCATAGCTCCCTTCCCTTGGGTGCTGAGCCCCCCCTAAATCCCCCCAAAATCCACTCTACACCATTACCATAGCACTTATGGCTGAAGGGGGGCACCTAGATGTGGGTACAGTGGGTTTTGGGGGCGGTTTGGAGCGCTCCCATTTACCACCACAAGTGTGACAGGTAGGGGGGGGGATGGGCCTGGGTCCACCTGGCTGAAGTGCACTGCACCCACTAACAACTGCTCCAGGGACCTGCATACTGCTGTGATGGAGCTGGGTATGACATTTGAGGCTGGCATACAGGCTGGAAAAAAAAAGGTTTTAAAGTTGTTTTTTTTCTTTTGGGTGGGAGGGGGTTAGTGACCACTGGGGGAGTCAGGGGTGGTCATCCCCGATTCCCTCCGGTGGTCATCTGGTCATTTAGGGCACTTTTTTGGGACTTGTTCGTGAAAAAAAGGGTCCAAAAAAGTGACCCAAATTCACGCTAAAAACACCTTTCTTTTTTGATTATCGGCCGAGGACGCCCATCTCTCCTCAGCCGATAAACACGCCCCAGTCCCGCCTTCACCACACCTCTGACACGCCCATGTCAACTTTGGCCGTTTCCGCGACAGATTGCAGTTGAAGACACCCAAAATCGGCTTTCGATTATACCGATTTGGGCGTCCACGGGAGAAAGACGCCCATCTCCCGATTTGGGTCAAAATATGGGCGTCTTTCTCTTTCAAAAATAAGGCGGACAGTCTATTAGTCACCAGATTCAATGCAATCAGATTGATTTTTTCACGGAGAGCGTTCTGGATGCTTGGAATGCTCTCCCGCGGGAGGTGGTGGAGAGGAAAAGGGTAACGGAATTCAAACATGCATGGGATAAACATAAAGGAATCCTGTTCCGAGGGAATGGATCCTCAGAAGCTTAGCTGAGATTAGGTGGCAGAACCGGTGGTGGGAGGCGTGGCTGGTGGTTGGGAGGCGAGGATATTGCTGGGCAGACTTATACGGTCTGTCCCAGAGCCGGTGGTTGGGAGGCAGGGATAGCGCTGGGCAGACTTATACGGTCTGTGCCCTGGAAATGACAGATACAAATCAAGGTAAAGTATACACAAAAAGTAACACATATGAGTTTATCTTGTTGGGCAGACTGGATGGACCGTGCAGGTCTTTTTCTGCCGTCATCTGCTATGTTATGTTACTATGTATTAGATAATTCACCAACACAGAAGATTGAAAACACTGTCTGATATTAAAAGCACCTTTTAAGACAATGTTAGCATAGAAATATGAAAGCACACAATGCAAAAGAGCAATTTTAAGTTAAGTGTGAATTCAGAGATATAGAAAATTTTAAAGTTAGAAACTCTGTAAGTGGAAAGAGAGATTTACTTTTTTTAATATATGTATATTTTTTTTTAATAGGAAAGATTAGAAGGAAGGAATGTCTGCTTTGTGTTTTGAACATTTGCTGTACAAAGGTCCTTTTATTTGGGGGCTCTTTTTTTCCATTATTTTATTTATCAATATTTTCATTTACATTCATGAATAAACACAAATATGGAAATAGAGAAAATCATCTCAATTTACAAATTAAGTTAAAGAAAAAATTAGAAGAAATTATAATAATAATCTTAGTCCACAAAATAATGTATGATCCAAGTACTAGCAAATCAAAAGAAAAAAAGCAGATCAAAAACAAAACAAAACAAGGTAAATTTCAATTTATAAATATTTGGGGGCTCTTTTAGCAAACATTGATAAAAAGTGGCCTTAGTGACCTGGGTGAAGGACAACTGGCGAAGACCAGGGCTGAAGAAGGCAGCAACAAACAACTATGTTCAGGGCCGTGCCTAGGGTCTCTGGCGCCCCCCTGCAGACTATCAGTTGGCGCCCCCTGCAGACTATTAGTTGGCGCCCCCCATGCAGACTATTAGTTGGCGCCCTCCTGCAGACTATCAGTTGGCGCCCCCTGCAGACTATTAGTTGGCGCCCCCCTGCAGACTATTAGTTGGTGCGCACGCAAGCACGTGTGCACCCTATCCCCACCCCAGACTTTTAAACTTACCTCCCTCCGACGTCTGCGCAGCGTCAGTGAAAGCACTGCCTGTCTGATGTCTCTCCACCAGCCCAGCCTTCCCTTCGCTCGTTCGTTCCCTCTGTGTCCCGTCTTCTTCTGATGTCATTTCCTTGAGGGCGGGACACAGGGAACGAACGAGCGAAGGGAAGGCTGGGTTGGTGGAGAGACGTCAGACAGGCAGTGCTTTCACTGATGCTGCGCAGACGTCGGAGGTGGAGCGAGGTAAATTTAAAGCGCCGGGGAATTGGGGATGGAGGGGAGCGGAGGAGTAAGGTTTTTTTTTTTTTTAAATACAACGCGACGGTGTGGCACCCTTGAAGGCAGGCACCCCCCTGCAGCGCTTACTGCGCTTACCGTGTTGGCACGGCCCTGACTATGTTATCCTGTCATGAATGTCAAGGTCACTGTCTCCTACATCTATAATGGACAAAATACCTTCCACCACTATGTTATGATTTTGAAGCACAAACTATCTGAGTACCTTCTCTTAGAAAACTAGATACAAATGTCACAGTGTGCATTGCTTTACAACTATGCAGCCTCTTGCAAATTACACTGTCATACAAATACATACTAGGGTCCTTTTACTAAGGTGCTCTGGAAAGTGGCCTGTGCTGTAGATGCGTGTATTGGATGCATGCAGGTTCATTTTTCAGCACACCTGCAAAAAAAGGTCTTTTTTGTTGGCTGAAAATGGACATGCTGCAAAATGAAAATTGGCACACATCCATTTTAGGCCTGAGACCTTACCGCCACCCATAGGTCTCATGCGTTAACCAGGCAGTAATCGTCAGAGCACATATAATGCCATTTACCGCCCGGTGAATGCCACATGCCAGAAATTTTCCGGCACATGTAAAAAATGAAATTACCACCCAGGACACACGGTAGCCGGGCGGTAGTTCTGAATTGGTGCACTTTGGGTGTTTGTAAGTGCCTATCCAGCTTATTTTCGAAGGAGAAGGGCGACCATCTTCCGACACAAATCGGATTTTGGCCGGCTTCAACTGCTTTCCGTCGCAGGGACGGCCAAAGTTCAAGGGGGCGTGTCGGCAGTGTACTGAAGGTGGGACAGGGGCATGGTTAAGAGATGGCCGTCCTCGGCTGATAATGGAAAAAAGAAGGGCGGCCCTGACGAGCATTTGGCCGACTTTACTTGGTCCCTTTTTGTTCACAACCAAGCCTTGAAAAGGTGCCTGAACTGACCAGATGACCACCCAAAAAAATAAAATAAAAAACTTTTTTATGCCAGCCTCTATGCCAGTCTCAAATGTAATTCCCAGCTCCATCACAGCACTATGCAGGTCCCTAGAGCAGTTTTAGTGGGTACTGCAGCGCACTTTAGGCAGGCGGACCCAGGCCCATCCCCCCCTACCTGTTACACTTGTGGTGGTAAATGGGAGCCCTCCAAAACCCACCCCAAACCCACTGTACCCACATTTAGGTGCCCCCTGTTACCCTTTAAGGGCTATAGTAGTGTTGTATAGTTGTGGGTAGTGGGGGTTTTGGGGGGCTCAGCACCCAAGGTAAGGGAGCTATGCACCTGGGATCAATTTGTGAAGTCCACTACAGTGCCCCCTAGGGTGCCCGGTTGGTGTCCTGGCATGTCAGGGGGACCAGTGCACTACAAATGCTGGCTCCTCTCACGACCAAATGGCTTGGATTTGGCTGGTTTTGAGATGGCCGCCATTAGTTTCCATTATCGGCGAAAACCAATGTCGGCCATCTGTAAGGGTGGCAATCTCTAAGGGCGGCCCAAATGTTGAGATTTGGCCATCCCCGACTGTATTATCGAAACGAAAGATGGCTGCCCATCTTGTTTCGATAATACGGTCGGCTACGCCGCTTTACGGGGCTGTCATTAGAGATGGGCGCCCCCGTTCGATTATGCCCCTCCACGCAGCTTAGTAAAAGGGCCCCTCCCTTTCCCACTAAATTAGCCTTGTGTTTTGGTTGGACAAAACCTAAAGAATTAAAGAACAGAAAGGCAGGATTTGAAACAGTCAAGCTCACAACAGGGGAGTAATTTGCTGTAAAAAGTATGATCTCATGGAATTCACCACCTGTAGCGCTAAAGGAGAAATAGATCGCTTGATAAAAAAATTACTGTGAAATGCAGGCTTAGCTACGGCAGTAATATTTCAGGATACAGCAAGTTTTAGTTAACCTCAGTATTTTAGCCAACACAAGCTGAGGTTGCACAACAAAGGGCCGTTTTTTTCATAAAATCCATTTAATTACTGGGACCTGGTATTGATTTAGAACGATAACTCAAAACATTTTTTTGTTACTGGTAATACATTTATAAAACATACAAACTTTTATTCAAATTGCTATAAACCTTTACAATTAAAATCCACTCTCAAACTAAGTAGATGAAATGAAGGAATCTGGTGCACTAAATATAATCCCATTAGTCAATCCTTGAAACCTAACCACAGTCTATAACATCAAATGTTACAGACCACAAATTTGTTCCTGAATCAGTGAAGAACAAGCTTTTAATGCTTCCAAAGTCAGTGTCGTAAAGCGGCTTAAAGCATGCCAAGATAGTATCATTTGTTCAGGGATATGCAGAAAAGCAAACCTCCTTGATCAGGGCTATATGAAAAAAGCCCATAATGGAATTCACCCTCTCCTCTTTCACACTCCAAAGAATAAAGATTTCTCTAAATCGACTTTTATCAGCAATAAAATCTACAGGTCAAAATCTGTCTTTTATATAGATCCATATTTCACCACCAGGTTTCCTCAGCAGGAAGAGAATTCACCCGGGACAGATTAGGGACCCCAGTCTGATCAACCATAACGGTCAAACCTTAATGCACTTTTAGACTATGCTTAGGCTTCAGGGATTGATTAATGGGATTATCATTAAAGTGCACCAGATTCTTTCATGTTATCTCCTTAGTGTGAGAGTGGATTTTAAATGTAAAGCTTTATAGCAATTTGAATAAAAGTTTGTAGATTTTATAAATGTATTACCGGTAACAAAACATTTTTTTGAGTTACAGTATATGGTTCTGGTTTATATTTTGATTTACCTCCCGTATTTTTGGTTCTATTGATAACCATGGCTGACATAGAGGAGCATAATCGAAACGGGCGCCCAAGTTTTCCTGAGGACGTCCTCGCAGGACGTCCCGGCGAAGGGGCGGGGAAACCCGTATTATCAAAACAAGATGGGCGATAATACGGTTGGGGACGGCCAAATCTTGACATTTAGGTCGTCCCTAGAGATGGTCGTCTTTAGGCTTGGTCGTTTCTGATTTTCAGTGATAATGGAAACCAAGGACGCCCATCTCAGAAGACCAAATCCAAGCCATTTGGTCGTGGGAGGAGCCAGCATTCATAGTGCACTGGTCCCCCTGACATGCCAGGACACCAACTGGGCACCCTAGTGGCCACTGCAGTGGACCTCACAAATTGCTCCCAGGTGCATAGCTCCCTTACCTTGTGTGCTGAGCCCCCCAACCCCCCCCCCCAAACATCTAGTAGCGCTTTAGAAATGATAAGTAGTAGTACATTAAAAGGCATAGGGCTGGCTTTCTCTACTATCTGCTCAATGTCACTATGCTTTAATGAGTCCTGTAGCACCACTTTTACTGGTGCCCTGAGCTCTGCACTGGGTTCGGGCTCTGGGTCTTCAGCAACATCCATCGGGCTCTGGTTATAGCTCAGGCCTGGCAAGGGAGAATTATTACAAGCAGTGGCGTTCCTAGGGGGGCTGGCACCCGGGGCGGATCGCCGATGCACCCCGCCCCCCGGTGCAGCGACCCCCGATGCAGCGCGGACCCCCCCCCAGCGAAACGACACCCCCGTGAAGGAACCCCCTCCCCCCGCCGGGTGCACGCTGCCGGGGGGAGGGGGGGGGGTGCCGCATGCGCCTTTCCTCTGTTGTTCGATGCTTCTTCTCTGCCCCGGAACAGGAAGTAACCTGTTCCGGGGCAGAGAAGAAGCATCGAACAATGGAGGGCAGGCGCGTGCGGCACCCCACCGGCAGCGTGCACCCGGGGCGGACCGCACCCATCGCCCCCCTCCCTAGGAACGCCACTGATTACAAGGACTTCCTTCCTCTGTGCTTATCTGATTACTCGCTTGAGTGTCGCACTATTTTTCACTTTTTTTCTGTTCATCAACACTTCTGTGTTCTTTTGCTTCTCTATAAATTGGGTGCATGGCTGATAGGGTGTATCATAGGCGGGGGGGGGGGGGGGCTGAAGGGGAATACTATGGGCCGAGCAGGGTGCAGAGTTAATCCTGTGAGGCCAGTTCTCTTTTCTAAATGCTTTAATTCTGTCTTAGCCTCTTCCAATTGTTCATTAACCTATTCAAAAGAGTTGGAGGGGCATAATCGAATGCAAACGCCCATGTGTAAAAACATCCATCACCGAGAACGGGTCCGTGAAGGGGCGGGCTGAACCGTATTTTAGAAAAAGATGGACGTTTATCTTTAGTTTCGAAAATATGGTTTGTGCCGGCCAAATGCATTGGATGTGGGCGTTTTCGTTTTTCAGCGATAATCGAAACCGCTGCCGGCCATCTCAAAAACGGACCAAATCCAAGGCATTTGGTCGTGGGAGGGGCCAGCATTCGTAGTGCACTGGTCCCCCTGAGATGCCTCTATCTATGCCCGCCTCAAATATCATACCTAGCTCCATGACAGCAGTATGCAGGTCCCCGGAGCAATTTTAGTTTAGTTGGTGCTGCGCGGGACCCATGCAGAGAGCAAAAATCGGAAGAAAAAAAACCAAGCAAGTGCAGTCAGGGACGTCCAAATTAAAACACTAGTAATAGGAGGATTTGAACCAGCCACCTTCTGATTATAAGACCTGTGCTCTAACCACTGTACCACTTACTCAGCTGTTTAGATGCCTTTCCCTTTCCATTAAGTCCCTCCAGGTTTCTGTCAGCCAATCACAGCTCCTTGAACTGACATCCATGTGTCTCTCTCTCACACACACGCTGTCTCTGTCTCTTTCTCATTCTCTCTATGACACACTCTCCATCTCTCACACACACTCTCTCTCAAACATACACACTCCGAGGAAAACCTTGATAGCGCCCGTTTCATTTGTGTCAGAAACGGGCCTTTTTTTTACGAGTAAGAAATAAAAATCAATAGCCAGGATGGAACTGCTCTCCCAGAGCTCAGAACCCAATGTAAAGTTCTGACTATGAGTGGTCCTTCCCAGGGTTTCCTCAGCTCCTCAGTTTTGTTTTCTTCCACTCAGCTCTCCTGTTAATTCCTTTAAAATTGCTGTTTCTTCTGTGCTGTTTCAACTTAAGTAAATGTAATTGCCAAGAAGATATTCTATAAGTTAAGATTAATTTGGCATATAAAACGCTTGTTAAGCCCTGGGCATTTGCATGTAGTTACACAGCCCTTGATCTTAACCCATTTTGATTGTTAAAATTTTGTTTTACTGGGTTTACCAGAAAGACGATTACATAGACATGTAATTGAATGTAGCAGCCAAATTATCTTGGGGGAAAATGGACTGAACATGCTTCCCCTTATTTGATTCAATTACATTGGCTTCCATTAAGGGCAAGAATGTTGTTCAAACTTTTTATGGTTTATTTATTTACTAGCCGTTCAGCCCGTTAAAACGGGCTACTATTGGAATGGGGGTTTTCCAAGCCCCCCCCCCAAGGTCGCCGCTGCCCCCTCCCTCCCCCCCGAGGTCGCCACTACCGGTACCCCCTCCCCCGGAGTCGCCACCGCCACCCCTCCACCCGGCCCGGGCCCTCTGTTCGCTATTAATTCAACTTATATCACCGCAGCACGCAGATCAGCTGAGCTCCCGTCGGCCTGGCCTTCCTTCTCTGCCTGTGTCCCGCCCTCGTGTGACTACCGTCGGCGAGGGCGGGACACAGGCAGGGAAGGAAGGCTGACCGGAGCTCAGCTGATCTGCGTGCTGCAGCGATGTAAGTTGAATTAATTGCGATCAGAGGGCCCGGGCCAGGTGGAGGGGTGGCGGCGGCGACTCGGGGGGGGGGGGGTTACCAGTGGTGGCGACCTCGGGGGGGGGAAGCGCAGTTTCCCTCTCTGTCCCGCCCCCGTCATCACGTATTGACGCGGGGGCGGGACAGAGAGGGAAGTCTCCACTGCGCATTTGCGAGTGAGTTCGGTCACTTGCCATTTATATGTTTGATTGGGATTTATTAACCGCCTTTATAAAGAGATTCACCCAAGGCGGTGTATAGCAAGTACAGTTTAACATAAAACTGTATTGGGACTGGTGCTATTTAACATATTTATAAATGATATGAAAAACCGGAATGATGAGTGAGGTGATTAAATTTGCAGATGATACAAAACTATTCAAGGTTGTTGAAACACGTGTGGACTGTGAAATATTGCTGGAAGACCTTAGGAAATTGAAAGACTGGGCATCCAAATGGCAGATGAAGTTTAATGTGGACAAATGCAAGGTGATGCACATCCCCTTTATCATTTTCCTCACGCTTCTTTGAACCTTTTCTAATTCTGCTATATCTGTTTTGAGATATTGTGACCAGAATTGAATGCAATACTCAAGGTGAGGTCGCATCATGGAGCGATACAGAGGCATCGTAATATTTTTGGTCTTATTTTGCATCCCTTTCCTAATAATTCCTAGCATCCTGTTTGCTTTTTGGCCACCGCCACTCACTGGGCAGATGAGTTCAGGCTACAATGAAACCTAGATCTTTTTCTTGAGTGCCGACTCCTAAGGTGGTCCCTAGCATCAGGTAACTGTGATTGAGATTATTCTTCCCAATGCGCATCACTTTGTATTTGTCCACATTAAAGTTCATCTGCCATTTGGGTGCTCAGTCTTCCAATTTCCTGAGGTCTTCCTGAAATTTTTCACAATCCGCATGAGTTTTGACAACTTTGAATAGTTTTGTGTCATCTGCACATTTAATCACCCACTTATCGTTCCTACAATGATACTACAAAATGTATACACCTTTATCTTCTTGGCCTTATAATCTGTTTTATTAGAGTACATTTCTGTACACTCTCAGCTTATCACGCATTAGTGGACAGCCTTCCAACTTCACAATCACATATTGTGTCTCGTTTCATGAAAGGATTACTTCATGTAAAGCATGTAAATCCTCCCATACTATGGAACCAACATTTGGCTTTCCTTACAAAGTCTCCTTTTGAATCTATGGTTTCAAGTTCAAGCTTCAAGTTTATTAAGAACTTGCTATCCTGCTTATCAGTAATACCAGCTAGGTAGCTTACAGACTATCTATATATATAAAAGGCAACCCCAACGTTCTGAAGCCTCCACGGAAGTTGAGGCGCCCGAGATATCCGGTGTGCCCTGGAGTGTCTGCACCGCCCTCGCATCAAAACGTCATTACGCGTCAAAACGTCATGACGTCGAGGGCGGAGCTATTGACACTCGAAGGCAAGTAGCTTCGAGGGACGGAGGGAGGGGGCCCCTTGCTAGCGTCCGTTTAATTCCGCTCAGAAACGGGCATTTTTTCCTAGTATAGTAATGAAGAAGGAAAAAGTGGAAAGCAGGAAAAAGACAGACAACATAGATGGGTAAAGGAGGATAACTACAATAATCCTGATAGGAAAGTGGGGGCTAAGGAATGCACACTAGGTAGGGGAACACATCCAGAGCCCCATGGAACCTACATCAGGTGTCAGTGAGATGCTTCCTCTTGGCACCTCTAAAGTTCCTGAAAAATAAAAAAGGTGGGAATATAAGCCAGGCTATCCAAAGAATGGAACCAAATTATCTTTTAAAAAAACAAAGTTTAATAATTTCCAAACAAATAGTAATGTAACAATCACACATTAAAATGACTCGACACAACGTTGTGTTTCGGCCGAATAGGCCTACATCAGGAGTCTTATTAATCAAGTTGAAATTGAATATAACACATCAAAGGAATCTCAAAACGCAGATAAAAGATTCCAAAGATCTTGCAGATAAGATCTTAAAAATAGTCTTGAAAAAGACCGTTGCACAAGTGGACCGTCTGTCGCAGTGATCTCAGCAGTTATAATAAAAGTAAAAATAAACTGCAGGACAATTTAAATAGCAAGATCTTTGGAATCTTTTATCTGCGTTATATCTTATCTGCAAGATCTTTGGAATCTTTTATCTGCGTTATCTTATCTGCAAGATCTTTGGAATCTTTTATCTGCGTTTTGAGATTCCTTTGATGTGTTATATTTGATGTGTCGAGTCATTTTTAATGTGTGATTGTTACATTACTATTTGCTTGGAAATTATTAAACTTTGTTTTTTTAAAAAGATAATTTGGTTCCATTCTTTGGATAGCCTGGCTTATATTCCCACCTTTTTTATTTTTCATTTCACGCCTCGTGGGATCTATTGAGTTCTTCACTTTTTGTGGATTCTCTTTAACCTCTAAAGTTCCTTACATGGAAGATACTCTTCCTAGCAGTAGCCACTTCGGATAGAAGAGTAAATGAACTTCAGACATTGATAACCTATGAGTCCTACGCTCAATTCCATCATCACAAGTTTTGGATTTAACTCACTCTTTTTCTATAGTAGCTCAAAGTGAGTTGCATTGAGGGTACACTAAATATTTCCCCATGTCTAATTTGTATCTGAGGCAGTGGAGGATTGTGACTTGCCCAAGATCACACAGAGTAGCACCAGGATTTGACCCTGGCTTCCTTGGATGTCAGTTGGGTGCTCTAGCCACTAGGCTACTTCTCTGCTCCAAAGGCTGTTCTTCAGATGCATCCCAAGTTCTTGCCTAAAATATTGGCGTCTTTGTCACTTAAAAGAGGAAATACTCTGGTCGATATTCAAAACTGTTTACCTGGCCAGGAATGGCTCCTGGCTGGTTGAATAGCCTTTTAGGGGGAGATTCTATATATGGTGCCTACACGATTGACACTGAAATCAGAGCTGACTAAGCATATTCTATAATCGGTGCCTAGATTTAGGTGCCGATTATAGAATAAGCTTAGTTGATATCTCATCGCCTAAAACTATGTGCATCTATTTACACCAATGAAAATGTGGCGTAAATCCCGGCACATAGATTTACTCGCACTGGGCCATATTCTATTACTATGCAGTGATTTCTACCACAGAAGTACATATCTGTAGTTTTATTTCAACAGTAAAACTTTGTATGTAGCATTAACATGGTAGACTCTTACTTCACTCCTTTACCACCTCTTTCTCACTTCTTAGCATTTAGAGTACTGTGTACAATTCTGGAGACCCCACCTACGGAAAGATATAAACAGGATGGAGTCGGTCCAGAGGGCAGCTGCAAAATTAGTAAGTGGTCTCTGTCGTAAAACATATAGGGACAGGCTTAGGAACCTCAACATGTGTACACTGGAAGAGAGGCAAGAGAGAGGGGATATGATAGAGACGTTTAAATACCTCAGTGGTGTCAATATACAGGAGACGAGCCTTTTTCAAATGAAGGAAAGCTCTGGAACGAGGGGGCATATGATGAAGCTAAGAAGAAACAGACTTAGGAGGAATCTAAGAAAATACTCTTTCACCGCAAGGGTGGTGGATGCGTGGAATGACCTCCTAGTGGAGGTTGTGGAGATGTAGGGCTGTGCCAGAATTTAAGAACGTGTGGGACAGGCATGTGGGATCCCTTAGGAAAGGAAGAGTTAGTGGTTACTGAGGATTGGCAGACTGGATGGGCCATTTGGCCCTTATCTGCCGTCATGTTTCTACGTTAGATTAAATTGCATTATCATACTTTTTAACAATTTCATCACACGTGCTTAAATAGTTGATGAATATGGAGACTTGTTTTGTTTTTTCCTTTCCTCACAATAGCTCATCTAGACTGTGAATTTGTGAGCAGATTGACTTAACGATTCCCACATGACTTATCCAGTGATTTCCTTGTGCATTTGATTATTATGTACATGGTTTTTTTCACCCCAGAGGACCCAGACAAGGGATTAAATAAACAGACGGGAGATTCAAAAGCCTGCCAGGGCTCCACCCAGTTGCAGACTTCACATCTGTTCTGCGACCATTTTACTCATTATTTTCTTTGTGAAAATGGCCAATTTACCAGGTATGGGAGCTGGTACAAATAATAAAAGTCCCTGTGCTGTTGAAGACCGATAGGCCACCGCACAGAAAAATATTTCACGGATGTGCTCTTCCACTTAACAATGTTGCTTTTTAAATACTAGTGCAATTAGCTTTCATGGAAGCAGTCTAGATTTCTGTAATTGCTGCTTTGATGGATCATATTTTTTTTCAGAGCACAGCCCATTAAGGGGCCAATTGACTAAACTCCACCGGCACTTACTGAGAATACGCTGTTGTTTTTAAATGCAATGAAATCAAAGCGACATTTGTTCTTTCCCCAACCCAAACGACTGAAACTGTGACAACATTTCAGTTTTTTTTTTTATAAAGGAAGCTATAAAATGAGTTTGTGCATGTGAAAATGTACAAGCAGAACAGCCCCCAAAGCATAAACAGAGCAGAGAGGAGGAGTGGCCTAGTGGTTAGCAGAGCAGTCTTGGTATCCACAGGTGACAGGTTCAAATCCCACTGCTTGTCCTTGTGATCTCAGGCAACTCACTTAACTCTCCATTGACTCAGGAACAAAATTAGATTGTGAGCCCAACAGAGAAATACGCAGGGGTCCTTTTACTAAGGTGCGCCAAAAAATGGCCTGCACTTGTATAGACTCGCATAGTGGTTAGCACAGGTCCATTTTTCAGCGCACCTGCAAAAAAGGCCTTTTTTTTGGGGGGGGGGGCGAAAATGGATGGGCGGCAAAATGAAAATTGGCGCACATCCATTTTGGGCCTGAGACCTTACTGCCATCCATTGATTTAGCGGCAAGGTCTCATGTATTAACCGGGCGGTAATCGTTAAGCGCACATACAATGCCGATTACTGCCCGGTTAGCGCTGCGGGCTGGAAAATTTTCCAGTGCATGTAGCGGATGCACGTAAAATAATGAAATGACCTCCTGGGCCATGTGGTAGCTGGACGATAGTTCAAAATTGGCATGCGTAGGACACGCATACGTGCCTATGCGGCTTAGTAAAAGGGCCCTTTAGTGTACCTGAATGTAACTCACCTTGAGCTACTACTGAAAAGGTGTAAGTCACAAAAAAAAAGAAAAAAGAATCTAAAGTTTTTCCTGTTCACACCCCTCCCACTTTACACTGGAGCAACTAGATGTTTACATGTGCACATAACTCCATGGTATTCACTAATGCCACTAACCAGCACTTTTGCTGTGCAAATGGAATTTACATGCCACATATGTTAAGTGTTCATCACGTTCAAAATATGCTCCCTAGTTCACAAAATCATTCACGGAGATGCGCCAGCCTACATGTCAGATTTGATAGACTTACCACCCAGGAATGCCAAAAGATCATCCCGCACATTCCTTAATCTGCACTTCCCTAATTGCAAAGGTCTAAAATACAAACTAATGCACGCGTCAAACTTTACCTACTTGAGCACACAGTTATGGAACAAATTGCCGCGCAACTTAAAAACGATCCACGAACTAACGAGCTTCCACAAACTACTGAAGACCCATCTCTTTAACAAGGCGTACCACAAAGATCAACCAATGTGAACATACACCACTCCTCCACATATATTCAGGACTTCTTACAATATCTGCTTGTAACATTACTGTCATGTTGCCCAAGATCCTTCTGTGACATTAAATGTTTATTTTCTAATATATTTCCACCATTCATGTATTGTAAGCCACATTGAGCCTGCAAAGAGGTGGGAAAATGTGGGATACAAATGCAACAAATAAATGGTGTGCAGATTAAGAGTGCAAACCAAATGTCACCAGTTGCACAGACATTTTGGCTCACAAATCTTTATCTCACCTGAGTATCTCATCTTGCAGGGACGGGCCAATTTTGCTTGCCCATCTGGCTACACTGATTGTCACTGCTGTAGAAGATTTATTTATTTATTTATTTGTAGCATTTGTATCCCACATTTTCCCACCTATTTGCAGGCTCAATGTGGCTTACATTTTCCGTAATGGAAGAGAAATACATGTTTAAGATCAGGGCTTGCACTCATTTTGATTTCTATAACAGGGAAGTCTTCTGGATGCAGGTGGTCATGGTGGCAGATGGCACAAGGAGGTTGTGAGACAGTCACAAGACTGGTGCAGAGACAGGGCAGGAGAAGAAGGAAGCATTTTACAGTGGGACGGGATAGCTGGGAGACTGGGTGGTAGATAATACAATGGACATAACTGAGTGTTGGATCTATTACCACTAAAAGCCTGGGGAGGCCTCAGCTACCTAAATACGCACAGGAATAGGTGAGGACAATTAAAGATTTACTGAGAGAGAGCAGAGCCTTTCCCAATATAGAAGAATGCCAATGAGGCAAAGAGCACCTACGCAAGATCACAATGTATTCTTCTACTATGTATGTACGCACTTGAATGTAAAACCATGTGCAACTACGGCAAATGTAAGCCACATTGAGCCTGCAAATAGGTGGGAAAATGTGGGATACAAATGCTACAAATAATAAATAATAATAATAATAATAATAATAATAATAATAGAGCAGAGTTCTTCAATGAAAGGCCTGAGGGCCAATGGTGGCCCCTGGAGACATCTGGTATGACCATCATCATCATTCTGTCTTGTTTTCTGCTACTCTCCGCCTCTCTACCCAAGCTCATGACAAAAAGGGGAAAGTGGGTGGGAGGGAAAGTTGCGTCCTTGAAGGAGAAGGCATTTCTCAGTAGATGAAGAGAATGCATTTGGAAATGCCCACCTACTTGAGGACACCCTCAATAAAAAGTTTGAAAGTGGGCTGGTGGGGTAGAGATGTCTTTGACACAGGGCCGCCAAGAGGGGGGGGGCAGGGAGGGCAAAATTTCCCGGGCCCGGCGCCAGGGTCTCTCTCCTTCTCCTACTCCCAGGCCGCCGGCGCTGCAGTCCCTGGTCTCACCCCGCCTGCCCTCGGCTCCGTCGACAGCCCCCCTCTGTCCGCCACCGGGCCCCTGCATTCAAATCGTCAGCGCCTCACCTCCTTGTGAAGGCGGCAGATCGCCTCCCTTCGGGCCCTCCCTCACTGTGTCCCGCCCTTGTCTGATGTAACTTCCTGTTTCTGTCAGGGCAGGAAACAGTGAGGGAGGGCCCGAAGGGAGGCGATCTGCCGCTTTCACAAGGAGGTGAGGCGCTGCCAATTTGAATGCAGGGGGCCCGGTGGCGGACGGAGAGGGGCTGTCGATGGGGGCGGGCGGGTGGAGACCGGGGACTGCGGTGACAGTGGTAGAGATTGGGGGGGGCGGTGGGGGCAGCGGCGGCGGCCTTGCCCTGGGCCCGGCTCAGTCTCTCGGCGGCCCTGCTTTGACACATACTGGTCAATAGTGTTGCGTCCTTGCATAGAAAGATATTTGGATGCTCTCCTTTACCTCTTTTGGATGTAAAGAGGCCATGACTTTAAAATTAGTGAAGACCATTGATGTAGAGCAGCAAGCAGAGGCCAATTGGAGCAGGGCCATGACAGTCTAAGAGCTAACACTCCAGGTGAGAGAATGTCCATGCAGGGATACTGGAGAGCTTGCAGCTTTGGGATAACCATGGAGACGGCAATGAAGGATGTTTGCCACACAGAGTTTATGCCAGCCTTTGTTTAAATATCTGGAGTTTCCTGCCCCAGGGGTATGAAGCTGTGCCATTGTCTATGAAGGAACAGTTGTTAAAAGCAAAATAAATAAGCTATTTTCTAGAGTGCTTGGTCGGGCAATATCATAGGTGTCCGGGGCAGCCACAGGCAGCAAGAAATCTATATATCTATATCTATTTTCCAACTATACGTTTGAGATTCTCACTGGAATGTTTTTATAATGTGGCTAAATGTGTGTATATTTTTAAAGTCTTGTGTACTTGTAGACACCTGAAAATCTACTAACACTGATTGATCAAATCTACCCAGGTAACAGACTCCTTTGCTGCAATGATGGGGCAGTCCAGAGTTTGCTGTATTGATCTGTGAAGTTTTGGCACTGTAGACGGCAGATAACAGGAAATTTGGGATATTCCACCAGCAAAAAACAAAAATTATTGAGTTGTACAGTGCATTCTCACTATTTGCACATTCAGGATTTGCAGTTTTGCACATTCGCGGACATGTATATGTAGCCAACAAACTTTCCTGCGTTGCTGGCTATTTGCAGACATGTGCATTTTAAAACAAGTTCTTTTGCTTTCTTTTTTCATGCTGTTTCTGGTTAGGGTTACCATATGTCCGGATTTCCCCGGACATGTCCTCTTTTTGAGGACATGTCCGACCTTTTTGTCCAGATTTCTGGACAAACGGGCGGGCAGGCGAGCGGCGCCGTGGGTCTCCCCTCCCCTTACTTACTATCTGCCCTGGTGGTCTAGTGACCATCTTCGGGGCAGGAAAGAGCCCCCTCTTTCCTGCCCGGAGCACTGCCTGCCCTTGCCCTACATCCTTCTCAGTCTCGGCTCGGGATTCAAAATGGCCGCCGAGAGTTGAAGCGGCCTCGTGAGACTTCAACTCTCGGCGGCCATTTTGAATCCCGAGCCGAGACCGAAAAGGATGCAGGGCAAGGCAGCGCTCCGGGCAGGAAAGAGGGGGCTCTTTCCTGCCCCGAAGAGGTCACTAGACCACCAGGACAGTAGATAGTAAGTAAGGGGAGGGGAATATGTGACAAGGGGGAGGGGAGGTATTTCCCACAGGAACAATGCATCACCTTTCAAGGTTTCGCTGTTCGCACAATTTTTTTGAAACCATACCTGCGCGAATAGTGTGAATGCACTGTATTAGAACTGGTCTGAAGTGCAGTGAGCTGAGATCCTGGGGAAGTGGGTTTGATTTCCACTGCAGCTCCTTGCGATTCTGGGCAAGTCACTTAACCCTCCATTACCCCAGGTACAAAAAAAACACCTTAGTTTGTGAGTCCACTAGGAACAGAGAAAGTAGCTGCATATTTCCCCGGATTCTATATAGCGCGTATAGAGATCTGTGCTGAAATCAGCGTGGATTCTATAACAACATGCACAACGTAATTGGCTTAACAAGTTAATCGGTGTTGATAACAGCTCTTAACAAGCAATAATGAGCATTAATTGGCACTAATTAGAATTTACACAAACAACTCACCAAGGGGGGCATTTTCGAAAGAGAAGGGCGCCCATCTTCCGACACAAATCGGGAGATGGGCGTCCTTCTCTCAGGGTTGCCCAAATCGGCATAATCGAAAGCCGATTTTGGGCATCGTCAACTGCAGTCCGTCGTGGGGACGACAAAAGTTCATGGGGGCGTGTCAGAGGCGTAGCGAAGGCAGGACGGGGGTGTGCTTAAGAGATGGGAGTCCTCAGCCAATAATGGAAAAAATAAGGTCGTCCCTGACGAGCATTTGGTCGACTTGGTCCATTTTTTTCACACGACCAAGCCTCAAAAAGGTGCCCAAACTGACCAGATGACCACCAAAGGGAATCAGGAATCACCTCCCCTTACTCCCCCAGTGGTCACCAACCCCCTCCCACCCTAAAAAAAATTTAACATTTTTTTTGCCAGCCTCTATGCCAGCCTCAAATGTCATACCCAGCTCCATAACAGCAGTATGCAGGTCCCTGGAGCAGTTTTAGTGGGTGCAGTGTATTTCAGGCAGGCGGACCCAGGCCCATCCCCCCCTTACCTGTTACACTTGTGCTGGTAAATGTGAGCCCTTCAAAACCCACCCGAAACCCACTGTACCCACATGTAGGTGCCCCCCTTCACCCCCTAGGATTATGGTAGTAGTGTGCAGTTGTGGGGAGTGGGTTTTGGGGGGCTCAGCACGAAGGTAAGGGAGCTATGCACCTGGGAGCAATTTTTGAAGTCCACTGCAGTGCCCCCTAGGGTATTCTATAATAGAATACGCTTAGTCGGCACTGATTTTAGCGCTGATTTTTTTAGATGCCATATACAGAATCTCCTCCATAATGTGTACAGTGCTGCGTACGTCTAGTAGCATTATAGAAATGAAAAGTAGTAGTAGTAGTAGTAGTAGTAGGTTTAAGTGCATACAGAAAAGGGAAATGGGACTTGATATACTGCTGTGGTGTTTTGCAACTGCTTTCAAGGTGGTTTACATATATACAGGTAATATTTTGTACCTGGGGCAATGGAGGGTTAAGTGACTTGCCCACAGTCACAAGGAGCTGCAGTGGGAACCAACTCAGTTTCCCCAGGATCAAAGTCCACTGAACTAACCACTAGGCTCCTCCTCCACTAGCAACATTCCATCTAGAATCTCCAATAGTAGCAACATTCCATTTAGAATCTCAAATAGGGAAAGGGAAATGGGACTTGATATACCGCCTTTCTGAGGTTTTTGCAACTACATTCAAAGCGGTTTACATATATTCAGGTACTTATTTTGTATCTGGGGCAATGGAGGGTTAAGTGACTTGCCCTCAGTCACAAGGAGCTGCAGTGGGAATCAAACCCAGTTCCCCAAGATCAAGGTCCGCTGCACTAACTAAAACTAAGCAATTATAGTTGTTACATTTGTATCCCACATTTTCCCACCTATTTGCAGGCTCAATGTACAAATATTAGGTTCCCTTTAAGCAAAAGAATTGAAACTCGGACTGAGTGAGGATATGAAGCAGGTTTATTTTGGACTCTGTTTTCAAAGTTTTTAAGTGCATAACAGATAAAAATTATGAAAAAAAAAAACGTACCAAAAACTTTGAACATCTTTGTGGGAGCTAAATAAGCAGTGTGTATTGGGATCAATGATCAAAAAACAGTATTCGATAGTGACACTGATAAGATTAGCCAGATCCTTGTATAATGTATTTCTTTTTTTAAGCTTTTTCTATTTCTTCTTTGGAATAAGATACCCACATAAGTAGATTTTTGAGTTGTTTGGTCCTCTTCCTGTACCAGTAGAAGCTGAGTCTCTGCTGAGAGATGACACATCTTCTCTTTCTGTGCTGGTGGGGCTTGAAGGAACCCCCCCGCCCCGCAGGCTCTGACCGTCTTATCAGCATCACACGAGTCTCACCATCCCTTTAATTGACTGCGCTTCTGATACTAAAGGTTCATGCCTACCAACAGACAGATGACAGACAGATGGACAGAGCTTCTCCAATAGGCCCTGAAAATGAATGGTGATGTCAAGAGTCGCGGATTTCATTTTTGCTGTAATAATGCTTACAGGCATTGCTTTACTTGAGATAAGAAAGATGGATGAGAAAGCTTTATTACACTGTCGATCAGTCTAACATCTAATCATCCTTTCAGCACCTGAAAGAAATATTGGCACTCATAAGAAAAAATGACAGAGTGTGACAGAATGCTAGATAATGTTCGTGACGGGGTTTACAGCAAAGCTGCCTTCTATCTAATTACAATTTTCTTCTGACGTGAATTGAGCTGTAATGAGTTGTAAGCATTGTGAGATCATATCCTTTTAATTGATATAATGAATGCTGAATAAATATTTGTGATCTTAAGGGGCTCATTTTTGAAGCAAAAAACACCCAGAAAGTGGCACGAAGCGGCAAATGGACTTTTTTTTTTTTTGCCAAAACGCCCAAATTGCTATTTTCAAAACACATTTTAAGACATTTTTCTATGCAGTTCGCATGCACTGCATCCAAATCACAAGGGGGCGTGTTGAGATGGGATTTGGGCATTCTCAAAACGTGGATGTTTTTTCTGCCATAATGGAACAAAGCAAAAACATCCAGGGCTAAAAGTTAGATGGTTTGGTCTAGGCCTGTTTCAATCATGACCAAGTCACAAAACATTGCCCTAAATGACCAAGAGGGGCGTAATCGAACGGGGGTGCCCGTTTCTAAGGGCGCCCATCTCCGGGGACGGCCCCGGGAAGGGGCGGAGCCAACCGTATTATCGAACAAGATGGGCGGCCATCTTTCGTTTTGATAATACGGCCGAGGCCGGCCAAATCTCAACATTTAGGTCAACCTTAGAGATGGTCGACCTAAATGTTGAGATCGCCAGACTTAGAGATGGCCGGCCTCGGTTTTCGCCGATAATGGAAACCGAGGCCGGCCATCTCAAAACTGGCCAAATTCAAGCCATTTGGTCATGGGAGGAGCCAGCATTTGTAGTGCACTGGTACCCCTCACATGCCAGGACACCAACTGGGCACCCTAGGGGGCACTGCAGTGGACTTCATTAATTGCTCCCAGGTACATAGCTCCCTTCCCTTGTGTGCTGAGCCCCCCAATTCCCGCCCAAAACCCACTCCCCACAACTGTACACCACTACCATAGCCCTTATGGGTGAAGGGGGGCATCTACTTGTGGGTACAGTGGGTTTCGGGTGGGTTTTGGAGGGCTCACATTTACCACCACAAGTGTAACAGGTGGGGGTGGGTGGGCCTGGGTCTGCCTACCTGAAGTGCACAGTACCCACTAAAACTGCTCCAGGGACCTACATACTGCTGTCATGGAGCTGGGTATGACATTTGAGGCTGGCATAGAGGCTGGCAAAAATATGTTTAAAATTTTTTTTTAGGGTGGGAGGGGGTTGGTGACCACTGGGGGAGTACGGGGAGGTCATCCCCGATTCCCTCCGGTGGTCATCTGGTCAGTTCAGACACCTTTTTGAGGCTTGGTCCTGAAAATAAATGGACCGAGTAAAGTCGGCCAAATGCTCGTTAGGGCCGCCCTTCTTTTTTCCATTATCGGCCGAGGACGGCCATCTCTTAACCACGCCCTCGTCCCGCCTTCACTACGCTTCCAACACGCCCCCTTAAACTTTCGCCGCTCCTGTGACAGACTGCAGTTGAGGGCGGTCAAAATCGGCTTTTGATTAAGCCGATTTGGCCGCACCTGAGAAAAGGGCGCCCATCTCCCGATTTGTGTAGGAAGATGGGCGCCCTTCTCTTTCGAAAATAAGCAGGCAAATGACCACTGGAAGGATTAAGGCATGACCTCCTTCCTCCTACAGTGGTCACTGACGCCCTCCTACCCACCAAAGCTGTATCTCTATGGCAGCTTCAGATGTAATGGCCAGGCCTATTAGAGCAGCAAGCAGGTCCCTGGAGTAGCCTAGTGCTTGATTCAGTGCACTATAGGGAAGGGGATCCAGGCCCAAATCCCACTCTAACTGTTGCATTTGTGGTGGAAGTGTGAGCACTCCATAACCCACCAAAAACCTACTGTACCCACATATAGGTGACACCTGTAGTCATAAGGGCTATTGTACAGTTGGGTACAGTAGGTTTTTGGTGGGTTTTGGAGGGCTCCCCATACAATATAAGGGGGTAACAGTGAGTTGTGCACCTGGGACCTTTTATGTGAAGTCCACTGCAGTTCCCCTTAGGGTACCCCACTTCTCTGCTGGGATGTCTGTGTGGCCAGTCTACTAAGAATGCTGCCCCCCCCAACCAATACATCTCAATGCCTTGATGTTGTGTGTTTTTCCCTTGGACTTTTTTTTTTAATGGTCCAAAAAGATAGATGAGCTGAGCACAAGAACATCTAGCAAATGTCCATTTTTGAAACAAAAAGATAGACCTTTTTCTGGTTTGAAAATTGCTATGTTCACCACTTCATTTCTGGATATTTTTAGCAAAACGTCAAAAATTGAATTTAGACGTCACATCAAAAATGTACCTCTTAATAAATGAACTAAATTCAAAACACCATTATGGCACTGACAAAAGGGTTGCAATTGTCCTAATATTTTATCACACAGGGAGGGCAATTTTATTTAACGGGGGCACCTAAGCAGGGAAGGTAGAGAGGGGCACAGGTTCCACCTGTTTTATAAAGACACCAAAACAGGAGCAGATCAATATTCCAAAGCACCTCACAGAAAAAAAACGGGACCCCTTACATATTTTCAAAATACTGTGCAATTGTTTAAACATCTGCTATGACCTTTGAAAATTCATTCGTATAATGGGTTTTTTCTTAGGGGGTCTTTTACTAAGCCGTGGCAGCATTTTTAGCTCATGGTAGAATCATCTGGTGGTAAATGCTGAGACACCCATGTGATTGCCCCCTTACATTTACATACTATGGGCTGGATTCTAAAAATGGCGCTCAAAGTGGGCACCGGAAAAGATCAGCGCTCGGGGTCCTTTTACTAAGCTGCGGTTAAAAGTGGGCTTATGCTAGCGTCAGTGCATGCTTTTGATGTGCGCTGAGGCCCCCTTTTACTGTAGTAGGTAAAAGACTGGTGTTTTTTGGGGAAAAGAAATGGCCCTGTAGTAAGTGAACCACTTACCGCACGGTCATTTAGGTGGGGAGCCCTTACCTCTACCCATTGAGATGGTGGTAAGGGCTCCTGCGCTAATTCAGAAGTAACCAGGTAGCACACGGTGCTGCCCGATTACCGCTGGTTAAGTCTCGGTGCTACAAAAATAGGAAGTATTTTTGTAGCGCCGGAAATGGCACGCACTAGGGGTGGAAACGACTGCCGGGCTCCTGCCATAGCCCAGCGGTAGTTCCGGATTGGCGCAGGGCAAGCCCAGGGTGGGCTTACTGCCACTTAGCAAAAGGGCCCCTAGGCGAGATTCTGTAAAAGGCATGCGCCCTTTTTAGAATCATGCTTAGTGTTGATTCCTGAACCCTAACTTTGGGTGCCGGACTTATACCCACTAAAATCTGGTGTAAATGCTGATACCAAAGTTGGGCACGCTGACTCATTATTCTGTAACAACACCCGCAACGTTTTGGAATTCCCCTGCCATGCCCATGCCCCTCCCATAGTCATGCTCTAGGGGCATAGCCAGACTTCAGCGGGAGGGGGGTCCAGAGCCCGAGGTGAGGGGGCACATTCTAGCCTCCCCAGCGCTGCTGACCCTCCTGCCATTGCCGACCCCCTGCCGCCGCCGCCACCACCAGCTTTGAACCCCCCCCTGCCGATGACCCTCTCGACCCCCCTCCCGCCGCCAACCCTCTCCCACCGCCACCGTCGCCTACCTTTGCTGGTGGGGGACCCCAACCCCTGCCAGCCGAGGTCCTCTTCTTCCTTTGTATAATAAGAATTAGAATGGAATTGGGAAATTGAATAATTGTACAATTAGGGGTTTAAATTAATTATAATCATCCATGAGAAACTGTTTAAATAGGGAGGCTTTAAAGTATTTCCGGAATATCAAATAATTAGGTTCTCATCTGATGAATTTTGGGAGCGAATTCCACCATTTGGTACGAAGGTAAGAGAATTCTGACATGTAGATTGACTTGTACATCATATTTTTGCAGCTGGGATAGTGGATAGAACACACTGTTTTGCATTTGACTGTTTCAGGTTTCCCATTGGCTCTTTTTGTATTTCAGCATTTTGATAGCATTAATATGACTGAAAGTATGTATTCAAACACTGTATAAAACAGGTTGCCTTGATTAACGTTAAGATCGCAACTATGTGTGACCCAAGGCCATGTAAAACAGCTATTAAGAAGACCCCTGATGCAGTAGCTGATGCGAAATGAAGACCTCTGTTGGGTGTATTAAGATAAATGCTTTGATGCTGTTTGATATATTTTTGAAGTAAATGAATTTAAATACATTGAAGCAATATTTTTAAAGTGCTGTTTGTATAATTGAGGAGTTTGTTAAACTGATGAATGAGAAAGTTAGAACTTGTTATCTGAGGTTCTTGTCCTTTTTTTTGTGTGTGTGTGTGCTGTATGGCGGTGGAGTCATTTACAGAATAATGTTTAGAGTTATGTGGATGGTTTTTAAAGCTGTGTTTCTTGCAGAGATTTAAAAAAAAAAAAAATATTACCCGGAGACAAGAAATTGGCACAACGTAATATATCATCAGTAAAACACGAAAGTCCTTTCTGAATCAGAGGCAAATTGCTAAAGTTATAAAGTTATTTTGTATCACTTGATGACACTATACTGACATATTGGGAGATAAACTTCCTTTTTTGACTGTTCAAGGTTGGAGTTCCCATTTCCAGGAGGTATTTTTCAGAAATGTGCTTACTAATCTGGAAGTTATTAATATAGCCCAGTCCTGGAAATTGAAAACAACATTTTTTTTTCTTGGAAATTAGCTGCATCAGAATTACTCCCACTTCCTCCCATTGTAGCTTCTCCAATCTGACCTGATAGTACCGGCTGGCTTACAAGTTTCGCTTGTTCATAAAAACACACAGAAGAATGAAAGAGAAAATCAAGTGAGGGAGGACTGACAAGGGAAGACTTTGTTGAAACATAGTAACATAGAGGCTCATTTTCAAAGCACTTAGCCTCCCAAAGTTCCATAGAAACCTATGGAACTTAGCCTCCCAAAGTGCTTTGAAAATATGCCTCATAGTAACATAGTAGATGACGGCAGAAAAAGACATGCACGGTCCATCCAGTCTGCCCAACAAGACAACTCATGTGTGCTACTTTTTGTGTATACCCTACTTTGATTTGTACCTATGCTCTTCAGGGCACAGACCGTATAAGTCTGCCCAGCACTATCCCCGCCTCCCAACCTCCAGCCCCGCCTCCCACTACCGGCTCTGCTATCCAATCTCGGTTAAGCTCCTGAGGATCCATTCCTTCTGAACAGGATTCCTTTATGTTTATCCCAGGCATGTTTGAATTCATTTCATAAACATGAGATTTTCTGATACTTATGCAGAAACAAGGGTTAACTAACTATAATAGTAGGAAGCTTTGTTACCAGACTAACTCACTATCCACCTTATAATCGAAAGAGAAAAACGCCTAGATTTCGACCCAAATCGGGAGATAGACGTTTATCTCACAAAAACGAATAAATCGGTATAATCGAACGCCGATTTTGAACGTTTTCAACTGCACTCCGTCGCGGATGCGGACAAAGTTGATGGGGGCGTGTCAGAGGTGTGGCGAAGGTGGAACTGGGGCGTGGTTATCGGCCGAGGAGAGATGTACGCATTAGGGCGATAATCGAAAAAATAAAGGCGTTTTTAGCGAAAATTTAGGACACTTTTGTTGGACCCTTTTTTCACATGAACAGGTCCCAAAAAAAGTGCTCTAAATGACCAGATTACCACCAGAGGGAATCGGGGATGACCTCCCCTGACTCCCCCAGTGGTCACTAACCCCCTCCCACCACAAAAAATGATATTTCACAACTTTTTATTTTCCCCCTCAAATGTCATACCCACCTCCCTGGCAGCAGTATGCAGGTCCCTGGAGCAGTTGTTAGGGGGTGCAGTGGACTTCAGGCAGGTGGACCCAGGCCCATCCCCCCCTACCTGTTACAATTGTGCTGCTTAATGCTTATTAGTCGTCCAACCCCCCAAACCCACTGTACCCACATGTAGGTGCCCCCCTTCACCCCTTAGGGCTATAGTAATGGTGTAGACTTGTGGGCAGTGGGTTTTGAGGGGGATTTGGGGGGCTCAACACACAAGAGAAGGGTGCTATGCACCTGGGAGCTCTTTTATCTTTTTTTTTGTTTTTGTAAAAGTGCCCCCTAGGGTGCCCGGTTGGTGTCCTGGCATGTGAGGGGGACCAGTGCACTACGAATCCTGGCCCCTCCCACGAATAAATGTCTTGGAGTTATTCGTTTTTGAGCTGGGCGCTTTCGGTTTCCATTATCGCTGAAAAACAAAAACGCCCAGCTCAAAAAAAGATAAACGTCCATGTTTTTCGAACATACGGTTCGGTCCGCCCCTTCACGGACCCGTTCTCGGGGATAAACGCCCATGGAGATAGACGTTTTTGTTCGATTATGCCCCTCCACGTCCATTATTTGTAAATAGTAATTTTAAACATGTTCATCAGTTACGTGTGCAAATGATATTTTAGAAAGCCTCTATTTACACATGGTGAGCCACACCATGTACTGATTGCTAAGAGCCATGTTAGGACAGCCTAAAATATTGACGGGTATTCCCCATTTTAGAAGGTCAATAAATGTGGAGATAAAAAAAATTCTAAATGTCGGCTTTTCCCTGAAGTATACATAACTATCATCTTGAATGGGCAAGAACAAAATCTGAGACCACACCAGACACCAATCCGACACTCATCACCTTCTTCCAACGTGCCCTGATACCTCCACTGACAACCATCACCATCCCAACACTCCCCACCATTAAGATATTTCCCCCATCTAGCCCCCCTTCTCACCTGCATCTAGACCTCTCTGATCAGCCCCCTTCCCACAATGACCTCCCATTCCCAACCTTCTGATCCCACCCATAGTTCATACCAGGGGAGCCTGGTGGTCTAGTGTGAGCAGGAGTGAAATGGGTTCAAAATGACACTCATGACCCCTAGCTGTAGGAGTATGAGATTACTGCTAGAGGTCACAGACACCATTTTGAACCTAGACCTGATTATAGCAGGAGCAACTTGAGGTCACTTCTGCTCACACTAGAACACCAGAGACCCTAGTAAGAGCTGGAGATGGGATTGGGAAGGTGGAAAGGGAGCCATGTGTGTGGGTTATTGATGACATGGGTCGGACTCTTAATGGTGGCGGGTGTCAGGAGGGGCAATGATTGTTGGGGGTTGGCGAGAGTGTTAGGAGGGGTGATGATTGTCAGTGAGCTTGATATGCTCCTTGATATGCTACCCTCACTTGGATTTCAAGGCTCTGTTCTTTCCTGGTTTTCTTCTTATTTCTCCCATTGCACTTTTAGTGTATACTCTGGTGGATCCTCCTGGACTTCTATTCCACTATCAGTTGGTGTACCTCAGGGCTCTGTCTTGGGATCTCTTCTGTTCTCCATCAATACTTCTTCCCTTAGTACTCTGATCTCATCCCATGGTTTTCAGTATCACCTTTATGCTGGTGACACCAAGATCTACCTCTCCACACCAGAAATTTTAGCAGGATTCAAGACCCAAGTATTAGCCTGCCTATCTGACATTGCTACCTGGATTTCTCATTGCCATATGAAACTAAACATGACCAAGACTTAGCTTCTTATCATTCCCCCTAAACCCACCTCTCTTCTTCGCACAATTTCTATCTCTGTGGATAATACTCTTATCCTCCCTTCTCATCAGCTTGTAACCTTGGGGTCATATTTGACTCTTCTCTCTCTTTCTCTGCACATATCCAACAGACTGCTAAAACCTGTCACTTCTTTCTCTATACTATCACCAAAATTCATCCTTTCCTTTTTGAACACACTACCAAAACCATTATCCATACTCTTATCACGTCCCGCTTAGACTACTGCAACTTGCTTCTCACAGGTCTCCCACTAAGCCATCTCTCTCCCCTTCAATCTGTTCAAAATTCTGCTGCACGACTTATATTCTGCCAATGTCACTATGCTAATATTAGCTCTCTCCTCAAGTCACTTCATTGGCTCCCTATCTGCTTCCACATATTCAGACTCCTCTTATTGACTTACAAGTGCATTCACTGTGCAGCTCCTTAGTACCTCTCCATTCTTATCTCTCCCTTCACTGCTCCCCAGGAACTCCGTTCACTGGGTAAATCTCTCTTATCTGTACCCTTCTCCTCCACTGCAAACTCTAGATTTTGTTCCTTTTATCTTGCTGCACCGTACACCTAGAATAGACTTCCTGAATCAGTATGTCAAGCTCCAGCTCTGGCCGTCTTCAAATCTAGGTTAAAAGCCCATCTTTGAGGCTGCTTTTAACTCCTAACTCCTATTCACTTGTCCAGTACTCATGCCTGTTTTATTATTCCCACCTTAAGTAATTCCCTTATCACTTATTTGTCCTGTTTGTCTGTCCTGATTAGATTGTAAGATCTGTCGAGCATTGACTGTCTCTTACACGTTCAAGTGTACAGCGTTGTGTACGTCTAGTAGTGCTATAGAAATAATAAGTAGTAGTAGTAGTAGTTGTGGGTGGGCTTGCTGGAGGGCTGGATATCAAAGGACATGTTAGTGGTGGGGTGGATCTCTATTGTTGGTATATGAGGGGATCATGAGATGTCAGATGCTGAAAAGCTTCTTCCATACACAAGTGGGGAAGAGCAGGAAACTTTTTCACCATGTGCAGGTTTCTAAAATTGCTGCTTCCAGTGGATAGCAAGCAGATACCACAAATAGTGGAGGAACACTTGATCCCTACAGAAAAGCAGTCCAGCGAAGGAAGGAGTAGGGTAGGCTGGCTCTTTCAAAAACCAAGGGAGACGTATATATGATAAAAAGTCTTTATTTAGGGAACACCAAGTGACTGAGTCACGTGGAGGGGCATAATCGAAAGGGACGCCCAAGTTTTGCTGAGGATGTCCTCGCAAAACATTCCTGTGGAGGGGCGGGAAAACCCGTATTATCGAAACAAGATGGATGGCCATCTTTCATTTCGATAATACGGTCGGGGACACCCAAATCTTGACATTTAGGTAGTCCTTAGAGATGGTCGTCCCTAGACTTGGTCGTCTCTGATTTTCGGTGATAATGGAAACCAAGGGTGCCCAATCTCAGAAATGACCAAATGCAAGCCATTTGGTCGTGGGAGGAGCCAGCATTCATAATGCACTGGTCCCCCTGACATGCCAGGACACCAACTGGGCACCCTAGGGGGCACTGCAGTGGACTTCAGAAATTGCTCCCAGGTACATAGCTCCCTTACCTTGTGTGCTGGGCCCCCAACCCCCCAACCCCCCCCCCAAAAAAAACCCACTACCCCCAACTGTACACCACTACCATAGCCCTTACGGGTGAAGGGGGGCACCTAGATGTGGGTACAGTGGGTTTCTGGTGGGTTTTGGAGGGCTCACATTTACCACCACAAGTGTAACAGGTGGGGCGGAAGGGCCTGGGTCCGCCCGCCTGAAGTGCACTGTACCCACTAAAACTGCTCCAGGGACCTGCAGACTGCTGTGATGGACCTGAGTATGACATTTAAGGCTGGCATAGAGGCTGGGAAAAAATATTTTTAAAGATGTTTTGTGAGGGTGGGAGGGGGTTAGTGACCACTGGGGGAGTAAGGGAGGTCATCCCCGATTCTCTCCGGTGGTCATCTGGTCAGTTTGGGCACCTTTTTGTGGTTTGGTCGTATGAAAAACAGGACCAGATAAAGTCGTCCAAGTGCTCATCAGGGACACCCTTTTTTTTCCATTATGGGTTAAGGACGTCCATGTGTTAGGCACACCCAAGTCCTGCCTTTGCTATGCCTCCGACATGCCCCCATGAACTTTGGTCATCCCTGCGACGGAAAGCAGTTGGGGATGCCCAAAATTGGCTTTCAATTATGCCAATTTGGGCGACCCTGTGAGAAGGACACCCATCTTCCGATTTGTGTCGAAAGATGGGTGTTCTTCTCTTTCGAAAATGAGCCTGTTAGTGTTCCCTAAATAAGGACTTTTTATCATATATACGTCTCTCTTGGTTTTTGAAAGAGCCAGCCTACCCTGCTCCCAGTGGATGACATGGCTAGTACATATTTCACAAAAGGCTCTGCATTTGGTAGTCTTCGTCAAATACGGGAGGAATTATGCACATCCCGATATGCACATCTTCACGACCTAACTAAAATGGGCTTTTATATCGGCATTTTCAAGAAGAGCTGGACTTCCTTCATCAGCTCAGTCAATATCTAGGATTAGAATTTTCTCATGATGTGACAAGGGATAGGGGAAATGATAGCCTATCAATTGTTTAGTAAGGGATGCATAACGGCTCTGGTGAATCGCTGTTTCTGCAAAATAGTTTAAAGAGGGCCCCTTTTGGTGCATCAGTGGATTGGATGGTGCAGGTTAACTTTGTTTTTTAAAGCTAAAATATGATTTTACCACTGTGTGTGGAGGATGAAAGGGTTAATTACAGCTATTTAAAGAAAAAATATATTAAGACTATTTTTTTTATGCTGAACAACGGAGCAATAAATTGCGGTCAGCAAACTAACAAAGAAAAGGAGCAATGGTAGGCTTTTAAGTCATTGTGTGTGGGGGGGGGGAGGGGGTGGTAATGTTTTTAAGAAGTTTTCACTTGTAAAGCATGTTTAACATGCAGAAAATTGCTCTTATAAAAAGTTCACCGGGGTATAGACGCTTAAAAAATAGTTGTACCACAATATCAAATCTATTAACGCTATCAGAGGTCCTTTTACTAAGGTGCGCCGAAAAGTGGCCTGCACTGTTGTAGACGTTTGTAATTGGATATGCGCAGGTTCGTTTTTCAGTGCACCTGCAAAAAAGGACCTTTTTTTGGGGGGACAAAAATGGACATGCGGCAAATTGGCGCATGTCCATTTTGGGCCTGAGACCTTACTGCCACCACTGGCTTAGCGCTAAGGTCTCACATGTTAACCAGGCAGTAATCATCAGCGTGATTATAATGCCGATTACTGCCCGGTTATCGCAGCACGCAGGAACATTTCCTACATGCCTACTGGCAGTACATACAAAATGAAATTACCACCTGGGCCACGTGATAGCTGGGTGGTAGTCTAAATTGGCACACGTTGGGTACACGTGACCTACGTGGCTTAGTAAAAGGGCCCCTCAGTGTGTAGGTGTTCCCAAGAATGAAGCTTCTGTTAAAGCTAGGGCAGACTTGCGACGTACACACGTATTATAGAAAATACAATGGGGAATACAGTCCTGCAGCATCAGAAGTTTGAGCTCGCCATGGCTGCAAAAAGTCGGATGATAGTATCTAAGAAAAAAATTTGGTCTATTTTGGACAACTACCTCCAAACTATTCAGGCCACACCTTAAACCAGTACGAAGGACTTACAGTATTTGTTAAACACCTGGATGCTTTCCCCTCCTTTTTTCTCTTCTTTCCTTTCTCTTTTTTCCTTTCCCACCTGTTGTGTTTCTTGCTTCCTATGTTTTTCCATCATTGTTTTCCTGTTATTTGTATTCTTGGAAATTAATAAAATATTTGGAAATAGAAAATACAATGGGATGATATTCAAAGCAATTTAAGTGATAGGAGGAGTGGCCTAGTGGTTAATGCAGTGGACTTTGATCCTGGGGAACTGAGTTCAATTCCCATTGCAGCTCCTTGTGACTCTGGGCAAGTCACTTAACCCTCCATTGCCCCTGGTACAAAAATAAGTACCTGAATATATGTAAACCGCTTTGAATGTAGTTGGAAAAACCACAGAAAGGTGGTATATCAAGTCCCATTTCCCTTTCCCTTAAATTGCTCAGGACTGCCCAATCCCTGATATTCAGTGGCACTTTATCAGACAGTGCCACTGAATTTCAGCTCTGACTGGCCAACAGAAAAGTGGGCAGGTCAGGGGTGGTACAAGGGGTAGAGTTGTGGAGAAGGCCACAGTTATGCAGGTGCCAATAAATTTCAGTGCCTGTACCTGCATAGCTAAGAGGACAAATTGAGGACAGTTCAAAAGCTGTCCTGAATGTGACACATTCATATATGTCTCAATTTTCATAACCATAACATGCAATATTACATCAAATAATTAATGTTCAATATTCAACATGCTATCATGTTTCAAAGAATACTGCATCAGATACATTATCTATACAAATCTCCTCCTTTTTTATAGTAATCAGGGTTTTAGCTGTGGCTGTCAGTGGTCTGAACAATCTGGTAAATGGGGTGGTTGGAAGTCGCTGGATGTTTCTGGATGCTTGCTGTTGTTAAACGGATGACTTGGATTTTATATCCTGTATTTGTTAAACACTTTGTCAATAGAAATGAAAGTAAAATGAAATATCTTTTTCACAAAGTTCGGTCCATTAAATCCCCCCAAACACCAACCTGTTCTTCAGAGTTGAGTTGACTTGAGTTTGGTTTAATTGTGCTCGATAAACTGCCTTAACTGGCTCACAGATCAAAGTGGTTTACAGTAATAAAATATACAACGGAAAGAAAGGAATTAGAATATACTATAGGACAACTACACAATCTTACCAAAAGAGAACAGAAAAGAGGAGGAAAGACACTATACAAGACAGGTACTCATGTTACCTGAGTCCTCGAAAGCCAAATGAAAGAGGTGGGCTTTTAATGAAGATTTGAAATTCTGAAGGGGCTTTTCTTTTCTTCGTGCTTGTGGGAGATTATTCTACAAAAATGGTGCCAAAAAGAAAAATGTACTCTGCCTTATGGAATCAAGCCGAGCAGTAGCTGAGGAGAGGAGAACCAAATGGTGATCACCGAGGGACCTTGGTGTTCATGAAGGAATAGATGGATTAACTACCGACACCAAAAAAACTTGGTACACTCTTATGCAAGGCCTTACATGTTAATAAGAGTAATCTGAATTGGAACCAGAAGCCCATGCAGTCGGATCAGGAGTGGGCGAACATGATCAAATCTATGGGCAAGGCATATGATATGAGCTGCTACATTTTCTAAAGTCTGTAGACTCTTCAAATGAAAAGCAGGACATCAGCACAAACTGTCATATTACAGTAGTCTAATTTGGAAATCTTGAATGCATGATTTCCAAAGTGTTGAGTGCAAAGTGTTGTTACTGAAATTACTACATACAGTACATAATTTATGTAGCACACAAAATCCTGATTTTACGATACTGGAAATTTGAGAAGCAAAAGAGGTTTTGGAATCTATTATGAATGACCCCAGATATTTAAATGAGTCAACAGGATGAATATAGGAGTTGAACAAGAAAGGGACTAGTGAACGATGATCTGAGCAGCCAGGGATTATATCAAGACATTTACTTTTTCAAAATGCCACTTCTCTCTTAATGGGGGCTTGATGGTAGTTTGACATTAATGGCTATTTTACCTTGGGATATTATTTTGTAATGTAAATTCCATTACGTTTATTTTCTGTATGCTTAGAAAATATTAATAATTTTTTTAAAATCAGCTTTGAGATGTGAATCGATCACAGCTGGTAATTTTTCATGCCATCATTGAATATGGAGTCGTCTACTGTGGAAGGACTAGAATGGACTCTTTCTATAACTAGTTGGAAAATGAAATCTTCAAATTTCCTTACCTGTGATTCTTCATTTGTAATATATATATATATATAATTTTATGCCAATATTGTTTATTGTGTGTTGGAAGGACAAAGCGTAAAATCTGTCTGCATCTAAATGATTACCAAATCTACCCTTACTGTTACTTGTTTAACATTGGATGAAGAAGAAACATATCATTGAGGAGATTTGTTGGAAAGTGATTGATTATGTTGAACTTGATTGGTGTAGGGAAGACTGAAGAAGACAATTAAATGTCCAGGAACAATGTTGGATTTTTTTTGCAAACAGTAGGCCCTGATGTGTTGAATTTAGAAATGGAATGAATACCATTATTTTGAATTCAAATATCTGACTGTCATTGGTTGTTTGAATCATGTGGTCACTATATAAAGGAAGCTGATGTTATATT
The DNA here is from genome assembly GCF_901765095.1 of Microcaecilia unicolor. Taxonomy (NCBI): domain Eukaryota; kingdom Metazoa; phylum Chordata; class Amphibia; order Gymnophiona; family Siphonopidae; genus Microcaecilia; species Microcaecilia unicolor. The sequence goes on along the minus strand of NC_044035.1, from coordinate 340,115,790 downwards.
ACAGAGACATGTATATATGCTGAAGAACAGGATGACAGTTTTGGTGAGTTAGTGGACCAGACTTTGTGAGAAAGAGGAGATTTGTATAATTTATGTCCTTGATGCAGTGTTCTAAGAAACAGTATGTTGAGCATTAAATATTAATTACATAAGTACATAAGTATTGCCATACTGGGACAGACCAAAGGTCCATCGAGCCCAGCATCCTGTTTCCAACAGTGGCCAATCCAGGTCACAAATACCTGGCAAAATCCCAAAAAAGTACAAAACATTTTATACTGCTTACTCCAGAAATAGTGGATTTTCCCCAAGTCCATTTAATAATGGTCTATGGACTTTTCCTTTAGGAAGCCGTCCAAACCTTTTTAAAACTCCGCTAAGCTAACCGCCTTTACCACATTCTCTGGCAACGAATTCCAGAGTTTAATTACACGTTGAGTGAAGAACAATTCTCTCCGATTCATTTTGGATATGATATTGCATGCTATGGATTTGAAAATTGAACATTGAGGAGTCCAGATATGAACATGTTCATTATCTTTGAGACCCAGATAAGTACACATTTTTATGTATGCTGAGTGATAGTTCCACTTGCACCGATGAGTTCAAGGCGATAGGCAGATAGAGGGTGAACTGGGAGAAGGAGTTTTGCATAGGATCATTGGAAAATCTGAAGTAGACATCATTAGTTTAGTGAATCTGTTTCTAGCTTTTATATATCCCCTTTGGATTTTTCTGAGAGATGTCAGGAAAAATCAGATGAATTTTCCTAGTCAATCAGGAGAAAATGTGCTTTTTGCAATAAAATCAAAGCAGGAAACAAAATCCCCCAGGCTCAAATTTAACCTCAAATAGTTCAAGTATCCCTAGTGCTGTGTCTATTGCTGGTGCTCGAGAGAAAAATAAAGCATTATAAACATTATTATTAGCGTGACTGTAGGATTGAGTAGTCAGTATAGTCAGACATGGCAGTGAAAGAATCAATGACGGTTCTTACCTCAGTCAGTAATGACATAAAGCTGAGGTGTTTTGCCATGGGAGATCAGACACAACCTGTGCAGACTTTAGTATCATGTTACTCTGGAAAAGCCATTTAGCATTGACAGCCTGGCAGGAAACACTGTTCTGCGGTTTCATACTGCCATGAAATTATAGAATAAGTCAGTGAAAAATCTAAGACTGTATTAGTGGCTTTTCAGCTCTGCAACATCCTCTTTTCATGGCTTTTCAATTACCTTTAACTCATGATATACAGTTCAGGGACTGATCCTATTGTTGTTGTTTTTTGTAATTTGACAGTTCACACAAACTCAGCATCAGCAAGAGGACCTCAAGAAGGATCAGGGAGTGATTCAGAGCAGTGGCGTAGCCAGGGGTGGGCTTGGGTGGGCCCAGGCCCACCCACTTTGAACTCAGACCCACCAGTAGCAGCACACCTTTGAAGTGGCTGGCAGAGATTCCCAAGCTGAAAACTCCCAACAACTGTCCCTCCTGCATACCTTATAAATAGCAGATCTTCGCCTGCAGGAAGCAGCGACTGATACATACTGCTCACACTGGCCCCCAAAGCCTTCCCCTCTGACGTATTCCCGCCTATGCAGAAACAGGAAGCTGCATCAGTGGGAAGGATGTGGGGCCAACATGAGTGCTGTGTATTAGTTGCTGCTTACTGCCGGTGAAAATCTGCTATTTAAAAGGTGTGCAGGAGAGGGGGGATATTTGAGAGACCATATGGCATGCAGGCGAGAGAAGGAGAGACCAAATCACCTGTGGGATGGGGTGGGGTTCTTCTGCCCACCCACCTTGGGCCCAGGCCCATCCATAATTGGGTGTCTGGCTACGCCCCTGATTCAGAGACTGGCTGCTAAGCGTGGGGGGTTTCAAATTCTCCCAAATTTACAGAATTGAAGTTTGGACTTGAGCTGGTGGCGATTCGGCCTACTTTCAGAAAGGAGGCAGGTTGATGTGACCTGTTTTGTCTCTTTTAAATTTTATTCTCTTATTTTATTAATCATATTGCAACCTTGTGTTTTGTTTCCTTTACCTTCTTATTTTAAATTTAATCATGTGAACCGCTTATGTTTATGTTTATTAGATATTTGATAGCCCGCCAATTCTGATACTGGTCTCAATAAAAGCAAATATAAAGGAAAGGAACCACAGCACAGTAAATAGGAGAGAGTAGCCTACACAATATACATACCAAAGTTAAAACGAGAACTGAAGCTAAACCTAAATCCTGTTTTCTCATCCCGATTGCTGAGGTGTTGCAGGTCAGGTCCACTGGGTCCTCCCGCAGTCAAATGTAATTGAATACCGAACGCTAATTCAAAGAAGTGCGCTTTGAGGAGGGGATTCGAATTTGGGAAAGGATAATTCAGACCGTAGATAAGGGGGGAAATTGTTCCACAGAAAGGGTGCTAAAAAGAAGTTAGCTGAATAGCGGGTAGACTCATAGCGGGCATTTTTAGGCGACGGGAGAACCAGACGATGGGAATCTAAGGAATGCAGCGAACGTGAGGGGATGTAGGGAATTGTGACAGAAGAGAGATACAGAGGGCAACCCAAGCGTAACGATCTGTGAGCCAAGCATAGAACCTTAAACCAACATCTGTAACAGACAGGCAACCAGTGTAGCTGAATGAGAAGTGGGGAGGTGTGATCCACAACGTTTAGCGTGACATAGAAAGCGAGCAGCAGAGTTATGAAGAGTTTGGAGGCAGTGAAGAAGAAAGGAGGGAATCCCATAGTAGACAGTGTTACAATAATCTATATGGGGAATAACAAAAGTGTGAATGAGTATGTGAAGAGCAGGAAAATTAAGATAAATTCTGATAGATTGGATTCGTCAAAGCCAGTAGAAACCCTTTTTAATGACCTGGGAAACCTGATGATGAAATGCCAAATTGGAATTGAAAACTACTCCAAGGTAACGAAATGTGTTCACAGGGGTAACCAAGATGTGTAAAAGGTCGAGCGGAATGGATGGGGCAGGAATTGGGCAAATCACCCAACATGCCATTGTCTCAGAGGGATTAAGAACCGTTGTGTAATGAGGCAGCCAGTTTGAGAGAGCAAGATTGCAAATGAGACAGATCTGGGGCTGAGAGGAGGACTGGGAAAATCCTAACCCTTGTTCACTTGTTCAGAACCCTTATTTTATCATCCTCACTTTAATATTCCCTTATCTCTTGTTTGTCCTGTTTGTCCTAATTAGATTGTAAGCTCTGTTGAGCAGGGACTGTCTCTTCATGTTCAAGTGTACAGCGCTGCGTACGTCTAGTAGTAGTAGTAAATCGAGTTTGTCTAGGATGAAGAACAAGGTGACGATCCGTAAACTAGAGCAGCTGATTGAAAACAACTTTTTCTGTAATTTTTGAAAGAACATTAAGATTGGAGATGTCAGTAGTGTTTAGGGAGTGAAGGATCTAGTGTAGAGTTTTTAAGAATAGGTTTGACAACTGCCTTTTTCCACAGAGATGGGACTAGACTGAAATAAAGACTACTACTACTACTACTACTTAACATTTCTAGAGCGCTACTAGGGTTACGCAGCGCTGTACAATTTGACAAAGAGAGACAGTCCCTGCTCAAAGAGCTTACAATCTAATAGACAAGTGAACGGTCGGTCCAATAGGGGCAGTCAAATTGGGGCAGTCTGGATTCACTGAATGGTAAGGGTTAGGTGCCGAACGCAGCACTGAAGAGGTGGGCTTTAAGCAAAGACTTGAAGATGGGCAGGGAGGGGGCTTGGCGTAAGGGTTCAGGAAGGTTGTTCCAAGCATAGGGTGAGGCGAGGCAGAATGAGCGGAGCCTGGAGTTGGTGGTGGTGGAGAAGGGTACTGAGAGGAGGGATTTATCCTGTGAACGGAGGTTACGGGCGGGAACTAAGGTTAACCATATGTAGAATTAGTGAAAGAAGCCCGTGCCCTTTTGATCTTAATCCAAGAAGAAAGAAAAGGGTCAAGTAGTGAAGTAGTGAAGCGCATTGATGATATTATATTACACAATCGTGTGAGAGATGGGTGAGAAAATGAAAACCAGGTATCAGTTGCAACTGTGATACATCCGGTAATGTCATCAAAGGGATGGGGCAGGGCATGGACAGAGTGGGCATGGCCTGGGCAGATTCTCGAATCTGATTGACTGCCGTGACCAGAAGTGGGCGTGAGCACATGTCAAAATCAACTGAAGATAAATAACGCTTGATGAATACTAGTGAGGCTTACTATTACCAGCTGTCCAATTGTGGGTAGGCCTGAGCCCATAATGGGTGGCACTGTTCCCTCTAAGCTTAGCATGAGTCTTCCATCTACAGTTCTGCCAATTGGGGGTTGCTATTTCACTATCGTATTTTACAAAAGAACATAAGAATAGCCATACTGGGTCAGACCATTGGTACATCTAGCCCAGTATTCTATTTCCAACAGTGGCCAACCCAGGTCACAAGTACCTGGTAGAAACCCAAATATTAGCAACATTCCATGCTACCAATCCCAGGGCAGGCAGCAGCTTCCCCATGTCTGTCTCATAGCAATCTATAGACTTTTCATCCAGGAACTTGTCCAAATCATTTTTTTTCTTTTTAAAGTCTTTATTTATAGGTTTTTAGAATAATACAAACGTTATATATATATATATATTTATAAGACATGAACAAGCACCATATAGTATAACCAATAAATCATCAAACATTTTCAAAAACTAAAATAAAAACAATAAACCAAAAAGAAAACCTATTATATCAGTAGGTTAACAAAAAAGAAAGCAAAACAGTATATTTCAATAGTGAGGGACAGGAAAAGCTCTGTAGGACTCCAGGGAATCCTAGCAATTGAAAACACAATATTGAAGCACCCACCCCCCCCCCCACTGGCAGCAATACAGTTAGAGAACTTCTGCTTAGCTTAGAGGGAACAGTGGTAGGTGGGGACAAACATTTCTTTCTGCCTGCCCCCACCCTCCCTCTGCTCCCTAGCCCTCCCCAACTCAAAATGAAAATACTTGAGCTGTTGGGGATCCCAAGATCTTACCAGCTGAAGTCCTGCTCCTCCAGTGGCAAAGATCATCTTCCAAGTTCAGCAGCAGGCAGCAGTGTCACTGGGCCAGCACCGCTCTGCATGCTTAGTTTTCTGGCCTGGTCTGGGAACTGAACCCAGGTCTTCTACATCAGTGGTGTAGCCACAGGTGGGCCTGGGTGGGCCAGGGCCCACCCACTTAGGGCTCAGGCCCACCCAACAGTAGCACACGTTTAGTGGTAGCTGTGGGATCCCAAGCTCGGCCAGCTGAAGACTTCCTCCAGTTGGTAACAAAAACGCTGCTCTCCATGATACCGGACCTGCCTATGTTCAGTTTCCAGCGCATGCCTGCTGCAGACTGCCAAGGTGGAAAGAAGTGTTTTCCCACCAGCTGAGATATTTTTTGGGTGGTGGTTGGGGGGGGGGGGGGGAGAACAATTGGTGCCCACCCACATCTTCCCTAGGCCCACCCAAAATCTGTTGTCTGGTTACGCCCCTGTTCTACATGGTAGGATGTAGTGCTGCAACCAGGAGCGGACTGAGGGTGGTCTGGGCCCCCCACCCGGCTGCTGCCCGACGCCCCGCCCCGGTGATCTTGTGACTTCTGCAGGGGGGGGCATGTTCTTTCCTTCCCATTGCGCTGCCGCTATTCTTCACCCGCCTGCCGGCACCACCGTGTTTCAAAATGGTAGACGAGACTTTGTGCGGTAGTGTCGCAGGTCTTGACAGTCTCAGCCGCCATTTTTAAAATACGGTGGTGCCAAGCGGGGGGGGGGGATAGTGGCAGCCCAGTGGGCCGGGCAGGAAAGAACATGTTCCCCCCCGCTGAGGCCTCTAGATCACCAGCAGTATGCCAAGCATCTGGGCAGGGTCTCTGGGCCTCCTAGAGCCTCTCGGCCCTTGGGCACTGCCTGGTTGTTCAAATGGTCCGTCTGCTCCTGGCTGCAACTGAGCTACAGGGTCAATCCCCTTATGCTTAATTTTAAAGCAACAGAATTAACCAGAACTCAAAACACAGCTTTGGTGGATCAAGGTAGAAAACAAGACAGATACATTCCAGTGTAATGCACTAGCAGCACTGTAAAGTCAAAATCTTTTATTAACAAAAGCCATTTTAATTAAAAGTGAGATCTCCATGCTGAATGCTGTAAAATGACAGTACATGAGAAATGTTGGCTGTTATCTTGGATTTTTCTATGACCATCTTTAGAAAAATACATCTCACAGCAGCTAGTGAGAAACAGCATTTACAATTTTATCTACAGATGAATGCATAAATGAATATTGAAGAGGAATATTAAATTTCAGTGAAAATATTCTAATAATTTTTTTTTATCTGCAAGAGATGAGTTAATTTAGTAGCTGTCTCATCTCATCACAATTTTGCAAAGACTGAAAAAGGACAAATTTAAAGAAGTTAGTCTGGTTTACATACCGGTAGCAAAGGGGACAGTGGACATAATATGTTATATTACAGGGCTCATTTTTGAAACAGAAAAACGGCCACAGAATTGTATAAGGGCGACGAAAATGATAAAAGGGATGGGACGGCTACCTTATGAGGAGAGGTTAAGAAGGCTAGGACTCTTTAGCCTGGAGAAAAGGCGACTGAGGGGTGATATGATAGAGGTCTACAAAATAATGAGTGGGGTAGAGTGGACAGATGTGAAGTGTTTGTTTACGCTTTCTAACAATAATAGAACCAGGGGACACAAGATGAAATTAGAATGTGGTAGGTTTAAAACAAATCGGAGAAAGTTTTTCTTTACTCAGCGCGTAGTTAGACTCTGGAACTCATTGCCGGAGAAGGTAGTGACGGCAGCTGGCCTTGCTGAGTTTAAAGGGGGTCTGGACAGATTCCTGAAGGAAAAGTCCCTTGATCGTTATTAAATTTTGGGTTTATGCCAGGTTCTTGGGGCCTGGATTGGCCGCTGTCGGAGACAGAGTACTGGGCTTGATGGACCGTTGGTCTTTTCCCAGCGTGGCGGTGCTTATGTGGTTATGTAGTGACGGCAGCTGGCCTTGCTGAGTTTAAAGGGGGTCTGGATAGATTCCTGAAGGAAAAGTCCATTGATCGTTATTAAATTTTGGGTTTTTTGCCAGGTTCTTGGGGCCTGGATTGGCCGCTGTCGGAGACAGAGTGCTGGGCTTGATGGACCTTTGGACTTTTCCCAGTTTGGCAGTGCTTATGTACTTATGTAACAGGCAGATATACATATTTCTCATAGAAAAATGACTAAAGTGTATAATCAAACAACAAAAAAACAACCCCACCCAAGTCCACTAGCCACTGAAGATAAGAGGTTCCCTGAGGGGGCATTTTGTGGTAGTGACATGGGCAGTGTTACCTGATAAAAGTTTATTGCTGATAATGGATAGTGTAAAGTGGATCCCCTTTTCTCAGCGGTTGCAGCTCTCCACAACCTGAAGAACACCTTCCAGTACTGCTCCTTTTTTCCTCAGAACAATGAAGCTTTTTATTGCCTAGGAGGGGCTTCCCTCCTTCCCTCAGTTGTGGCCCCCAAAACACAAAACAAAGCACAGTTATCGTTCACCTTTCTCAAGCCGGTTAGTTTCCCAGTCCAGGCTTCCACAGCTGCTGCCTCTCCCTCCCTCCTGGGGGAGAGTAGCAGCAAATAATTAAAAAAAAAAAAAAAAAGAGAGAAAAAAAAATACCTTGTTCAGTGTAGCGGGGTTTTCCAAAACACAGTTCACTTTTAGCCAAGCTTTACCCCACTGCTCAGTTTAGCCAGGCTTTCAAAAAACACAGTTCAATTTTAGCCAAGCTTCAAAAACATAGCTCAGTCCAGCTAGGCTTTCAAAACACAGTTCAGTTCTAGCCAAGCTTTCAAAACACAGCTCAGTTTAGCCAGGCTTTCAAAAAACACAGTTCAATTTTAGCCAAGCTTCAAAAACATAGCTCAGTCCAGCTAGGCTTTCAAAACACAGTTCAGTTCTAGCCAAGCTTTCAAAACACAGCTCAGTTTAGCCAGGCTTTCAAAACACAGTTCAATTTTAGCCAAGCCTCAAAAACATAGCTCAGTTTAGCCAGGCTTTCAAAGCACAGTTCCGTTCTAGCCAAGCTTTCAAAACACACAGTAATGGCTTTGCGCGGGCTCAAAGCCTAGGGTCCCACCCTCTTGGTCAGTCATACTCCTACCTGACCTCCTCCCGCATGACCCGGCTTGGCCCCGCTACTTCCTTGGCTTTCGCTGAGCCAGAGCTGAAAAGTCCATCGGCTCTTCCAGGGCGCTCTCCGGTTCAGTCAACTCCATAGGGCAAGGCTCACTCTCTGCCCCCGTCTCCTCAGGAGCCCAATCCATATTCTCCTCGCCCCGCCCTTCTCCCAGCTGCTCACCCTTTCTTTCATTAAAGCTCTTTGGTGGCTCTTCTTTCTCCACCCACCTGTTCCACCACCTCTTCCACCAGGTTGGAGAATCAGCCTTATTCCTTCCCCTGCAGCCCTCCTCTGGAGACTCCTGGGAATGCACATAGTTTCTCTTATCCCCGGTCTCCCTTGGGGCATGCTGGGAGTTGTACTTCTTTATTTCTAGTTTTTTCCTGGGGAATGCCTGCCTATAACGGGGGTATTCTGGCCTATCCCAGGGTTCCTTTGGGGCCTGTCCTACATACTCTTTACAATAGCAAAACAACTTCCTGGGGGTGGAAAGAAAAGCACCTGGAATTAGACCTGCTCTAAAAGTGTCAAGGGTAAGGCTAAACCTGTCATTAGACCCATTTGTGATTTTGCTGAGTTGGAGAGTGGAGAGGTGAAAATGGCTATTTGTGAGAAACACTGGAGGGCTGCTCAGTGTTTTGTTACCTTTATGTGTTGGCCCTTCACATTTCCTGCCTTGCCTCCTCTGTGTCTCACCTCCTCAACTCCAACACACCCCGACACGCCCCTTCTAATTTGGATGCACTGCAGACGAAACTGCATAGAAAAACATCTAAAAAAATGTGTTTCGAAAATAGCAGTTTGGATGTTTTTACAAGAAAAACATCTATCTGCCACTTTGGTCTGTTTTTTTTTGGACATTTTTCTTTTTTGAAAATGAGCCTCATAGTGGAATTAGAAAAGGTACAGAGAAGGGCGACGGAAATGATCAAGGGGATGAGGCGACTTCCCTGTGAGGAAAGGCTAAAGGGGCTAGGGCTCTTCAGCCTGGAGAAGAGACAGCTGAGGGGAGATATGATAGAGGTCTATAAAATACTGAGTGGAGAGGAATGGGTAGATGTGAATCACTTGTTTTCTCTTTCCAAAAATACTAGGACTAGAGGGCACGCAATGAAGCTTCTAAGTTGTAAATTTAAAACAAACTGGAAAAAATATTTATTCACTCAATGTGTAATTAAACTCTGGAATTTCTAGGATAAGCAGTATAAAATCTTTTGTACCGTTCTGGGATCTTGCCAGGTACTTGTGACCTGGATTGGCCATGGTTCGAAATCTTCATATATGAACTGGACAACTCCCAAGAGGTATTTCCCGTGGACAGAACATGGATGGTCTTTAGTACTCCCACAAATGAGTCATCCACTATGTACAAAAATTCTCCTCCAGTCTCTGTATTTTGGACAAATGCCCCCAACCACATTATGAAGATAGCTCCAGACCGATTCATAAACCAACTCAGATCCCATTTGAACTTCATGTTTTCAGCAGGCCGATTCCCAACAGAAAAGGGTAACATACTGCTCAAAACAATCTCAAAGAATGACAAAAAAAAAAAGGGAAATCACAAACTACAGGCCAGTGGCATCCATATCTCTCACAACTAAAATCATGGCATCAATAGCAGCCAAACAGCTAGTTGACTACCTAACCAACTTTTCCATACTACATGAGTCTCAGTCAGGCTTCAGACCTATGTACAGTGCTGATAACAATACTGGCCACATTCAAGAAGGAATTCCGCAAAGGAAAAAATACCCTCCTACTACAATTCGACATGTCAAGTGCCTTTGACATGGTTGATCACCAAATCCTACTGAGAATACTTGATAAAATTGGCATTGGAGGGAAGGTACTCGATTGGCTCACAGGATTCCTGAAATCCAGATCATACCAAATGAAGATGAGTACCTCAATCTCCACTCCATGGAAAGGAGACAGCGGTGCTCCTCAGGGCTCCCCCATCTTACCTATTTTGTTTAACCTACTGATAGCTCCCCTTTCTAGATCTTTGACTAAACAAGGCTTCAACCCCTCTATATATGCTAACAACGTGTCAATCTACAATCCACAAGAGCCTATCCAAAATCACGACCAAAATTACAGCCAATATAAACATCATGGGATCCTAGGCTTCAACGTTTAAACTGAAGCTGAACACAGAGAAAACACATTGCCTGGTAATCACATCACCACACTGTGATGACAAATTCCCCAGCATCAATGCAATGGGAACCCCACTCCCAATAACAGACAAATTAAAAATCCTAGGAGACACTATAGACCGCAACCTAACCTTTGAAAGCCAGGTCTCAAGTTTTACCAAGAAAACGTTCCACACAATGTGGAAACTGAAGTGAATAAGGGGGTATTTCCTCAGAGAGGTTTTCCATACACTAGTCGAATCAATCCTAGCTCATGCTTACTACTGCAACGGAATATCCACAGGCTGCAAAAACAAACCCTAAAGAAGTTACAAACAGCACAAAATCAGAATTCAAGAGCACCAGACTACTACTGCAAAGTCTACACTGGCTCCCAATCAAAGAACGAATAACCTTCAAGCTATGCTCCTTGGCATACAAAATAATCTTTGGCCTCACCCCAGAATACATGACCAGCCTCACAGAGTTACTGATACGCAGCACAATCAGAGGTGCAAGAACTTACCTTACCCTCCACCACCTCAGTTGCCAAGGAATAAAATACAGATCAACATACATGACAAGCTTCACATGCCTATGCACAAAGACCTGGAACACACTACCAAAAGACCTGGAATGCAGAACAGTTGTAAATACCTTAAAGCCTTCTTCTTCATAAAATTCTTCTTTGAGGAAACCACGCAGCCACAAGCCATAACCATTCGATCACACACCACACTATGCGACTACTGTAGGTCCAACGCACATCACACTATACGTACACCGTAGGAATCAAATGTTAGATTATGTCTTTAACTGTATTGTAAGCCACATTGAACCATCACCAGTTGGAAAACGTGGGGTATAAATGTTGAAATAAATAAAACAAGTAATATGGATAGTATGGGGCCGGTCAAGCAAATATTCAGCCCATACTATCCATATAACTTTTTGAAACTATACAGATACCAGCATAAGTACATAAGTAATGCCACACTGGGAAAAGACCAAGGGTCCATCGAGCCCAGCATCCTGTCCACGGCAGCGGCCAATCCAGGCCAAGGGCACCTGGCGAGCTTCCCAAACGTACAAACATTCTATACAATCAAGCCATTGTGACATCACTAATGAGGTTGGCTCTTATTGGTGGAATGAGCCACTATGACATCACAATAGGTTAAATCACTGCTCTATGTAATAAAAGTGAGCCAAGTAGAGGACATAAGTACATAAGTAATGCCACACTGGGAAAAGACCAAGGGTCCATCGAGCCCAGCATCCTGTCCACGGCAGCGGCCAATCCAGGCCAAGGGCACCTGGCGAGCTTCCCAAATGTACAAACATTTTATACATGTTATTCCTGGAATTGTGGATTTTTCCCAAGTCCATTTAGTAGTGGTTTAAGGACTTGTCCTTTTGGAAACCGTCTAACCCCTAAAACAGAGTTAGTGAGTGGCCTAATGGTTAGTGGAGTGGGCTTTCGTCCCAGCATCCTGGGTTCAATGCCTGCTGCAGCTGTTTGTGATCCTGGGCAAGTCACTTAACCCTCTGTTGCCTCACGTACAAAAACCAAGATTGTGAGCCCTCTAGGGACAGAGCTAGTACTTGCTTTTAATTGGATTTTAAGCCACATTGAACCTGAACTCTGTTTGGGATATAAATGTCATAATAAATAAAATACATTCCATTGACCCCTTTGATTTGACTGGATGTGAACAATACCCATCCCACAAAGAACTCAAGGACTAGTGAAGCAATCAGGACAGTCTCCATTAGACTGAGAAGACTAGATGGTTTTTGACTTTGATTAAGGAGACCCACAGAAACTATGGGCTCTTCTATAATTATTATGCCTCTGCCACTCAGAGGTTTTAGTGCTGATTTGTGGGTGGTGTACAACAAAATCTGGAAACCATCTGCTAAGAGTTCAGTGAGAAATCTTCATATGGTGATTATATTCCTAATCAACCAGTATTTTTATGCAAATGAAAAGAATAATACCATATACTGTCCTGCAGGAACAAAACAACTCAACAGGCCCTGTGTTTCGTTAGTCCAACTGGATCAGGAGTATAACTTTACTCAGACCCGTTGACAGCGTGGCACCATTAATCCCAAAATAACAGAGTATGTCAAGGCTCACTTCTAATTTGTTAATATATTTCAGTTCACTATTTTCTCTCCTGCGTTCAGAGACAGAAGATTGGAGAGAAAAGTGCTAACTTCAGAAATTATTTTGCTGAAGTCAGAAACTTGAAACAAGATAAAGCATCCAAAGAGTAGAAACGTGGATCTGAGAGAGAGAAGCAGTAATGGCATGATTCTCCCCCTGCCGCCCCCCCCCCCCAACAGGTATCACAGAGACATTTCTGTGGTCTGGAGCCAAACATATTAGTGAGAGAGAAGAACCCAAACAGGATAGAGCAAAGAGTCGTAGGCAGGGCCATTATTATTTCTCTCTTAAGGGGTTAGTTATCAAGGTGAAATAAAAGGAAGGTATTTACTGAATATTGATTTATAATGGGAGCCACCAACCTGTGGTATATCAGTACTGCAGGTTACTGACTCCTGTGGTAAATGGACTTAACTGCTTGTGAGTCACTTCACAAGCATTGCTATTCTACCAAGAAAGCATCAGCCTGATATAGAGAATGACATGAGGATGGGGACCCGCGGTAACTGTGGAGTTGGGGACAGGGACAGAGCCTGCGGGATGGGGACAGATCCCATAGGGACAGGTTGGGGATAGGGACAGATCTCACAGGGATGGGGCAGGGATGGGGACAGAGCCCGTGAGGACGGGGACAAACTTTGTCACCTTGTCACTGTCTACTTTGAAGCCTGTTAATCAACTGGACTGTTATTTATAAGTTTGATTGATGCAGACGACAATATTTTTATTTTTTGGAAAAACAAGCAAACATGCTGGCCACAGTTAGCAAAATTTGCAAGGGGGATGGTGGATCCTGTATATCCTGCTACCAGCACATCTTCTAAGAAGACATCTTCTATTGCACGAAGGCCTGTGGAAGACAGGAGAGCTAGACTTAATCCTAAGATTGTTGATGACTTATTTATCCACAGATTAAAAAATCATAACAGTGCTTCATAGGGCATCTTTCTCCCCTCTAGGGCATACAGAACGGGTTGTATTTTGTACCCCTGGACATTTTAATAGGGTGGATTAGGATTCCTTGGGGTAGTAGAAGTCAGCTATTGTTGGGGTTGGAAAGGGAGAGGGTGGTGGTGGTGGTGGGAGGGTTTGTTATAGTTGCTCATTGCTATTATTGTTTTCTATTTGTAATTTATACTCAACAGCTGCACAGCATATTGTTCCTTTTTATATTTTAATAAAAAGATTTAAATATAAAATCGTAAGTGTTCGAGGTTTCTGCAGATGAGAACAGAGCCCATAGGGACGGGGCGGGGACAGGGACAGAACCTGCAGGGATGGGGTGGGGGTGGGGACGGAGACGGGGCCTGTGGGGACGGGGCAGGGATGGAGACAGAACTCACGGGGACAAGGCGGGGATGGGAACTGCACCTAAATTCTAATGCGGGACAGTTCAAAAGAGGCGGTGGCTATGGGCAGGGAAATGGGCGTTTCCTGGGCATTCCAAAATTTACACACGTATTTATCGAATGTGGCCCAGTGTGCGTAAATCTACATGCAGGGATTTACGCCACATTTTCATTGGTGAAATGGAGGCGTGTAATTTTAGGCGCTGATATATCAACTAAGCGTATTGTATATACCGCACCTAAATCTAGGCATCACTTATAGAATATGCTTAGGTGGAAGCAGTGGCATAGCTATGTGGGGCCACGGGGGCCTGGGCCCCCGTAGATTTGGCCCTGGACCCCCCTGCCGACGACCCTCTCAACCCCCCCTCCCGCCGTCAACCCTCCCCCACCGCCGCCGTCACCGTCGCCTACCTTTGCTGGCGGGGGACCCCAACCCCTGCCAGCCGGGGTCCTCTTCTTCCTGCGCAAGGCTTCGTTCTGCTTCTGTGAGTCTAACGTCCTGCACGCAGAATGAAGCCTTGCGCCTGAAGAAGAGGACCTCGGCTGGCAGGGGTTGGGGTCCCCCGCCAGCAAAGGTAGGCAATGGCGGTGGCGGGTTGATGGCGGGAGGGGGGTCAAGAGGGTCGTCAGCGGTGGGGAGCAAAGGTGGTGGTGGTGGCAGGGGGGTGGGGGGGGTCGGCAATGGCGGGGGGGGGGCTAAAATGTGCCCCCTCTCCTTGGGCTCTGGACCCCCCTCCCGCCAAAGTCTAGCTACCCCCCTGGGCGGAAGTGTTTACCACGTGGATTTTTTAGGTGCCTTATATAGAATCTGGCCCATAGTGGCTATTCAGCATAAAACCAGCTAGCTACAAATATTCAGTGCATCACCAGCTAAGTTTAGCAACCAAATCAGACCGCCTCCATAGCAGTCCTATCTATGGCCGCTATAAACTTAACTGGCCAGCACTGAATGTTCACTTGGCCAGTTAAGTTTAAGCCTGCTGGAAACCCCTGGATATTCAACTCTGGTCACCAGAAATGGCCTGGCATCAAATATCTGGGCCAAGTGCCAATCGCGGCACTTAGCCGGCCCTGCCTGGACGATGCCCGTGGCTTGCATTACATTTTCAAAGAGAAACATGGCATGCAGTAATTCAAAACAGCACCAGCTGATCTGAGATTGGCATCATTTGTGGACTATGATGCTGGCGGGACAGGAAAGAGTGGGAATCACTCCTGTCTCGTTGCAATCTGTGGATGGGTGAAGATGGGTAGGAGAGTTTTGTCTAAGCCTGGGGTCTTTTGAGTACTTTTTTCTACCTTATTTTCTAACTCCTCTTAGTCACTTACCTTACCTCTTACAATCAAAGAATGGATCATCTTCAAAATCTGCACCTTAGTCCACAAAATCATATACGGCATAGTCCCAGGATACATGACAGACCTTATAGACTTACCAATAAGAAACAAAGTCAGATCGTCAAGATCTTACCTAAACCTACACTACCCAAATTGCAAAGGACTGAAATACAAAACAACTTACGCAGCCGGCTTCTCCTACATAAGCGCACAACTATGGAATGGGCTCCCAAAAGCTGCGAAAACAATCTATGACCACTTGAACTTCAGGAAATCACTAAAAACCAACCTCTTCAAAAAGGCCAACCCTAACGACCCCACGTAACCCTCTTCACCTACCAACACAGCATGACTATGATCGCACAGGACAACACGCAATCTTCATCCATTCCGACCCTCTACTTATACCTCATACGATCACTATACAACTTTGTATTTGTTAACCACCGACTGGGCAAACGCATTTGACGGTACTATGCAAGCCATATTGAGCCTGCAAATAGGTGGGAAAATGTGGGGTACAAATGCAACAAATAAATAATAAATAAATAAATAAATCTATATGTTCCATCTTTGCTTATACCCTACACTGTCAATTAAAATGTTCTATTATGTATTGTGTTGACATTCATTGTAAGTAGTATACCATACCATACTTTGTATTGTTATTTGAGTATTTGTACTGCTGTAATTGTCTATTGCTCATGTTTGATTTATTCTTACTGTACACTGCCTGGAGTGAATTCCTTCAAAAAGACAGCAAGTAAATCCTAATATTAATAAAATAATAGTAATCATGTTGTATGCCATTCATAAAAATATTGAAACTGGAATGTCAATAAAGTTTATAACTGAGAAGGTCCTGATTTTATTAGTGAGAGAAAGCACTGCACCCTTAAATGTTCATCTTTCATGGCGTTTGTAGAATAAAGGAGGTGGGAAGAAGTAAACCATTAACGTTCACCCCAGAGAAAAAGATACATCACTGCAAAGATAAGTCTTGACTTCTCCTCGCCACACGGCTATCAACATGCACCAATAAATATGCTAATGAGTAATTTATGCGCAAGTCAGACAGTCTGTTAATTAAAACACAGAGGCTTGCAACCAGATGTCAGAAATACAGAGAAAAGAGAAGACTGTAAATATCATTTTATTTGACTAGTATATCACAATGCCACTTAGCTGTCCATTTTGAAGGTTATTTGGAAAAACAAAGAACTCTGATCATGATCCAGCATGAGCTGCGGATCAGCACTATAACGAAAGCACACAATGCTTTGGGTCAGAGTCATTTGATCCAAGAGGGACGTGCTTTGATTGGCATTCATTGTCAAAATGAAGCAAAAATTTAAAATAGCCTTCATTTATGGTTTTATAAGAACTTGTGCTTGTCTGACATTGCTGTCTGGAAGTCTCAACGCCACCTGAAATTAAATATGACCAAAACCGAGCTTCTCATTTTCCCCCCCAAACCCACCTCCCCGCTCCCCCCGTTTTCTGTTTTTGTTGATGGCTCTCTCATTCTCCCTGTCTCCTCAGCTCGAAACCTTGGGGTCATCTTGACTCTTCTCTCTCCTTCTCTGCTCATATCCAGCAGATTGCCAAGACCTGTCGTTTCTTTCTTTACAACATCCGTAAAATCCGCCCCTTTCTTTCCGAGCACTCTACCAAAACCCTCATCCACACCCTTGTCACCTCTCGTTTAGACTACTGCAATCTGCTTTTTGCTGGCCTCCCACTTATTCACCTCTCCCCCCTCCAGTCGGTTCAAAACTCTGCTGCCTGTCTCGTCTTCCGCCAGGGTCGCTTTACTCATACTACCCCTCTCCTCAAGACCCTTCACTGGCTCCCTATCCGTTTTCGCATCCTGTTCAAACTTCTTCTACTAACCTATAAATGTACTCACTCTGCTGCTCCCCAGTATCTCTCCACACTCGTCCTTCCCTACACCCCTTCCCGTGCACTCCGCTCCATGGATAAATCCTTCTTATCTGTTCCCTTCTCCACTACTGCCAACTCCAGACTTCGCGCCTTCTGTCTCGCTGCACCCTACACGCCTGGAATAAACTTCCTGAGCCCCTACGTCTTGCCCCATCCTATTTAACATTGCTTTTGACTCGTAACCACTTGTAACCACTCGCCTCCACCTACCCTCCTCTCTTCCTTCCCATTCGCATTCATTGATTTGATTTGCTTACTTTATTTATTTTTTGTCTATTAGATTGTAAGCTCTTTGAGCAGGGACTGTCTTTCTTCTATGTCTGTGCAGCGCTGCGTACGCCTTGTAGCGCTATAGAAATGCTAAATAGTAGTAGTAGTAGTAGTAACTTTAAATCGCTGGATTGAATTGGCCTTTGCACAATGCACAGCTCTAGAAGTCATCCACAGCCCCCTTTCCTTCCAGCCAAAAAATCTTGCAGTGGCCTCAGTCATGAAAATATTAACTCATTCAGCAGCAGGCCTTACTTCTTCAGGCTCTATTTATTTATTTATTACATTTGTATCCCGCGCTTTCCGCACATATGGCAGGCTCAATGCGGCTTACATAGTAACAAGATGAAGAATTACAAAGTCGTAAAAAAGAATATACAGTTTTTAGTAAACGCAATATTAATGGGGTTAACGGATAAGTAAATTGAACATAGGAGGAATTGGGTGCAGAAGGAAATGAGCGTTAGGAGGTAGGCGTAAGGAAGATGGAGAGGAACTTTCCCCAACCTCCACTTCCCTAACTGCAAGGGCTTGAAATACAAAGCGCTGCACGCGTCAACCTTTTCGCACATGAGCACGCAGTTCTGGAACACACTGCCGCGCAACCTGAAAACGATCTACGAACAAACCACCTCCCGCAAATTATTGAAGACACATCTTTTTGCTAAAATCTACGGAAAGAACCAAAACACATAAAGTCCACACTCACTGTTTCAGTAATGCATCAATCCATCCACTTCTGAATTCTCATCCCCCGAAATCTCACCACATTCATACCTTTACTCACAGAAGAATGTATACCATAAGTTTTCTTGTTATTATATATTGCCCTTTCGTTTCCCATTGTTTCCTTCCAATGTTTCACTGTTCCTTTCCATTGCTATATTCCTTAACGACATTTGATTTTGTCTCGTATAACTCTTCACAATGTAATCCATAACCGAATTGTAACAAATTGTATTTCCATCATTCATAATGTATTGTAAGCCACACTGAGCCCGCAAAAGGTGGGAAAATGTGGGATACAAATGCAATCAATAAATAAATATGGGATAGCAATAAGGATAATGGGAAACATAGAGGGGCATAATTGAACGAAAACGTCTATCTCCATGGGCGTTTATCTCCGAGAATGGGTCCGTGAAGGGGCGGACCGAACCGTATTTTGGGAAAAAATAGACGCCCATGTTTTATTCAACAATGTGTGAGCTGGGCGTTTTTGTTTTTCAGCGATAATAGAAAATGAAAGCGCCCAGCTCAAAAACGAATAAATCCAAGGCATTTGTACGTGGGAGGGGCCAGGAGTCGTAGTGCACTGGTCCCCCCTCACATGCCAGGACATCAACCGGGCACCCTAGGGGGCACTTTTACAAAACCAAAAAAACAGGTAAAAGAGCTCCCAGGTGCATAGCACCCTTCCCTTGTGTGTTGAGCCCCCCAAATCCCCCTCAAAACCCACTGCCCACTAGTCTACACTATAGCCCTAAGGGGTGAAGGGGGGCACTTACATGTGGGTACAGTGGGTTTGGGGGGGTTGGACGACTAATAAGCATTAAGCAGCACAATTGTAACAGGTAGGGGGGATGGGCCTGGGTCCACCTGCCTGAAGTCCACTGCACCCCCTAATAACTGCTCCAGTGACCTGCATACTGCTGCCAGGGAGCTGGGTATGACATTTGAGGGTGAAAATAAAAGTGTCCTAAATTCTAGCTAAAAACGCATACTTTTTTCCCATTATCAGTGAAATGCGCCCATCTTTGTTCGGCAGATAACCACGCCCCAGTTCCGCCTTCGCCACACCTCTGACACGCCCCCATAAACTTTGTCTGCATCCGCGACGGAGTGCAGTTGAAAACGTCCAAAAATCGGCTTTCGATTATACCGCTTTATTCGTTTTTGTGAGATGAACGTCCATCTCCCGATTTAGGTTGGAACTTGGGCGTTTTTCTCGTTCGATTATAAGCAGGATAGTCTATGTTTTATCCATTCCTTTCTGTGTGCCATGCTTTACTATACATCTGGTAACCTGTGATAGGACTAATAAGGGAGTTCAAAACAGGAGCATAGCCAGACCTATTATTTTGGGTGGGCTCCGAGTTAACCCGGGGGGGGCCCTTCCCACCCCCACCCATATCCATACATACAGTCTTTTGTTAAACTTTCCCACTGCCCCTGCTATTGTCATGCTTCTCCTCTCCCACCCGCTCAGCATCCCTTCCTCTCTTTCCTTCCCCCCCCCTACCCCCACCGGCATCTGCTCCTCTCTCTCCCTCTCTGGTCTACCTCCAAACCGTCACCAGCAGTGATTCCAGTAAGCAGCCTGCACCAGCCCTGCAGGCTTCCCTCTACCGCATCCCCACCAGTGAAGAAACAGGAAATGATGTCATCGAGGGTGGGACGCAGTAGAGGGAAGCCTGCAAGGCTGGCGCAGGTTGATTACAGGAATCGCTGCAAGCGATAGCTCAAAGGTAGACGGGGTGGGGGTGGGGAATTTAGAGAGAGAGAGAATTTAGAGCTGCCATGAGGGCGAGAGAGTGAGGCGTGAGGCACTGCCAATGAGGTGCTTTGGGGGCCACTAGACTGGGTGGGCCTGAGGCAAGAATTGGTGGGCCTGTGTCCACCCATACCTATGTCACTGGTTCAAAGGCGTTTTCCAAATATATAATTCACTTTCCCAATATTGGAAGTCCACAGCCCACTGGACCTGCAGGTCCATAGCGACGTTATATCTATGGGTCTGCAAAGCCCATTTTCAAAGAGAAACCCCACACACAGTTACTCTTTGAAAACCAGACTGGAAGTAAGAACAGATTTCAAGCAGATGCAAATGTACCCAAGGGAACTATTGTGAAGGGCTTTGAAAATGCAAACCTCATATGTAGTTTCCCTCCCTTAACTCAGACGTACTCTTTTTGACTGCTGATAAATACATATGGTTGAATACGTTTTATTTATTTTGTATTTATTCCGTATTTGTTATACCACCCTATCAAATAGGCATCAGATCCTCTCTGGATGGTAACAGAACACAACTAAAAATACCACGACATAGATACTAACAAAACGGTAATACAAGGAGGTGAATGAATAGCAGAGCGGTAGAATTTCATTTAAACTTAGGTGAATAATGTATATTGGTGGCAGGAGGAGAAAAAACAAACAAGGGAAGAAAATAAAGAGTGACCAGCTGATCATAAAACAAACAAACAAACAAAACCAAACAATTTAACAACAAGCTTG
This sequence comes from Microcaecilia unicolor, assembly GCF_901765095.1. NCBI lineage: Eukaryota > Metazoa > Chordata > Amphibia > Gymnophiona > Siphonopidae > Microcaecilia > Microcaecilia unicolor. The sequence continues at coordinate 340,095,136 of NC_044035.1, read as the reverse complement.
AAAGAACAAGCATGTCTTGAGACCTACCTTAAATTTCCATTCAGATGATTCCATATGAAGGGCTGGTGGCAAAGAGTTCCACAAGGAAGTAGGAATGCATGCAAAAGCTGTACAGCAATAGGCAGCTAATCGAATCCTAATAAAAGAAGGACTTACAAGAGGCTGAGAATTCAATGGTCTTAATAAGTGAGACGGAGTGTAAGGAGTGATCAATGACGACAGTTAATAGGGTTGGCTTGACTAATAAGCTCCTTGAGTTAGCATAACGAATGTGAAGTGAATTCTATATTTTACCAGAAGCCATGTTGATCCTCCTGGAGACGTGTACTGTAGCAGAATGGTTTGGTTCATTATACATTCAACTCTATCCATGTCCATATCTTCAGAAGTTGGAGAACAAGGCCAGCGCAGTGCCCTGATCACGGTTGAATAGATTTGGATGGGCTGGAGTGAAGCTTTTCAGAGGCTTCGACGTTGGTTGGGAGGCGGGGATAGTGCTGGGCAGACTTATACGGTCTGTGCCAGAGCTGGTGGTGGGAGGCGGGACTGGTAGTTGGGAGGCGGGGATAGTGCTGGGCAGACTTATAGGGTCTGTGCCAGAGCTGGTGGTTGGGAGGCGGGGTTGGTGGTTGGGAGGCGGGGTTGCTGGTTGGGAGGCGGGGATAGGGCTGGCCAGACTTATACGGTCTGTGCACTGAAGAGGACAGTACAAATAAAAAAGTAGCACATATGAATTTATCTTCTTGGGCAGACTGGATGGACCGTGCAGGTCTTTTTCTGCCATCATCTACTATGTTTACTCCAGAAATGTTAGAACAAGGACAGTGCTGGGCAGAATTCAATGGTCTATGCCCTGAAAAAGGTAAGGAAAAATCAAGATCAGGTATACATATGAAGTATCACACACAATATGCAATGGTCTTAAGTATAAATCCACACATGCTTCATCCTTCTTCATCTGCTCACAACTATGGAATGGTTTGCCAAAAACTATAAAAACCATCCCAAACCATCTAAATTTCAGGAAATCTCTTAAGACCATCTTACTTGGAAAGGCCTACCCCAAGGACTCAGCCGGGGTCTCCACTGCTTGATATACATCAATTTTATGTCAATTCTGGACACATCCACCCTTCCCTCCTCTCCCCTGGTTTCCCTGTTCCTTTCGTTCCTTCCCCATCCTCTCTATGATTTCTTATGTAGGTTTTAGTTTGTATTAGATTAATTTACTGGATTGGCGTTTGCCTTTGCGATGTAAGCCACATTGAGCCTGACGCAGTTGGGGAAAATGTGGGGTATCAATGTGATAATAAATAAATATACAATGAGTTTATCTTGTTGGGCAGACTGGATGGATCGTACAGGACTTTATCTGCTGTCATCTACTATGTGGTGGGATTATAATGTTAGGCCAAGTTAAGACTAACATGCCATGATAGTTTTGGAACTCGTATAACCTTGTCAGAGGTTGTATAGGTAGGATATGATTTTTAAAAAAATCTTAGGGGCCCTTCTACTAAAATGTGGAGTTTTAGCTTATGCAGCATAACACAGAATTTTAACATGCAGCAATCCAAAACTAACACTGCATCAAAAAAGGTGGGTCCTACTGTTTTTTTAAAAATTGCAGCTCATGCATTAACATTCAGAATAGCACACAGTTAATGCAGAAGCACTTTGCATCTCCTATTTAGGAGGCAGTAACAGGCCCCATGTTAACTCTGAGTTAGCCAGTTAGGGCCAGATTCTGTAAATGGCATCTTAAATCTAAACCAGTCTGATTAAAGCAACTAGCGCTATTTTATAAAAATGCACCTAAAGTTAGGCACGGTGTATAGAATAGTTCATAGGACTGGGGAACACTCCTATCAGTGGCGTAGCGAGGGCGGCTGCCACCCGGGGCGGTTTGCTGCTGCGCACCCCCCCCTGGTGCAGCATGACACCCCTCCTCGGTGCATCAACCCCCCCCTTCGGCGCATCACCCAAGCCCCTCCCCCTCAGTGCATCAACCCCCCCTCGGCACATCAACCCCCCCCTCGGCGCATCAACCCCCCCTCGGCGCATCACCCAAGCCCCTCCCCCTCAGTGCATCAACCCCCCCCTCGGCACATCAACCCCCCCTCGGCGCATCAACCCCCCCCCTCGGTGTATCACCCAAGCCCCTCCTCCTCAGTCCATCAACCCCCCCTCGGCACATCAACCCCCTCCTCGGCGCATCAACCCCCCCCCCTCGGCGCATCACCCAAGCCCCTCCCCCTCAGTGCATCAACCCCCCCTCGGCACATCAACCCTCCTCGGCGCATCAACCCCCCCTCGGCGCATCAACCCCCCCCTTCGGCGCATCACCCAAGCCCCTCCCCCTCAGTGCATCAACCCCCCCCTCGGCACATCAACCCCCCCCTCGGCGCATCAACCCCCCCTCGGCGCATCAACCCCCCCCTCGGCGCATCACCCAAGCCCCCCCCGAGTGCATTCTTGCCTGCCGTGTGCATGCCACTGGGGGGGGTGTCGGTCCCGCTGGTTCCCTGGTTCCTCTGCCCCGGAAGAGGAAGTAACCTGTTCCGGGGCAGAGGGATCAGGGAACCAGCGGAGCCGACACCCCCCCAGCAGCGTGCACCCGGGGCGGACTGCCCCCACCGCCCCGCCCTTGCTATGCCACTGTCTCCTACATTTAGGTGCTGCCATTTACACCACTGAAAACCTGGTGCAAATAGCTGCATCTAAGTGTAGGCGTGTTTCCCCAAATTCAAGTACCACCCCCAACATGCCCACACTCCTCCCATGGTCATGCCCCCTTTTCAGTTACACATGTTAGAATTTACATGTGCCTCTTTTTAAAATATGCCTAAAAAGGAGTGCACGTAAATTCCAATTATTACCAATTAGTGATGATAATTGGTTGTTAGCTACTTGCTGGGCCTTATATAGAATCCGGGGGTTAGTGCATGGTAAGTGTAACATGCTAGCTGGCTAATGCTTCCATGCCTACTCTTTACCCATAAAAAATAATATGGAAGGCAAAACACTGAGGGGTCCTTTTACCAAGCTGCGGTGCCTTCTAGAGTCTATCTGTTAATGCTGTGGCAGAAAATTCAAGTTTTAAACCTATGGGGAAAAGATTATGGAGACTAGATAATCTTTAAGTTACCGAGCACAGAGTAAAATAATGTCACTTACTCAGAGAAATGTCCTTTTCTCTCAGAACTTCTCAGAAAGAAAGTTTAGTGGGACCTTCTCTCTCTCTCTCTATAGTTTGGATTCTAAGGAGACTGCTTCAAACAAACCCTTTGAAGATAACCCAGTAATCAGATTGCCCTTAGTAACCTTTGCAACTATTCTACTGCCTCACACTTTAATTAACACCTAATTCAGATCAGTAGCAGTGCTATCTCAGGCAAAGAACAGAAAATAACTTTCTTTTAGGACAGTTTGATCCTTGCTGCTATTCTTTTTACTACACTTGGCTGTTAAGTTTCTACCTCTAGAGAGTTTCAGTTTAAAACTATGGGGAAAAGGGTTGTACACTATGGAAACTACATAATAATGCTTGCTTCTCTCTTTAAAAAAAATTTTTTTTTCTAAGACTGAACTAGACCCTGCAGTGCCTTCTAGAATCTATCTATTAATGTTGTTTTAAAACTATGGGGAAAAGGTTATGGAGACTAGCTAATAAAGGGTGTCTTTTACTAAGGCATACTCACGTTTCCAGCTTGCTTTAAAATTGGGCATGCGCTAAACATTACAGATGTCCATAGGAATGCATTGGCATCTCTAACGTTTAGCGAGTGCCTATTTTTAGCATGTGCTAAAAATGTGAGCGTGCCTTAGTAAAAGGGGGTCAAAGTTTGCTTTTTTTTTTTTTTTATTCTGTTTTTATCAATATCCTACAATTCCTCTTTTAAACCCCTTAAACCCAATCTTTAAGTTACCAAGCACAGAGCAAAATAGTGTCACTTACACAGAGAAATGTCCATGGAGCAAGTGCACCTTCAATCTTGGGTGCAGTTATGATCAGCCCACCTCAAAATTGATATAGTGGATGTAGATAATTACATGGGGTGCTCCCTCTGATACTGGGTGCTCTTTTTCTCAGCAGTTGTGGTCATCTGAAACTGGTTACAGCAGGTAAAGTTTAGCATAAAACTTACTATTTTCTTAACAGTATAACAATAGTAAAAATGAACAAATGTAAACATAAATATAATAAATGAGGTAAACTCAAGAACAGCAAATTAAAAACCTAATAATAGGACTACCATAATACAGTATCAAAAATATACATATTTAACAGCACTGAAATTCAAATAACAGAGAAATAATACTATCCAGCTTATAATCGAAAGAGAAAAACACCTATATTTCGACCCAAATCGGGAGATGGGCATTTTTCTCGCAAAGGCGCCCAAATCGGTATAATTGAAAGCCGATTTTGGGCGTTTCCAACTTCACTCCGTCGCGGAAACGAATAAAGTTGATGGGGGCGTGTCAGATGCGTGGTGGAGGCGGGACTGGGGCGTGGTTATCAGCCGAGGAGAGATGGGCGTCTTTAGCTGATAATCGAAAAAAAAGCATTTTGACCGCGATTTTGGGTCACTTTTTTTGGACCCTTTTTTCTCATGAACAAGTCCCAAAAAAGTGCCCCAACTGGCCAGATGACCACTGGAGGGAATCGAGGATGACCTCCCCGGACTCCCCCAGTGGTCACTAACCCCCTCCCACCCTCAAAAACATCTTTAAAAATATTTTGTGCCAGCCTCTATGCCAGCCTCAAATGTCATACTCAGGTCCACGGAGCAGTTTTAGTGGGTGCAGTGCACTTCAGGCAGGCAGACCCAGGCCCATCCCCCTCCCCACCTGTAACACTTGTGCTGGTAAATGGGAGGCCTCCAAAACCCACTGTACCCACATGTAGGTGCCCCCTTCACCCCTAAGAGCTATGGTACTGTTGTACATTTGTGGGTAGTAGGTTTTGTGGGAGGGGGGTTGGGTGCTCAGCACCCTTGGTAAGGGAGCTATGCATGTGGGAGGTTTTTCTGAAGTCCACCGCACTGACCTAGGGTGCCCAGTTGGTGTCCTGGCATATCAGGGGGGCCAGTGTACTACGAATCGTGGCCCCTCCCACGACCAAATGGCTCGGATTAGGACGTTTTTGAGCTGGGCGTTTTAAGTTTCCATTATCGCTAAAAAAAACAAACGCCCAGCTCAAAAACATCCATTTTTCGAAAATACGGTTCGGCCCGTCCCTTCACAGACCCGTTCTCGGAGATAAACGCCCATGGAGATAGGCGTTTGCGTTCGATTATGCCCCTCCACGTCAGCATAATACTAATGGAACATCTAATAAGCAGACATTTGGACATTCAAATAACATAGATATGATGCTAATGCTTTTCTACAACATAGTTTACCATGTATCCGAGGGGCCAAGTGCAGAAATATAGATGGGGACAAGATGGCTGGTACAGAGTCAGTTTGGATAAATAGATGGGAGGCTAAACTCAAGGCAAGTTCCTTGTGCAGGTAAAGAAGACATAAGGAACTGGTCTAAGTTACAGTCCCCCCCCCCCCCCCCACAATATTCAAAACCATTTAACCCACCAGGAACGACACCTGGCCAGTTAAATGGCACTTAGACGGCTATCTGGCGATATTCAGCGGGGTACAGCCAGCTATCTCTCTGCTGAATATTCCAGGTTAGCTGCTAGGAGCCATATCAGGCCACTTAGATAGCTGAAATATCTTTGGTCAGTTTAAACATAACTGGATATCTTGAGTATCAACATAGCTGGTCAAGTTTAAACCGGCCAAAAATAAACATAATATTCAATGTCGGTCACTGGAAATGCCCGGCACTGAATACCAAGGGAGTTAGCCAGGCTCCCTTCTGTGGTCTGAATATCCATCCCAGTGTGTGGAGCAATCTAGTCCACGTGCAGAATAGTATATAAATCTTTTTGAAACAACTAGGCATTTCAAATTATTTTGTAGACACCCTACTGAAAATTGACCGCAGCAAGTTAGTCCAATACAAGAAGATCCAACTTGTTTGATCCTTATTTCTACATTACATGTCATAAACGTATGGTCCATTAGCAATAATGGCCTGAAACTTACAGTGGAAAGGGAAGAGGCTGTATTTGAAAAATTTACCTCTTAAAAGCTTTCTATCATATGGGGGTTCAACAAATTTTTCAAACTGTCCACCATGCTGCCATCTTGTCCTATCCCTATTAACCTTTTCCTGACCACTATATCAATAGGGTAACTTAAGGTGTCACAATTTAAAGAGAACCCCCCCACCAAAAAAAAACAAAAAACAGGTTAAGTAATAAGCAAAATATTCATAAAATGAATATAAATAAATACTAGGACCAAAGGCAAAAGTCCACCAAGGTCCATCAAGCCCAGTGACCTGGTTCCAACAGTGGCCAATCTAGGTCACAAGTACCTGAGAGGATCCCAACAAAGTAAAAATGGAGTTCATTCTGCTTATGGACGTTTCTTCCAGGAACTTGTCCAACCTTTTATTCAATCCTGCTATGCTAGCTGCTTTTACCACATTCTCTGGCAACAAATTTTAGAGCTTAATTATAAGTTGAGCGATGAAATATTTTCTCCAGTTTCATCTAAATGTATTACTTGGTAACTTCATTGCATGTCCCCTACTCCTTGCACTTTTGAAAAGAGCAAACAAGTGATTCACATGTACCCATTCCATTCCACTCAGAATTTCATACATTTCTATCCCCCCCTCAATTTTTCTCCAAATTGAACAGCCCTAATCTCTTTAGCCTTAACTCATGGGGATTTGCTCTACCTCCTATATAATTCTGGTCACCCTTCTCTGTACCTTTTCTAATTCTGTTATATCTTTTTTTGCCCTTTTTTGAGTTGCAGTGACCAGAATTACACACAATATATCCTACTACTGTAATTGTTATTACAGACCATAAGTGCTCACAAAGGGGCAATCCCCTTGTGTGTGCCCCTTAGGTGTGGCCAATTGGTGCAGCCTGCTTGGCTGGGAGCTGATAGAAGTTATCCCTTGGGCTGGAAGTGATTCCACCAGTGCCCTGACTCCATCTGTCAGCACAATGGCTTGGAGCTTGAGCAGTTGATAAACCAGGGGAAGGAAAGACAGAGAGCATATTGGGAGGCCGAGCTGAAGATACATTCACTGCGCTGTCCGCTGCTTAGTGTTACCAGTACAAGAGTAGCTCAGAATGCTCATTATCCTCTACTGCAGCATTTCCCATATGAGTCCAGGAGTCAAACGTGTCCAGTCTGGTATTCTGTAATAGCTATGCAATGAATATGCATGAGATTTATTTGCATATATGGCAAATCTATTTCAAGAATCTTCATTACAGAGAGGAAGAAAACCTCTCTGTAATGAAGATTGCTCTACAGTATTTGAATTCCATTGTCTTAGACAAGTCACTACCCTTGATTTCAGCTCCTGAAATATATTGATTACCGATTTTATTCTAATTTACTGTGTACTCTATATACTCTGACTAGCCGTTAAGCCCATTAAAACGGGTGAGATTTCCAGCTACCCTCCTTGCTGCCGATCCCTCCCCCCTCCGTGCCGGGCCTCCTGCACTGACCTGACAGCGCCTCTCACCTCCATGTGAAAGTCTGCAGGCAGCAGCAGATCGCTCTGCTGCTGCCTGCACCGCTTCCACATGGAGGTGAGAGACGCTGTTAGGTCAGTGCAGGGGGCCAGATACGGAGGAGGGCGGGAGCGCGGCAGGGATGGGGGGAGGATGGAGGTTGGTGCGCGCAATGTTCGTTTCCAGGCGGCAGTGTCCGACAGTGACTCCGACTCCGTTTCCCTCTCTGTTCCGCCCTCTGACGTCATCACGTCTTGACGTGAGGGTGGGACAGAGAGGGAAGTCTCTACTGCGCATTTGCAGGTGAGTCGGTCACTTGCCGTTTATATGTTTGCTTGGAACATTCTTCTGTATTTCTTATTCCGGAAATGGTGATCGCCACTACGGTATTTGTAAGCCACATTGAGCCTGCAAAGAGGTGGGAAAATGTGGGATATAAATGCAGAAAAGAAATAAATAAAATAATTAAAGATCTGCTCAGAGGCCAGTATTTAGTATTCTCATCTCTTGAATTCTTATTGATGGAGCTTTAGCCTTTTAAGGCTGCAGGTATATTTTCATCATACAAGTCAACAATGAGTATGGATTATCTATATATATATAAAAGGCAACCCCAACGTTCTGAAGCCTCCACGGAAGTTGAGGCGCCCGAGATATCCGGTGTGCCCTGGAATGTCTGCACCGCCCTCGCATCAAAACGTCATTACGCGTCAAAACGTCATGACGTCGAGGGCGGAGCTATTGACACTCGAGGGCCGAAACGGCCCACAGCGAACAAGGCAGCAAGTAGCTTCGAGGGACGGAGGGAGGGCGAACAAGGCAAGTAGCTTCGAGGGACAGAAGGAGGGGGCCCCTTGCTAGCGCCCGTTTCATTCCGCTCAGAAACGGGCATTTTTTCCTAGTGTTTTATAACACCACTGGCCAATATTGTTTTCGGTAGTGCTGATGGGGTGAGGGTTGCAAAAGAAAAGGTTCACTTTTCTCTCAAGCTAGTTGCTTGAATACATTTCTTAGCACTGTTATTTCCTTTTCCCCCATGAAAAGAAATACTCAGAGGGGTGATAATTCTGCCAAAGCTTTAGTTATTAGTTATGTGGCACTATAATTTGCTATAATTACCACCGTTGCTGATAAACTAACTATATGATTTGAGCAAAATAGAATGTGTCACTGTTCCTCAGTGAGAAGAAGGAATACATAGGTCTGCATTAGGGACTTGTAACTTAAAGTAGGGCTTCATTTTGCTTAAAATTTTAATTGTCATTAATCACGCGATTAAAGGTATGTTATTTTTTTCCCCACTGCGGCTCCTTGTGATTCTGGGCAGGTCACTTAACCAAAACATCTAGGGTGTTTACTCTTGCTTACTTTCCCAAAAATACTAGGACAAAGTAGCAAATTTAAAATGAAACTGGAGAAAATGTTTCTTCACTCAACGTGTAATTAAACTCTGGAATTCTTTGCCAGAGAATGTAGTAAAAGCAGTTAGCTTAGTGGGGTTTAAAAAAGGTTTGGATAACTTTCTAAAAGAAAAGTCCATAAGTCACTATTAAAATGGACTTGGGGAAAATCCACTGCTTATTTCTAGGATACTGGTTAGATTAAGATATATTACAATAGATGACTAATTGGCTATGGAGGTTGTCTCATAGTATCTTAGACGTCCCAGTATACCATTTATTAGTCTGGTTCAAGGGACTATATGTGTTTCTAATCATTGATAGCCTCCAGCCATCCAGTAGTACAAAAAATGCTCATATGCGTATGTAAACTTAAATCTAAGTCTTTACTACTGTTCAAATATTTCAAGAAGTCAACATTATTGTAACGAAAAACAAATAATGCACTAAAGGTACTTAGCTTGCGGGCTCCAAATGAACTTCAATTGTTTTCTGAAGCTGGAGCTTCCCAAGTTATATTGTAACTGAATAAAGTTTGACTAGCAACTCCGATGCCGTTGTACGCCCGACAGGACCCTGTTTCGCGGTCTCAGGCTTTGTCAAGGGCATAAATCACTGCAAACGGAAACGAAATTGTAAATGTAAAAATAAAAAACATTTAGTTAACATATACTTGCTGAGCTTACCCGGCGTCTGGACTCACAGTATTTTCGGCTGAAATCAATATGTTGCCAGCTAAAATGGCGCTGGCGTTTTGAGTTATATCTAACTAGACTCCACCTCTAAGGGCTTTCGTCTGAACACACTCGAGCCATATGGATTGAACGCTTACCTACATTGGAATTGTTTCTTTTAATTTTAATTTTAACTTTAATTCCAACTTTGATCAGCTGTTTGTGACGTAGTCCTTAGAGGTGGAGTCTGGAAAACTTAGATCTATATGTATACACCTCGTTGATTGAAGATACACCGCCACCACTCAAAGTTGTCGTCTCTGACGTAGCCCTTAGAGGTGGAGTCTAGTTAGATATAACTCAAAACGCCAGCGCCATTTTAGCTGGCAACATATTGATTTCAGCCGAAAATACTGTGAGTCCAGACGCCGGGTAAGCTCAGCAAGTATATGTTAACTAAATGTTTTTTATTTTTACATTTACAATTTCGTTTCCGTTTGCAGTGATTTATGCCCTTGACAAAGCCTGAGACCGCGAAACAGGGTCCTGTCGGGCGTACAACGGCATCGGAGTTGCTAGTCAAACTTTATTCAGTTACGATATAACTTGGGAAGCTCCAGCTTCAGAAAACAATTGAAGTTCATTTGGAGCCCGCAAGCTAAGTACCTTTAGTGCATTATTTGTTTTTCGTTACAATAATGTTGACTTCTTGAAATATTTGAACAGTAGTAAAGACTTAGATTTAAGTTTACATACGCATATGAGCATTTTTTGTACTACTGGATGGCTGGAGGCTATCAATGATTAGAAACACATATAGTCCCTTGAACCAGACTAATAAATGGTATACTGGGACGTCTAAGATACTATGAGACAACCTCCATAGCCAATTAGTCATCTATTGTAATATATCTTAATCTAACCAGTGTTGTGTAATTATACAAAGTTTTTTTGAGATTAAGTTTAGCCATTTTTTTGTATTTTTGTATTTCTAGGATAAGCAGCATAAAATGTATTGTACTGTTTTGGGAACTTGCCAGGTACTTGTAACCTGGATTGGCCACTGTTGGAATCAGGATGCTGGGCTTAATGGACCTACGGTCTGTCCCAGTATAGCAATACTTATGTTCATTGCCCAGAGTCACCAGGAGCTGCAGTGGGAACAAAAACACATAAATAACATACCTTGAATTGCCCGATAATTTACAATTATAGTGATATTTAAGTGATTTATTATGAGTATACTATCAGCATAGCACACATAGAGAACAGCAAGGTAAACTTGGAAATAGAAACAATAATATGATACTGTGTCAGAATAGTATACATTATGAAACATTCACGTAACAGCACAATTTAAAGCATAGTGAAATATTTATATCATTAGAGGCTTGATAGTTATGATGTCAGTACAGTACCCATTAAAATATTATGAGGGCAGCGAAGCTGGAACATATAATCCGATAAAAGGCGCGTTCCAAGATGGCTGATGTCTGGTGCTGAGCGCCACCACGGTCTTCTTTTCTTCTAGAGAACTCGTTTCCTCATCTCTCCTCCTAGATGGGGAAGAAACGCAAGGTCCCGAATGGCAAGAAATAGGCTTCATCACAGTTTTCTGCACACATCCCTGGACCAGGGCCTATTTCTTGCCATTCGGGACCCTGACGCAGCGAAGCGAAACGCTGGCCATCGTTGGCCCGAGGGCACTGCATGCCGAGAAGCAACAGTTGGGCTCAGTTCCTGCGTCCTACAGACCACCTAGCCTTTTAAGATAAGTGCTTGTGTGTTGGACTGTTTTTTTTTGTCTCCGGACATATTTTGTTTACCTATTGAAACAAATTTTGAATATTACAAAATATAAAAAATTTTTGTGCAGTTTTGCATTATTTATATCGGAAACTGGAAGGTATTTTTGCCAATGATGAAAGAGTAAGAGATCATCTAGATCCTTGCAGCTCTGTCAATCTGCTTAGATTCGAGATCTTTGAGGATTTTTCCTTCCTTTTGATATAACACTTAGTTATTTTTCATTTAGTGGAATTTGGTAGTTTGTGCAGTAGGCTTTGATTATCCACACCAGTTGTGCATTCCTTCCGCTGGCGCTCCAACTAATCAACTAGTTTGACATCCGGAGGCCGCGTTGGTATAGAAATATGCTGCTTATTTAGATTTTACGTCACTTCTTCATTAAAACTTTGCTTATGTTTTATGTTTCGGTTCTCTCCCTATAATTGTGGACTAGAGTAGACTTTGGTGTTAGGTTATATAGGAACGAAACAAATAGGAGAAACCTTTTCTTCACCCAACGCGTAATTAAACTCTGGAATTCATTACCGGAGAACGCAGTGAAGACGGTTAGCTTGGCAGAGTTTAAAAAGGGGTTAGACGGTTTCCTAAAGGACAAGTCCATAAACCACTACTAAATGGACTTGGGGAAAAATCCACAATTCCAGGAATAACATGTATAGAATGTTTGTATTTGGGAAGCTTGCCAGGTGCCCTTGACCTGGATTGGCCGCTGTCGGGAACAGGATGCTGGGCTCGATGGACCCTTGGTCTTTTCCCAGTGTGGCATTACTTATGTACTTATGTCCTCTACTTGGCTCACTTTTATTACATAGAGCAGTGATTTAACCTATTGTGATGTCATAGTGGCTCATTCCACCAATAAGAGCCAACCTCATTAGTGATGTCACAATGGCTTGATTGTATAGAATGTTTGTACGTTTGGGAAGCTTGCCAGGTGCCCTTGACCTGGATTGGCCGCTGTCGGGGACAGGATGCTGGGCTCGATGGACCTTTGGTCTTTTCCCAGTATGGCATTACTTATGTAGGCACTGGTGCAGGTAACTCGAGCTAAGCTTTAATAAAAGACCCCTTAAGTTAGTTGTTTGAGTGGTGTTGACTGGTCTTGAGTGAGTATGCTTTCCCATTTATTTTATGGCATTCCTATTAGGTAGGTTTGGTTTTATGTTTATTTTATGTATTGTAAATCTAGACTGCCCCAATTTGATTGACTGCACTTTTTTGTCCTTTAGATTGTAAGCTCCTTCGAGCAGGGACTGTCCTCTGTGTTAAATTGTACAGTGCTGCGTAACCCTGGCAGCGCTTTATAAATGTTAAGTAGTAGTAGTAGTAGTATTTACACAAGTGAGAAGTGGTAGAGCAAACCTAATCAACGATAAATGATAAAGGTGGCACCTAAAGCCAAGGGGGTCTTTTTTACTAAGGTGCGCTGAAAAATGGGCTTCGCTAGTGTAGGAGCATGTTTCAGGCGCTCACAGATCCATTTTTCAGCGCGCCTGTAAAAAAGGCCTTTTTAAAATTTTGCCGAAAATGGACGTGCGGCAAAATAAAAATTGGCGCGCATCCATTTTGGGTCTGAGACCTTACCGCCAGCCATTGACCTAGCGGTAAGGTCTCACGCATTAACCGTGCGGTAATTATCTATGCGCATAGAATGATGATTACCACCCGGTTTCTGTCGCGCGCCAGAAAATAAAAAATTATTTTCCGGTGCGCATAGCGGACGTGCATCAAAAATGAAATTATCACAAGGGCCACGTAATAGCCGGGTGGTAACTCCAAATTGACGCATGTGGGGCACGCATAGGCGCCTACATGGCTTAGTAAAAGGGCTCCTAGGTTTCCTGCCTCATAGAGAGAAACACTTTTCTTCTTTCCCGTGTCATCTGTGCCACATCAGGAAAAATCCATATCCTCTGTTCATCAGGGGTGTAGCTACTTCTAATGGGCCACGGGGGCCTGGGCCCCCATAGATTTGGCCCTGGACCCCCCTGCCACGACCCTCTCGACCCCCCTTCCCGCCGCCAACCCTCCCCTGCCACCGTCACGTACCTTTGCTGGCGGGGGACCGCAACCCCTGCCAGCCGAAGTTCTCTCCTCGGCTGCGCGGTGTTGCTTGCTGAATGATCTGATCAAGTTTCTGTGCATGCGTCTGACGTCCTACACGTTGGGGTTGGGGTCCCCCGCCAGCAAAGGTATGCAGTAGAAGAGGGTTGGTGGTGGGAAGGAGGGGGTTGAGAGAGTTGCGGCAGCGGTGGGGGGGGGGGGGTCAGCAATGCCATGCGGTTGAGAAGAGGACCTTGGCTGATGGGGCTTGGGGTCCCCTGCCTGCAAAGGTATGCAGTGGGAGAGGGTTGGCGGCAGGAAGGAGGGGGTCGAGAGGGTTGCGGCGGCGGCGGCGGGGGGGTCAGCAACGCTGCATGGCTGAGAAGAGGACCTCGGCTGGTGGGGGTTGGGGTCCCCCGCCAGCAAAGGTATGCGGCGGGAAGGGGGGGTCAAGAGGGCTGCGGCGGTGGTGACGGGGGGGATGAAAGTTGGCACCGCCGGGGGGGGGGGGGGGGCTAAAATGTGTCCCCTCACCTCAGGCTCTGGACCCCCCTCCCGTCGAAGTCTGGCTATACCCCTGCTGCCCATAAAACTGTTGTTGTAAGTCGCAAAATTATAAACACATAACTATATTTAAATATTAGAGGCAGATCATTGTATAAGATTGGAAAGCGTGGAAAGATCTCTGAAAGATAATACAGAGGTACTCTAAACACTTGTTAAGGATGAAGCTTTTATTCATTGTAAGCTGGAACAATTTGAAAATCAATTTAGACATCTGAATCGTCAGTTACTTAATCTTCCAAAGATTTGGGGATTACAACCTCTGGACACATTAAAAAAAATACTTAAATGAGGTCTTATCTTTGCCACAGGAATCAATTGCCCCAGTTAATAGGGTGTTTTATGTACCAACTAGAGTACTGGGTGAGAACGAACAGTCAGCTCTGGATATTTCAGCTATTTTGGATTCTTCGCAAGAGCAAGTCTCAGACTGAGTCACTTTACTTGTAAACTTTGTATTGGAATAAATAACTCTCGTCAAGAAAACTGTGTTAATTTTCAGATCTGCTGGGCAGCCGTATAAATGTTCTTTTCAATAAATTGTACTCCACCCCATCCCGACCATTTAATTACAAAAGGATAAGAATAGAAACTGTCTGCTTCAACAGGAAGTGGTGATCAACGGAACAGCCTCACTGAAAGCGAGTGTCTGAGTAATGAAGTGTGACAGCCGGAAAGATATGAAACTTTTATCTTTTGTGAACATCAACAGCCAAAATAAATAAATAAATATACACTTCAAAGACTTATAGTGACTATTCCAAATAAGGTCAAGCAATCATGGCGGCAGGTTCGGAAAATAACGGGGGCAAATTTTTCAAAACAATGAGATGTACTATACTCAACACAAACTACCCCGCCCTGAATACAGTAACATGCATAGTAGATGACGGCAGAAAAAGACCTGCACGGTCCATCTAGTCTGCCCAACAAGATAAACTCGTATGTGCTACTTCTTGTGTATACCTTACCTTGATTTGCATCTGCCATTTTCAGGACACAGACTCCTGAAAAAATTAAGAAACCGTGGGATAGGAGGCAATGCCCTGATGAGGGCGGGGAGCAGAGATTAGGATTAAATGGACAATTCTCTCAATGGAGAGAGGTTAATAGTAGACCCCAGAAATCTGTACTGGGACTGGTGATTTTTAATATATTTATAAATGATCTAGGAGTGGGGACAAGGGAGGTAATTACATTTATAGGTGACACAAAATTATTCAAAAGTTGTTTGATCCGACTCTCACTGGGCATTATACACAAACTTCTGGGTATCTGGCCGATCAGCTTATTCCTTCAGGTGCCCTTCGCTCTTTCCAAGGTAACCTTTTAGTTGAAGGCGTTTCCACAATATTAGGCGTGCTCAAGCACCTTAAGGTCAAGTTGAAGTTAACATCTAGAGCACATGAATTATATGAATAGCAGACAGCACGGTGTTAAATAAAGAGTAGCCCGATGAATGAAGTGCTATACCACCCATCAGGGGTCATTACAAACCGCTAAATGGGTGTGGATATTTCTGAGGGCACTCTTTTTCACTTTTAAATTTGAAATAGTGAAGTAGCAGCACTGTTATATTCTGGTTTTAGAGATCACTATTTTGAGAGATACCAATGATTTTGGGATTTTTTTGCTTTGTTTATTTTTGGTTTGTCATCATAGATGAGCAGAGTAACCAGTCCCTGGCAAGGACAGAGTTCTTTGACCTATTTGACATCCAATACCGATACCAGGCGGGGAGTGTACTGACCCCATATTCACGGAGGCAGGGTGGATTGTTATGTATATTTAGTACGATTATAATCTGTATTCAATTGCATTGTTTGTGTAATAGTTAGCACTGAATACTGGGACTTCCCCCCTCCCTATAGTTTGCAGTATCCTGTAATTGACTCCTTGTGAGCTTTCCCTATTGGCTCTCAGATGTGAGCTAGGGCCAGCCCTCCCTCCCTCTCTGCCCCTGGGCTGTGTGAGAGAGTTCCAGTCTTTCTAGCATGCCTTTGTGATCAGCAGCTATTCTAGGGGCTGATCCCTCTTTGGATTTATTGTGATTCCAACATGATTTTTTTCACCATCTCTCTAAGTCATTCCCTATTCATTTTGTCTGAGTTACTCCCCCTTATTCCCCTTTGAGTGTTACAGCTTTTCCTTTCAGCTGGGCTAAGGTTCTGGCCATCTCCTTGCCTCTGAGGTGACTAGATGCAGACACTATGTGCAGAAGGCAAAAATTCTATCCAAGCAACTGTAAGTTGGATTCTCTTTGTTTATTATGAGTACTACAATAAAGAAGATTTGCATAAGAATTGAGAGTTTACTGGTAAAGCTTCTACTTGGGGTGGTGTAACTAGCTGTTTAATCAACAATATACTTTGCCCAGAACAGCGCAGTCTTGCTTATCTGACCTTCGCTTATCCAACCTTCTGGTTTATCCGACATACCTAGGTGATGACACAATGACGTTAATGAGATGCATGCAGGTTTCTCTCTCTTTCTTGGTGTCATGCTAAAAGGCAGTTGTGTTAGGTAATATTCTTGGGCACATTAAGGGAACCTTTTAAGAAGAAGCGATAGCTATACTGTTGTGTTGCCACACACCAAATTGGCCAAACCGTCGAGCTCGATCAGGGGCCTAGCGGTAGTTACGCCTACAGCGATTATCATACTAGAAAACGCTTTGTATTTTCTAGCGCAAGGGACATGCCTGGCGGTAATTGGGCAGCATCGCACTCTGCCTGTTTACTGCCAGGCTACCGCTGGAGTCTCTACTGCCTCCTAAATAGGAGGCGGTAAGGGTTCCCCCAGGAAATGGCCACACGTCAATGCTTTAGCTTAGCGCACAGCGTAGCCAGACAACAGATTTTGGGTGGGCCTAGGCAAGAAGTGGGTGGGCAACAAGTGTTCTCCACACCACCACCACCACCAAAAAAATATCTAAGCTGGCAGGAAAACGCTTCTTTCCACCTTGGCAGTCTGCAGAAGGCATGCACTGAAAACTGAGCATGCCCAGGTTCCGGTATCGTTGAGAGTAGCGTTTTTGTTACCATTAGGCGGAAGTCTTCAGCTGATGGAGCTTTGGATCCCCACCAGCTACCGCTAAATGTGTGCTACTGTTGGGTGGGCCTGAGCCCTAAGTGGGTGGGCCCTGGCCCACCCAGGCCCACCTGTGGCTACGCCACTGGCACACAGCCATTTCCTTCTGGTAGCAAAAAAAGGTCTTTTACCAGCGGTGGTATAAGGGGACTTTGGCACGGGGCAAATCCACACACTGATGCCACAGCAGGGCCCCTTTTACTGTTGTTTGGTAAAAGAACCCCTAAGCTTGCAAACTCTTGTTACTGCTTCCTCTTTTGAAATATTCAATTAGTATGATTTCTTTTATCCCTCATCCACTTTTTCTGTGTTATCCAACTTTTCAATTATCCAACCCATTTACGTTGGATAATCGAGACTCTACTGTATATGAGAAAAAGGGAGCCAATGATATTGGAATATAAATTATTACCATTTTGGAAAACCCACCAAGAGGGCTTTTGAAAGCAAAATGTTGTGCGTATCCTTTATTAAGTAGCTAAGACTATTTATACAGTACACACCCCTGAATATTTGAAGAATTTCACCTTTTGCTTAAAAAATATTTAAATTCAGGAATACATCAAAATGACTAACACTGCAAATAATAAAATGAAACACATTAATACCAGGACAATGCATGTCACTTAAGTTCACAGGTTGATAATTGAAGCCACACATTTGTTAGGGGAAGATCAGCTGTGTCATTAGGGGAGTTTTGACCAACTGATGCTAGCGTGAGTGCCTGTCTCTGGGGGGGGAAAAAGCTGCCTGCACATGCTTTTCCCTGAGAATGCCTGATGCAGTCAGCTTCCATGGAAAGCAGCCATTTCAGCTTCTGGAGCCAGGGATTTCTCCTGGGGGATTCACCAGATGTACACAACAAGATACTCAAATAAGAAGGAGAAAGGTCTTAGCTCCTAAATGTCTTCTTTTAACTCCATGCTTTTGTTAAGCTGATAATGGAATTTTCCTGTTCCGGGGCAGAGGGATCAGGGAACCGGCAGAGCCAACAGCCACGCGGCTGCTCCCTGCAACCCTCCTGCGGTGGGGGCAGTTTGCCCCGGGTGCATGCTGCAAGGGGGTGCACGGAGCACAGGGGCGTAGCCACGGGTGGGCCTGGACAGGCCCAGCTACTTTCCCTCCAAGCCCGCCCACCCAACATCCCTCGCATGTCGCTGCCGGCCGTCCAGGAGCGTTCAGCTTTGCCTGCCGGCCCTGCCCTGAAATTCTTTTCCTCCCCGCCGGCGCTGCCTCGGTCCCTGCAGCCTTCTTTTCTTTGCCTGTCGCCGGCAGCGCTGCCATTCACACAGGCAGCTCCGCTCCCCTCTGCCACGCCCATCTGGCCCTACGTAAACAGGAAGTGCATCAGAGAGGGCCGGACGGACGCGGCAAAGGGGAGCGGAGCTGCCTGTGTGAATGAATGAAAATTGAACTAGGCCCTGCTGTGGCTTCTAAAGGCTACCTATTAATGCTGTAGGCTGTGGCAGAATGTTATAGCTTTAAAACTATGGGGAAAGGGTTTGTTACTATGGAAACTAAGCTGTGCTGCAAACTAAAGTTAAAACTCTAAACTGGGGTTTGCTGTGACTATCAGCTTTGCTCTACACTGTTGCTACGGTAAACTTTAGAATAGTCCCTTAACTACTAGCTTATGGAACTGCAATAGAGGCTTTAAATGCTAAACAAAGAAACCCCTATTCCTTAAACAGCCGTTGCTAAATAAGTAGAGTAACTTAAAAATAAAGACACTGCAATAACTATTTAAGTCTACCTTTCCCAAGTTTAAAAGTAATTTCCCAGCAAACAACTTACCAATGAAGTTTTGTCCTGCTCTGGAAGTCCTCACAGCACCTCTTCTGGACAGAGAAGAATCAGTTGCTGTCACTTGATTGACAGATAACTGATAAAAGATTCTCTGTGAAGGTAACTTTCCCTTAACAAATAATTTTAAAATAGAAATACACAAGTATGACTCTACCTTGCTTTCAGAGACTAAGAAAATGTGGTAGAAAATTCAGAAATTATCCCAGTCATATTGGGTGCCACTATCCTGATTAAAAAGGATTTCCAAGCACACCTCGATATGCTGCTTGTGTATATTACAGTTTATGAACTCCAGGAGACCCTCTTTGGAATAACGCAGTTAAGGATAGCACATCTCCAACATACCCTGGCAGAGGGGAGGTTCATTTCTGTCATGGTATGCACAAAATGAACTTATCTGAAGCAGTGGCGTAGCTAGGTGGGGCCATGGGGGCCTGGGCCCCCCTAAATTTCCTCAGGGCTCCTGGTTTTGCTGGCGGGGGGTCCCCAACCCCTGCCAGTTGAAGCATTGTCCAGCACTGTTCTACGGTGCCGCCGCATTGCCTGCCCTGTTCTGTCTTCCCCTAACATCCGGCATTCTCCTTTTGGTGAAACTGAGCATGCTCAATTTCACTAAAAGGAGCATGCAGAATGTGAGGGGAAGACAAAGCAGGACCAGAGACCAGCACTGGACAATGCTTCAGCTGGCGGGGGTTGGGGACCCCCGCCATCCAAGGTATTTGCTGCAGCAGTGGATGGGGAGTGGCAGGGTGGTGGAAGGGTGGTGAAACGGTGGGGGCGGCAGACCAAAATGTGCCCCCCACCGGTGGCTCTGGCCCCCTCCCACTGCGAGGTCTGGCTATGCCCCTGATCTGAAGACATTACCCCAGGAATCTTAGGTCCTTGGAATCCATGGTTTCACTGTACATAAATTCTGCACTTCTGTGAGACAAATCAGTCTTAGGAATTTACATCAATTGAGTTGGAATCAAATCTATATAACCAGCCATATTAAAATATCTTTGTAGTTTTTTATTGGGGGGGGGGAGGGGAGGGATGAGGGATGTCTTACAATGAATTATGACACTGCTTAAAAAGTAGTAGCCCAACAGATTTAATACAGTCTACTTTGCAATTGCCAGCTGTAAGAACTGAACATTGCATAGAACAAACTAGATAAGCTGAAAGAAGGATGCGTATGATCTTGTGACATTGTGATGTGGGAAGATTGCTCAAAAAAAGCAAGACTGAGAAGAATGGTCAGCAGTTCTTTCCACTTTGTGGGGAATTTTAAAAAGCACCTATATACCAGCACTTAGTAAACATATAATCAGCTATCTGCCAATATTCATCCCCTAACCAGATAGGGAGTAATTCTACAACAGGGCAACTATTTTATAAGGCAAAGTAGGCACCTACTTTTCTTCGTAGAATATTAGTGCAAGTGGCCAAAAATGTACTTACATCAGTCCTAGGGCAAGTGTAAAGACTGTATATAGGACACTCCCTTCTTACCTCTAAAAGGAAGCTGGAGAGACTGAAAAAAAGCAAGCCCTTCTGGGAAAGGAAAAACACTTTATTGTTCAGTTTTTCTCTTTTATAATAATGCTAACATTTATTAGAGTAAATAAATGGTTACAATAAAAAATCTTTTATCCCAGTATTACAGACAATTGAATTACTATTTATATCAGTCCAAATTTCAATATAAGGAAAATAAAATCTCTCTCTCTCTTTCTCTGTTTTTCCTTCGGAAGCTGTCAGACTCCTGAAGCTTAATTTTGTCCAATCACTTAATGCCTTATATTTTCTCTCTTACTTATCTGGTATTTTTCAACTCTGACCTCTAAGGTCACTTTCACATAAATCTGTTTCTTTGGTATTTTTCTCATATATTCATCATTTGCCCTTTGTAATTCCAAATCTCCCTGAATATCTTAACACTCATATTTCCTTCACTGAAAATGTCCGTGTTATTTTAAGAGCCTATTGAAACAAACAGATGCTTGTTAAAGTTTATAGCCCATTACTAGGGCTAAGCAAGCCTGTCTATGGTCTGGGAGAAAACCAAGACACAAGCTAGCTAATTGCCCTACTAGATCAAAAAATTATTTATTTATTTATTTTATTGCATTTGTAGCCCACATTTTCCCACCTATTTGCAGGCTCAATGTGGTTTACAGAGTCTTGTTATGGCTTTAACATTACAGGATATCAGATACAGTTAATGATGTATTTAGGTTAAGTGGGGGTATAGAAAAGAGTTAGATGGGTGAGTATAGAAGGTAGATTGTCTTAACTGGTTGGGTTGGCGAAATAGTTAAGTGGGTTATGGGTTTTCTTTGTAGGCCTTATTGAAGAGATATGTCTTCAGAGATTTACAAAAGTTGGTTATTTTGTCAATTGTTTTCAAATCCTTAGGTAGGGCATTCCACAGTTGCGTGCTCATGTAGGAGAAGGTAGTGGCATGTAACAGCTTGTATTTTAGACCTTTGCAGCTGGGGAAGTGCAGATTGAGGAATTTGCGGACAGAGAAGAACTAAAAGTGTGGCTTCTTATGTGCCTGTGTTGTTAAAAAGCCAATTATTGGCACTAATTAGCTTGTCATTCAATTAAATTGTGAGTGCAAATTGGCACACACCCAAATTTGCCTGCACAATTTTTGATGACTTTTATAGAATTAGGGGGATAGTGTATCTGGATTTTGAGACAGTATTGTACAAAGTACCTCATGAAAGAGTTCAGAAGAAATGAAAAAGTCATGGGATAGGAGGCAGTGTCGTATTGTGGATTAAGAACTGGTTACAAGATGGAAAATAGAGAGTAGGAATAAATGGTCAATATTCTCAATGAAGAAGGGTGAATAGTGGGGCTTCCCAGGGATCTGTGCTGGGACCACTGCTTTTTTAACATATTTTTAAATGATCTGGAAACAGGAATAATGAGTGAGGTGATCAAATTTGCTGATGACCACAAAATTCTTCAAAGTTGTTACATCACAGAAAATTGTAAGAAACTGTAAGAAGACCTTACAAGATTGGGAAAGTGGGCATCAAAATGGCAGATGACATTTATCTTCTAATTCTATATATAGCACTCAAAATTGCATGTGCAAATTTGGGTGTATGCCCAATTTGGGCGCACAATTTAATAATGAGCCAATTAATGCCAGTAATTGGGCGCTATCAATTATCAGTGCTAATTAGCAATAATTGGAATTTATGCACACATCTTTATAGTTGCTGTTCTATAAAGATGTGCACATACATTTTTCTGCTTAGATTTGAAAAGGGGGCATGGCCATGGGAAGAGTATAGGCGGGTTAGGGACTATTTGGTCTGTCCTCTGACAGCCTTGCACTAGTTTATAATGTGATTCTAAAATGTGTATAATGCATTTACTGTTATTCTCATTTCTAAGGACCTTCACTGTGGTAGTTTCCTCTGCAAAGATATGTGAGCAAGGCATTGTGTGTAATGTAGTTCACAGGCAATGCAACCACACTTGTCTGTATAAATAAGAATGGTTACCACTGGTTGTGAGGCTGCCCAGACCTCTTTTCTCTCTCAGCCAAGCCTGGCTCCTGTGTCTACCTGCTATCATTTCCTGTTCAGTCTTACTATCTCTGTCCTGAGAGGTCAGCCAGGTATGACCTTTCCCTCCAATCGAGAGCCGTCCTCTAGGAACACCCCTTGCTACCCGATGGCAGGCTCTGTACCCATTGGTCTCTATCTGCTTCTCCCTGTGTGAGGCTCAACACCTCTTTGTCCCTTCAGCCATGAGGCATTCCACCATCTTGCCAGAGACATGGAGCATGCAACATCTTATTCCAGACAGCTCTGTTCTGCTGAAACTCCCTGTAACGAACCTGTTTTTTTTACCTTGAAAATATCTACTCCCTAATGAGGTATCGCACATTCCAGTCACCCAGCTTTGAACCACTTCTACCTGTTCAACTATCTTTCTCCCCTGCAATAATGCTACCTCTCCTCAGATCTCTATCTCCACTAGCTCTCAGATTAAGGAGTCTCTGTGCTCTGGAGCAGCACTTCTGAACATCTGTGAGTAAATTATCTGCGATTTATTCAAATAAAAGAGACTTCAGAAAAATAATAGAGACTTCAAGTGTGATTGATGTACCAAGGTTATACTCTAAGATATCATGGCTTTACAGTAATAAGTCTATGAGAGTCTTAACACTATTTGCCCGCAGGGTTATAGAATTCTGTGGATCCGTGCCTAATTTAGGCATGTGGATTTACACCAGGTTTCATCCTCATGCCTAAAACTGGGCACGGATCCTGGCACTATTCTATAAATGGCATCCAACTTGAGCAGTTTATAGAATAGCACTTAGTGCTAATTTTTTTTGGTGCCCAAATTTGGCCGCTATTTATAGAATTTGGTCCTAAATGTGAGCAAGTGCAAAACTGATGCATATAGGAAAATCCTCAGGTCAGTATGGGCAGAGAAAAAGAAAGCAATTAGGAAATATCATAATGCTTCTGTGTGTTATTCTCCATTCTTTTCCTAATGATTGCTAACACTCTATCACTCCATGGTGTGACTGCACTAGGCGTAGCTAGGTGGGGCACCAGAGGAGTGACCGCTCCCCCAAATGGCCTTCAGACAGCACCGGTGCCTATTTTTCAGGCAGTCTGTCATGCCTATGCAGTGTGCGCCTACGTAGTCCACTCTCTGCTCCCCCTAGCGTCACAACCTGGCTACGTTTCTGACCGCGCCTCTAATATTTTGTGCAATTCTGGTCACCACATCTCAAAAAAAGATATTAAATTAGAAAAGGTATAATAGAGAAGGGTGACCAAAATGATTAAGGGGATGGAGGAAAGACTAAAGAAGTTAAGGTTCTTCAGCTTAGAGAAGAGACAATTAAGGGGAAATATGATCGAAGTCTATACAATTTATTTATTTTTAACATTTGTATCCCACATTTCCCCACCTATTTGCAGGCTCAATGTGGCTTACATAGATCCATAAATGGTGAATACCAGTTCCGGAGAAGAGAAATACATAGTTAAGGTAGAGGATACAGAGTGAATTTGGTCACAGGAAGGAAAGTTTAACTTATAATAAGAATTGAAAGGTATTAGGTTAATTTCGTTCGTAAAAGATTAACTTGAACAATTAGGAACATTAAACTACAAATCAAGATACTTTAGCAAAAAAAAAAAAAAACAATTAAGGCTTAATGAATACATTTGCATAGGTACAATTGTTAATTGGCATTTAGGATGGATTATTATTGTATGCTTTCTTAAATAAATAGGTTTTCAATAATTTACAGAAATTCACTATGTTTTGGGTTATTTTTACGGATTTTGGTAATTCATTCCAAATTTGCGTGCATATGTAGGAGAAGCTAGATGCATGCGTATGTTAGTTTATATTTCAATCCCTTACAATAATGAATGAAGTGGAACAGGTAGACATGAATCACTTTTCCACTCTTTCCAAAACAACGAAGTTACTAAGAGGTCCTTTTGCTAAAGTTTAGCGTACACTAACGGTATAACATGGGCTTTGTACCATTTAGAGTGGCACACTAAGCATTGTACAATTAAATCAAAGTGGAGAAATTATTTCTTCAATCAACATATAATTAAGCTCTGGAATTTGTTGCCAGAGAATGTGGTAAAAGCAGTCAGCACAGAAGTTCCTGAATGAAAAGTCCATAAACCATTATTAAAGTGGACTTGGGGAAAATCCACTGACTATTACTGGAATCTATTTACTCTTTTGGGATCCTGTCAGGTACTTGTGACTGTTGGAAACAGGATACTGGGCAGGGGCGTAGCCAGACACACAATTTTGGGTGGGCCTGGGTCCAAGATGGATGGGCAGAAGAGCCCCACCACGTCCCGCAGGTAATTTGGTCTCTCCTTCTCTCACCTGCATGCCATATGGTCTCTCAAACATCCCCCCCCCCCCCACATACCTTTTCAATAGCAGATTTCCACCAGTAGCGAGCAGAAACTTATACACACTGCTCATGTTGGCCACACAGCCTTCCCATGATGCAACTTCCTGTTTTTGCATAGGCAGGAACACGTCAGAGGGAAGGCTGTGGGGCCGGTGCAAGAAGTATCGGTTACTGCTTGCTGCAGGCGAAGATCTGCTATTTACAAGGTATGCAGGAGGGACAGTTGTTGGGAGTTTTTGGCTGGTGGGGCTTGGGGATCCCTGCCATCCACATCATAGGTATGCTGCTACTGGATGGGCCTGATCCCAAAGTGGGTGGGCCTGGGCCCACCCGGGCCCACCCTTGGCTACACCACTGATACTGGGTTTGATGAACCTTCAGTCTATCCCAGTGCAACAATGTACTTAAGGTATTTTAGGTAAGCTGAATAGAAAGCCTGAAGTAAAACACACAGGGGTCCTTTTACTGAGGTGTGTTAATGGACTTAGTGCGCACTAAGTGATAATACACCCATTATATTCCTATGGGTGTCTTCTCTGTTAGCGCACCTTAGTAAAAGGACCCCATAGGCTGTCCACGTAAAGGGCAATTCTATCATTTGACGCCCATATTTACAAACCATTTGCATATGTAAATATACAAAACTTTAGCACTTTTGTAGGTATGTGTACATTTATGCATGTAAGTGCTATTCTGTAAGACAGCGTTTAAGTGACATACCCCCAAATTCTATATATGGCACTCAAATTTCAGATTAAACACAAAAGTACCCTGCATCAATTTATAACACATATTGTTATTCCAAAGTATCAAACCACACATATCAAACATATAAACGGCGAGTGACCGACTCACTCGCAAATGCGCAGTAGAGACTTCCCTCTCTGTCCCGCTCCCGCGTCAATACGTGATGACGAGGGCGGGACAGAGAGGAAAACTGCGCCGCCGAGGTTGATGCCGCTCCCCCCGCCCGCCCGCCTGAGATCGCCGCTACCGTTCCTCCCCCCCACCCGGCCCGGGCCCTCTCTCCGCTACTAAACTTACACATCCATTCGCCGGAACGCAGCACGCACATCAGCTGAGCTGCCGTCGGCCTTCCTTCCCTGCCTGTGTCCCGCCCTCGCTGACGTTACGTCACAGGAGGGCGGGACACAGGCAGAGAAGGAAGGGCCGACGGCAGCTCAGCTGATGTGCGTGCTGCGTTCCGGCGAATGAATGTGTAAGTTTAGTAGCGGAGAGAAGGCCCAGGCCGGGTGGAGGGATGGCGGCAACTCCAGGGGGGGGGCGGTAGCGGTGGCGACCTCGTGGGGAGGTGGGAGGGAGGGGGAAGGAAAACCCCAATACCAGCCCGTTTTTACGGGCTCAACGGCTAGTATACATACAGTATAAGGTGCCCACAGAACTCACTCATACAAACCTTTCATACCGCCACCCCTCAGTAATGCATGTGTTGTAGCATAACATACAGATTTTTTCACATTACATAAAGCTGAATATGTGAGTCCATGTCCACTTTCATTGATGGGAAAATGACCCTATTGAATAGTTCTAACAAGCACCAGTCTTGAATATCAGCACAGCGCTAACTCTCCCGCGCTGTAACATGTAAGCAGATCTCCATCCTCTGGTGCACACATCCAAATGTTTTATCAGCTACATGGTAGAACTCAGCTCTCCACTTCAAACAAACATTCCCATGTAGACGGTGTAAGATGTTTCCTCGGTGGCGCTATGCAGCTTGACAAGCGCTAACGTTGGGAACCACTAGCACACCACATCACAGCATCAACTCCACTTAAGCTCCCCGATGTGCGACCGTATTTCAGAACTTCCTTCTTCAGGAGGAACAATTCCCGACCCCTATAACAATACACATAACCACTACTTAACCACTGTCTAATAGCTTCTTGCTTAATCTAGTATCAACACTTCAATATACTCTTATAATCAACTGTATGGCTGCGTACCTTCGGGAATAAATGTCCAAGCATGGAAACCAGAGACCACCTCCAAACGTAATTACCGGAACATCCGGTTACCCCGCTATTTAAATGAAGCGGCTCCACTCAACTGCGGGGATTTATAGATAATTTCAGCAGAGCGAAGATGCACATGCAAATAAATTGGTTAATGAACTAGCAATTAATTAATGTTGATAATTATTGCAGTTAATTGGCAATAACTGAGATTTGCATGTGCATCTGCCTGCTCGCTAGTTTATAAGACCGGGTGCCTAAATCCCCTAACACGCAACTCAAAAGGGGGCACGATCAGGGGAAGGGTAGGGAAAGGCTGCACAGTTTTATAGAGTAACACCTTTTCCATGCCCAAATACAATGAGTTGGGCACTGGAATTTATACCAGGTTTCAGCTGGCATAAACACCAGCACACAACTATGAGCACTGGAATTGGCTCGAAGCGTTATTTGATAAAGGGTGCTCAACCTGGTGCACCATTTATCGAATAACATTTACTGCCAATTCCTAAGCTCAACCCAGAGTGCCCATTATAAAATATCGCTTAGTGCCAATTCCCACGCTCGTTAACTGAGTAGCGTGTATACATTGTACACACACACAAATTTACGTGTTACCTGGCACACCATATACAGTGGGGGAAATAAGTATTTGATCCCTTGCTGATTTTGTAAGTTTGCCCACTGACAAAGACATGAGCAGCCCATAATTGAAGGGTAGGTTATTGGTAACAGTGAGAGATAGCACATCACAAATTAAATCCGGAAAATCACATTGTGGAAAGTATATGAATTTATTTGCATTCTGCAGAGGGAAATAAGTATTTGATCCCCCACCAACCAGTAAGAGATCTGGCCCCTACAGACCAGGTAGATGCTCCAAATCAACTCGTTACCTGCATGACAGACAGCTGTCGGCAATGGTCACCTGTATGAAAGACACCTGTCCACAGACTCAGTGAATCAGTCAGACTCTAACCTCTACAAAATGGCCAAGAGCAAGGAGCTGTCTAAGGATGTCAGGGACAAGATCATACACCTGCACAAGGCTGGAATGGGCTACAAAACCATCAGTAAGACGCTGGGCGAGAAGGAGACAACTGTTGGTGCCATAGTAAGAAAATGGAAGAAGTACAAAATGACTGTCAATCGACAAAGATCTGGGGCTCCACGCAAAATCTCACCTCGTGGGGTATCCTTGATCATGAGGAAGGTTAGAAATCAGCCTACAACTACAAGGGGGGAACTTGTCAATGATCTCAAGGCAGCTGGGACCACTGTCACCACGAAAACCATTGGTAACACATTACGACATAACGGATTGCAATCCTGCAGTGCCCGCAAGGTCCCCCTGCTCCGGAAGGCACATGTGACGGCCCGTCTGAAGTTTGCCAGTGAACACCTGGATGATGCCGAGAGTGATTGGGAGAAGGTGCTGTGGTCAGATGAGACAAAAATTGAGCTCTTTGGCATGAACTCAACTCGCCGTGTTTGGAGGAAGAGAAATGCTGCCTATGACCCAAAGAACACCGTCCCCACTGTCAAGCATGGAGGTGGAAATGTTATGTTTTGGGGGTGTTTCTCTGCTAAGGGCACAGGACTACTTCACCGCATCAATGGGAGAATGGATGGGGCCATGTACCGTACAATTCTGAGTGACAACCTCCTTCCCTCCGCCAGGGCCTTAAAAATGGGTCGTGGCTGGGTCTTCCAGCACGACAATGACCCAAAACATACAGCCAAGGCAACAAAGGAGTGGCTCAGGAAGAAGCACATTAGGGTCATGGAGTGGCCTAGCCAGTCACCAGACCTTAATCCCATTGAAAACTTATGGAGGGAGCTGAAGCTGTGAGTTGCCAAGCGACAGCCCAGAACTCTTAATGATTTAGAGATGATCTGCAAAGAGGAGTGGACCAAAATTCCTCCTGACATGTGTGCAAACCTCATCATCAACTACAGAAGACGTCTGACCGCTGTGCTTGCCAACAAGGGTTTTGCCACCAAGTATTAGGTCTTGTTTGCCAGAGGGATTAAATACTTATTTCCCTCTGCAGAATGCAAATAAGTTCATATACTTTCCACAATGTGATTTTCCGGATTTAATTTGTGATGTGCTATCTCTCACTGTTACCAATAACCTACCCTTCAATTATGGGCTGCTCATGTCTTTGTCAGTGGGCAAACTTACAAAATCAGCAAGGGATCAAATACTTATTTCCCCCACTGTATAGAATCCAGGGGATAGTGAATAAATACAAGGGGCTTACACATGAGCCTACTTCTGTGTATAATTTACAGAATACATGCACATAGAATGTATTGCCAGAGAATGTAGTAAAAGTAGTTAGCTTGGCAGGGTTTAAAAAAGGTTTGGATGGCTTCCTAAAGAAAAAGTCTATAGACCATTATTAAAATGGACTTGGAAAAAAAATCCACTGCTTATTTCTAGAATAAGCAGCATAAATGCTGGGGAGGAGACGGCTGTCTTGGTACATGTGGGTACTAATGACATAGGAAAATGTGGGAGAGAGGTTCTGGAAGCAAAATTTAGGCTCTTAGGTAGAAAGCTGAAATCCAGATCCTCCAGGGTAGCATTTTCTGAAATGCTACCTGTGCCACGCGCAGGGCCCAAGAGACAGGCAGAGCTCCAGAGTCTCAATGCGTGGATGAGACGATGGTGCAGGGAGGAGGGCTTTAGATTTGTTAGGAACTGGGCAACATTCTGGGGAAGGGGGAGCCTATTCCGAAAGGATGGGCTCCATCTTAACCAGAGTGGGACCAGGCTGCTGGCATCGGCGTTTAAGAAGGAGATAGAGCAGCTTTTAAACTAGAAATGGGGGGAAGGCCGACAGTCGCTCAAAAGAGCATGGTTCGGGATAAGGTATCTTTCAAAGATATCACCATAACAGGGAAGATAGAGTATCCTGATAGTGAGGTTGCAAAAGAGATTGTAGTAGATCGGGTATCTTTAAATAACAATAAAAATCAGACAAAAGATTGCCAATTAATACTGTCAAGTACTAAGCATGATGTACTTAGGAACAACAAACATAGTTTGAAATGTCTATATGCGAATGCCAGGAGCCTAAGAAATAAGATGGGGGAGTTAGAATATATTGCACTAAATGAAAAATTAGATATAATAGGCATCTCTGAGACCTGGTGGAAGGAGGATAACCAGTGGGACACTGTCATACCGGGGTACAAATTATATCGTAGTGATAGGGTGAATCGGATTGGTGGAGGGGTAGCATTGTATATTAACGAGAGCCTTGAATCAAATAGATTGAAAATTCTGCAGGAAACAAAACACTCCTTGGAATCACTGTGGATTGAAATTCCATGTGCAAAGGGGAAAAGGATAGTGATAGGAGTGTACTACCGTCCGCCTGGCCAGGACGAACAGACGGATGCGGAAATGTTAAAGGAAATCAGGGACGCAAACAAACTGGGCAACACAATAATAATGGAGGATTTCAATTACCCGCATATAGACTGGGTTAATGTAACATCTGTACACGCAAGGGACATAAGATTTCTTGATGAAATCAAGGACAGCTTCATGGAACAGCTAGTTCAGGAGCCGACAAGAGAAGGAAAAATACTAGACTTATTTCTTAGTGGTGCTCATGATCTAGTGCAGGGGGTAACGATACGAGGGCCGCTTGATAACAGTGATCATAATATGATCGGTTTTGATATTGGCATTGAAGGAAGTGAAACTAGGAAATCAAGTACGCTAGCGTTTAACTTTAGAAAAGGTGATTACGACAAAATGAGAAAAATGGTGAAAAAAAGACTGAAAGGAGCAGCTCGCAGAGTAAAAAACTTGCATCAGGCGTGGATGCTGTTTAAAAACACCATCCTGGAGGTTCAGGACAAATATATTCCACGTATTAGAAAAAAGGGAAAAAAGACTAAACGTCAGCCGGCGTGGCTAAACAGTAAGATAAAGGAAATCATTAGAGCCAAAAAACAATCCTTCAGAAAGTGGAGAAGAGAACCAACTGAAAGTAACAGGATAGATCATAAGGAATGCCAAGCCAAATGCAAAGCGGAGATAAGGAGGGCAAAAAAGGACTTTGAGAAGAAATTAGCGTTGGAAGCAAAAATACATAGTAAAAATTTTTTTAGATACATTAAAAGCAGGAAACCGGCCAAAGAGTCGGTTGGGCTGCTGCACGAAAATGGTGTTAAAGGGGCGATCAAGGAGGACAAAGCCGTAGCGGAGAAATTAAATGAATTCTTTGCTTCGGTCTTCACCGAGGAGGATTTGGGGGGGACACCGGTGCCGGAAAGAATATTTGAAGCGGGGGAGTCGGAGAAACTAAACAAATTCTCTGTAACCTTGGAGGATGTAATGGGTCAGTTCAGCAAGCTGAAGAGTAGTAAATCACCGGGACCTGATGGTATTCATCCCAGAGTATTAATAGAACTAAAAAATGAACTTGCGGAGCTACTGTTAGAAATATGCAATCTGTCCCTAAAATCGAGTGTAATACCGGAAGACTGGAGGGTAGCCAATGTTACTCCGATTTTTAAGAAGGGTTCCAGAGGAGATCCGGGAAATTATAGACCGGTGAGTCTGACGTCGGTGCCGGGCAAGATGGTGGAGGCTATTATTAAGAATAAAATTGCAGAGCATATACAAAAACATGGACTGATGAGACAAAGTCAGCACGGATTTAGTGAAGGGAAGTCTTGCCTCACCAATCTAATGCATTTTTTTGAGGGGGTAAGCAAACATGTGGACAATGGGGAGCCGGTTGATATTGTATATCTGGATTTTCAGAAGGTGTTTGACAAAGTGCCGCACGAAAGACTCCTGAAGAAATTGCAGAGTCATGGAATCGGAGGTAGGGTATTATTATGGATTAAGAACTGGTTGAAAGATAGGAAGCAGAGAGTAGGATTGCGTGGCCAGTATTCTCAGTGGAGGAGGGTAGTTAGTGGGGTCCCACAGGGGTCTGTGCTGGGTCCGATGATTTTTAATGTATTTATAAATGACCTAGAGATGGGAATAACTAGTGAGGTAATTAAATTCGCCGATGACACAAAATTATTCAGGGTCGTCAAGTCGCAGGAGGAATGTGAACGATTACAGGAGGACCTTGCGAGACTGGGAGAATGGGCGTGCAAGTGGCAGATGAAGTTCAATGTTGACAAGTGCAAAGTGATGCATGTGGGTAAGAGGAACCCGAATTATAGCTACGTCTTGCAAGGTTCCACGTTAGGAGTTACGGATCAAGAAAGGGATCTGGGTGTCGTCGTCGATGATACGCTGAAACCTTCTGCTCAGTGTGCTGCTGCGGCTAGGAAAGCGAATAGAATGTTGGGTGTTATTAGGAAGGGTATGGAGTCCAGGTGTGCGGATGTTATAATGCTGTTGTATCGCTCCATGGTGCGACCGCACCTGGAGTATTGTGTTCAGTACTGGTCTCCGTATCTCAAAAAAGATATAGTAGAATTGGAAAAGGTACAGCGAAGGGCGACGAAAATGATAGTGGGGATGGGACGACTTTCCTATGAAGAGAGGCTGAGAAGGCTAGGGCTTTTCAGCTTGGAGAAGAGACGGCTGAGGGGAGATATGATAGAAGTGTATAAAATAATGAGTGGAATGGATCGGGTGGATGTGAAGCGACTGTTCACGCTATCCAAAAATACTAGGACTAGAGGGCATGAGTTGAAGCTACAGTGTGGTAAATTTAAAACGAATCGGAGAAAATTTTTCTTCACCCAACGTGTAATTAGACTCTGGAATTCGTTGCCGGAGAACGTGGTACGGGCGGTTAGCTTGACGGAGTTTAAAAAGGGGTTAGATAGATTCCTAAAGGACAAGTCCATAGACCGCTATTAAATGGACTTGGAAAAATTCCGCATTTTTAGGTATAACTTGTCTGGAATGTTTTTACGTTTGGGGAGCGTGCCAGGTGCCCTTGACCTGGATTGGCCACTGTCGGTGACAGGATGCTGGGCTAGATGGACCTTTGGTCTTTCCCAGTATGGCACTACTTATGTACTTATGTACTTATTGTATTGTTTTGGGATCTTGCCAGGTACTTGTGACCTGGATTGGCCACTGTTGGAAACAGGATGCTGGGCTTGATGGATCTTTGGTCTGTCCCAGTACGACAATACTTATGTGCACTGGTTATGCTAACATTCCATGGGGAAAGAGAAAGGGAATGGGATTTGATATACCTTCTTTCTATGGTTACAATCAAAGCAGTTTACATATTATATACAGGTACTTATTTTGTACTGGGGGCAATGGAGGGTTAAGTGACTTGCCCAGCGTCACAAGGAGCTGCAGTGGGAATCAACTCTGGTTCTCAGGCCACTGCACTAACCGTTAGCCTACTCCATTATAGAATTTGGATGCCCAGATGCCATTACAGAAGAGGCTCTCACATTGAGGCATCAGGGAATCTGAATGGAGTTGCCTACTTATATAGAGTTGCCCCATCACGGCCAATTTTTTAAATACCACAGCCAGCATTTAAAATAAATAAATAAATAAAAACACAGACTGCTGTTATTGAAATTTGACCTCATTAATTATAACTAGGGCTTCTATTCTTAGGTGTTTATAAATTAAGTTTTATCATGCCCCTCTATTCAATTAATATGTTCTCAGTACAGCATCTTGACTGGTTTACCCAAGAGGAGGGTATATAAAAACATCAAATAAATAAATAATAAAATCAAGAAAATAACTTGTAAATTTAAGTGTTTATTTTCCAACTAAGCAGGGCACAAAAATATCAGTGTTTTCGTGCCATAGGTACTATTGCTGGGTATTTTTTCTGGTGGAATCAAATATGAACATTTATGTCACTTATGAGTCACCTGCGCAGAGAAGACAAAAATCTAGCATGGAGAATACAAGACAAGCCTGGGGAGGAATGAGAGGTACAAGGGCAATTTGTTTTTCCCCAGTGTGTATCCAATAAGCATCTTTTTTTTTTTTGCACTGGAGTGTTTATCATTTACAGTTAAAACCTAAAATCCGAAGCCATAATTATATGACAGTA
Organism: Microcaecilia unicolor; assembly: GCF_901765095.1. Lineage (NCBI taxonomy): Eukaryota > Metazoa > Chordata > Amphibia > Gymnophiona > Siphonopidae > Microcaecilia > Microcaecilia unicolor. Next base: position 340,061,204 of record NC_044035.1, on the reverse strand, counting down.
ACATAGTAGACGATGATGGAAGAGAATCAATTGCCTCACTTAGGAGTCCTTTTACTACGATGTGGTACAAAGTGGCCTTAATGTGCCCTTACGCGAGATTTTCCTGTGCCTTAAGGCCATTTTTGCTGCAGCAGTAAAATAGCTATTTTCTATTTTTTTGTATTCATAGCCATACGCTAATGTTTTACTGCATGAGCACTTACCGCCACCCATTGTATAAGCTGTAAAGGCTCACGCGTTAATCCTGTGCTAATTGGTTAGCATGCAGTGATGTAGATGCACTAAGGGGGTTTTTACAAAGGCACATTTACATTTTTAGTGCGCACTGATTAGCACGCACTAAATGCTAGAGATGCCCATAGAAATATATGGGCGTCTCTAATGTTTAGCATGCCTTTGTAAAAGGACCCCTCACTGATTAGTGCAGACATGCCCACTCTCCACCCCAGACAAGCTCCCTCAACAAAAAAAATCAAAAAATCTTTAGGGTGCAGGTAGCACGTGCCAATTTGGCACGTGCTGTAGCACGCCTGAACACGTCCTGCGGTAAGCACATGCCAGCACTTACTGCAGCTTAGTAAAAGGGCTCCTTAGTTTTCTCAGTTACTTCCATCTCAGTGCTATACCTAAGGATATCGCATATCTGTCAAATGTATACATTTGACTATTGACTCGTTCATTCATGCTACAGACCAGTTTTGTTTCCCCTGCTCTTAGTCTTCTTATTATTCTGGGCAAATGAACATACGGGTTCCCATACGTGAACCAACATCCAGGTTTCCTTCCCAACCTTTGTATCTTCTATCTAACTAACCAACCAACCAACCAACCCTGTGTCCACTGCCCTTGTGGATGCTAACTTTATAAAGGTCACCTAGGAGGAAGCAGCATGGAGTGGACCTCAACATGGATAAAAAAATTGTTGGAAAGCAACTTTTTTTGGTAATTTTAGAAACAATATGTTGGAAACCAGCCGGTAGTTACATGGAAGAGCCTGGTCAAATGAAAACAGTTTCAAAATGGGACGAATAATTGCTTTTTCCACTGGGCAGAAACTTATCCCTCAAGAAGACTCTGACCAACCATCAAGAGAGATAGGGGAAGTAAGCCATGAGAAGGGTGGTTAATCCATTCAGAGGAATTCTAGTGCAAACTGACACATCCCAGTCTGGACAGCTCAATTCCTATTTCTACATTCTACCTAAAACGGGGTATATAATATGTAGCATATGTATAAATACTACCACTAGTGCAAAGTTAGAGAAATTACCAACAGAAAGCATACTAATTTTGTAGTACTTTTAACTGATGCAGGGTCTGTATGTCTACTTTCTGCCTGCACTTTTACAATATTGAATAGTTTCTTTTAAATGAGAAAAATGACAATACATATAAAAACAATTAAAACACTTTAGGACTTGTAGAAATGCCTTTATTGTGTTTAAGGATGCGCATAATAGATAGAAGTGTGTGTGATTCAGCCATATTTAATCAAGAACAACTGAACTATAATTACAAACAGTCAACTTTTCCTCTATCCACATTTCCTTCAGCTACAGCTGTGCCTACGACGGGTAAATAACTTAGAGGAACAATGTGTCTAACATTAGCTGTATGCATAGTCTGAAGAAATATTTGAACAGTGCAGTGACTTCCATATCTTTCAAATGAGCATTATTGAATGTCTGTTCATCTACTCAGACGGATTCTGGATTACAATGAGAAGATATTCTCTGTCTGAAAAAATACAAAAGAAACATTTAGTATAACAAATAAGACATATGCAGACTTTTTTTTTTTCAAACCAGGAGCCCATTTCAATGTATTAATAGAAAATGCTTATAGTTAACATGCATTGCAGCAGTGCTAGAAATTCCTATATGCTTGAAATAAAATATATAAAATTCAGAAAAACAAGTTTTGTGTGTTTTACTGGTCCCATTTTTTCTCTTTACTGGCTGGGGTCAGTCACAGAGCAATTTTAATTTTTCTTGCCCCCATCTAGAAGAGCAGGAAGAAAATAAATATATTAACTAAGTTAGGCACACAAGTTGGTGACATCATCCAATGGAACCGGAACAGAATTGCTCTCTCAGAGCTCAGAATTCAGTGTATAGTTCTGAGCATGTGTGGACCTTCCCATGCACAGCAATCTCAGCTCTTCAGTTTGCTTTTTTTTCCATTCAGCTAGAGATGCAAAACAAAGCTCTCCCATTGTTCTTGATTTGATGTTGTGTTTCAACGCTACCCTTTATTCTTCATGCAAAAATATGACATATCACTGAAATCAGGACATTTTTTTCCAGCCTCTATGCCAGCCTTAAATGTCATACCCAGCTCCATCACAGCAGTATGCAGGTCCCAGGAGCAGTTTTAGTGGGTGCAGTGCACTTCAGGCAGGTGGACCCAGGCCCATCCCCCCCACCTGCTACACTTGTGGTGGTAAATGTGAGCCCTCCAAAACCTACCAGAAACCCATTGTACCTACACCCCCTTCACCCCTTAGGGCTATGGTAGTGGTCTACAGTTGTGGGGAGTGGGCTTTGGTGGGGGGGGGGGGATCAGCACACAAGGTAAGGGAGCTATGCACCTGGGAGTAATTTTTGAAGTCCACTGCAGTGGCCCTTAGGGTGCCCAGTTGGTGTCCTGGCATGTCAGGGGGGACCAGTGCACTACGAATGCCTGCTCCTCCCATGACCAAATGGCTTGGATTTGGTCGTTTCTGAGATGGACGTCCTCGTTTTCCATTATGGTCGAAAATCGGGGATGACCATCTTTAAGGACGACCATCTCTAAGGTCGACCTAAATTTTGCGATTTGGGTGTCCCTGACCGTATTATCGAAACGAAAGATGGACACCCATCTTGTTTCAATAATACGGGTTTCCCCGCCCCTTTGCCGGGATGTCCTGCGAGGACGTCCTCAGGAAAACTTGGGTGCCCCCTTCAATTATGCCCCTCATTGTAACTTTGTAAGTCTAAGTGCTTTGAAAATATGCCTCTATATCAAGCATATATCCTCAATTATCAATCAAATTGGTTTGGCAGGATTTTCTTTTGGCAAAACCACATTGCCTCAGATCTTGTAACCCATTGGATTCTACAAGTTCACTATCCTTTCCTTCAGCAGAATCTTCATTAATTTTCAAACTACCAAAGTGAGGTGTACTAGCCTGTAGTTTCCTACTTTTATCTATCTCACCATTTTTGTGAAGAGGGAGCACATCTGCTTTTCTCCAATCCTGTGAAGACTCAGTTTTCAGCTGCTCACTGCTCACAAAGCCTCAGTTGTACAATTTGTAAAAGGTATTTATATTATGCTGGAGTGGGGGACAAAGTACTTGTATGTCTAATGCGACAAGCCAAGGAGTGGGAATTACCAAGGCAATAAATCAAGAAGAGTCAAAATCTTTATTATATATTCTTTTAGAATCAGCACAATCAAATTGATAGAAAATCATTTTCTGGAGTGTGGACTCTACATAGTCCATGCTTCGGCTAATGCCTTCATCAGGAGTCCTTAACAAGCAAAGAACAAATAAATAAAACGCAATCACTATACCAAAAAACCTAAAAACTATATCAAGAAAAAAACAAAAGATGAATGCCAGCTAAAAGAAAATATAAAGGAACAAGAGAAATAAAAATACAAATATGTGCACATAATAAAACCCAAAGGGAAGGATGCGGGGCAAAGATGGTGGCGAGGACAAGACACTGGAGAGGAACGCTCCAGTTTCTAGCTCTGAGCTAGCATTGCTGTACCCTTTGAGGCTCGAAGGAGAAGTAGAAAGGTGCCCCTCACGTCCAGAAACTTCTATCCGCAGGGGACCCTAGGTACTTCACACAGTCTACAATCCCTGGTTTGCTTTCCTCTTTGGCTATAACAAGCTTCTACTTTGGGGGATAAGCCAGGTGCAGTGGCAGACCTCAGTGCAGACTGGGTTTCACTGAGATCGTAGCAGTGGCAAGCTCCACCTTGACCCAGAAGTTCAGGAGCCTGGAGGGCAGACGCTGACCCATGTGATTCGGATTCTATCAGGGCCTGTATGAGTGGAGGTGTGGCCAACTTGGACTCAGTTTGGGAACCTGCTGGAGCCGCTAAGGGAGCTGGTGCTCAGGTTCTTGGTGTTCTATTTTCTGGAAGAGTCCTGTTTGAGGAGCTACAGAAGCCTGCTAAAGTGGATATAGAAGCCTTATGGGTGGCAATTAAAACTCTGGACAATTCTTTAAAAACATTGTTCTCTGGGATGAAGTCAGAGATTGGAATTGTGCAGACCAGAGCTAAGGCTCAGAAGGAGGTGGTGCAAAAACATGAAGAGCCTTTGAATTTCTAGTACAGAAAGTTGGAAGAAGTGAGATCTATGGAACTTATGTTGATTAAGGAACGGGAAATGTTACAGCATAAGTGGGAGAATATGGAAAATCAGATGAGGAGATCTGATCTGACGTTTTTGAATTTCCCAAAGTCTCCAGTAATTGCACCACTGGAGATGGTCCGTAAGTGCTTTTGGGAGATACCGTGTGTCCATCTGAAAATATACCACCTATTGTGAGAGTCCAGTATTTGGTTTTAGGAGTGACTGATGGATCATCTACTCCTGTGGGGGAGGCTGGTATTTCTCCTGACTCATTGAATTTGTCAGCATTCCTGGAAAGCTCACTTGAGGTTGTCAATGGACGATCTACCCTACTAGTAAAGTTTGCTCTGGAACATGATAGAAATTACATATTACGTCTTTACTTTCGTCATTTGCAAGAGCATTTTTTAGTATCTGCTATTTGTATATTTCCTGATTTATCGCAAGTGACACAGAGGTGCAGGAAAGAATTCTCGGCTTTTAAGCTGAGGATCCTGACTCTGGGTGCCACCTTTATTTTGAAATTTCCTGCTAAATGTTGTTTAACTTTTTGTGGTAAACATTACGTATTCTTTGATCCTAAACATTTGCAAGAGTTTTTGAATGCAAGAGAAATGGAAAAGGGCAGGGGTTGTTTCCCATACTTAGCATGTACTGGCTGTAGAAACTTGTTAACCTTTTCTGCCCTTTTCGTTATTTTTTCTTTTCTTTTGTAATTTTTTACTGGGTTGGTCCTGCCTTAAATTATATCATGGACTAAGAATTTGAATTAGTTTTCGTATGTTGTTTGATGGGTGTTGCACCCTCATACCTGCGGTGGGGGCACATCCTGGCTCCGGTGGATGTCCTTTTGTTTCTGCCGCCAGCGCATGTGCACTGAGAGACCTACCCCTGGCACAGACTGGCCAACTCCCCCTGTGGCATGAGCCTTGCTCCAGAGAGTGCCTTGGGCAGCTCCCAGAAAACGTCCTACCCGCATGCCACCTGTGACATTGAGCCATCGGGCAGCTGCTGACGCCAGATACGTGGCTCCTTTTTCTTCTGGTTCCGCGGCTCTGTCAGGGCTTCAGCAATGGCTTCCAGATGCTGCTGCCTCTTGAGAGTTGCCCTGTTCATGCTGGTATCCTGACTATGCTGTGCTCGCTGCCTGACCTGTGCTAGTATCCTGTGCTGTGCTTGCTACCTGTGCTGGTATCCTGACTGCGCTGTGCTCGCTGCCCGACATGTTTTGGTATCCTGACTACACTGTGCTCACTGCCTGGCCTGACCTGTGCTGGTATCCTGATTACGCTGTGCTTGCTGCCTCACCTGACCTGTGCATTACGCTGTGCTTGCTGCCTGAGCTGGTATCCTGACTGCGGTGTGCTCACTGCCGACCTAACCTGTGCTGGTATCCTGACTAAGCTGTGCTCGCTGTCTGACCAGTGCTGGTATTCTGTGCTGCTCACCGCCTGACGTGACCTGTGCTGGTATCCTGACTATGTTGTGATCGCTGCCTAACCTGACCTGTGCTGGTATCCTGACTACGCTGCTTGCTGCCCGACCTGTGCTGGTATCCTGATTACACTGTGCCCTCTGCCTCACCTGACCTGTGCTTGATTTCTGACCACGCTGTACTCGCGGCCTGACCTGACCTGCGCCTCCTAAGGACACCAAGTCTTGATGGCCGCCTGAACCTGAGGGCTCAACTCTCAGGGAACGGTGGTTAGTCCAGGTGAAGACCCCAGAGGCTTCATCGGCAACCTCTTTGCCCTCTCTTGGCAATGGAACAAGGGCTCACATCTCTATTATTGTGACAGAATGCAACAATGGGATTTTTTTCTGTATTTCTAATTTTCAAGTGTGATTACTTGATTTGTAAGTGACTTGTTAATAAATAAATAAAATAAAAACCCAAAGGGAAAAAAGCCCAAAAGAAAGAGAAGCAGAAGAAAAAAAAGCAAACACTTTTAAAATTAGAAATCCATATATTTACAACATGATATACATATTGTAGAGGTGCTCAAGAATACATAGAACAAAAGCTTGTGTGAAGCAAAAATGTGAATACTGAGTGCTAATGAGGACAAAGATAATGATGTAACAAAATGAAAATAATTATGTGACCAAAATAAAGTGCATCTAGTGCATGGCTAACGGACATACCGGGCAAACAGCCAAAATGAGAACAAGCAGCAGCACTGAATCCAAGCCAACGTTATAGTAGGGCAGAGGACGAGCAAACAAAAATGGGAGCAAACCAAAAGATTAAAAATGAAAACACAAAGTCACTAACCCCCAGATTCTATATAGCATGCCTAGAGATCCGTGCTGAAATCCAAGCGGATTCTGTAACAACGCGTGTAACTTAACAAGCTTAACAAGCTAGTGAGCGCTGATAACAGCACTTAACAATAATGAGCACTATTTGGCACTAATTATAATTTATGCGAACAAATCACTAAGTATATTCTGTAACAAATTGCGCCGAACTTCTAATGCACGCAGGCAAAAGGGGGTGTTGTTTTGGGTATTTCGTGGGCTTTCCAAAATGTACGTGCGTAGTTATAGAATATGGCCCACTGCGCATAAATCTATGCACTGGGATTTACGCCACATTTTCACTGGTGTAAATGGCTGTGTGTAGTTTCAGGCGCTGAGATATCAACTAAGCCTATATAAATCTAGATGCTGCTTATAGAATGCGCTTAGTCGGCATCAATTTCTGTGCCAGTTCTTTTTTAGGTGCCATATATAAAATCTCCCCCTAAATATCTCAAAAAGAGAGCAACAACCATAAAAATAAAAATAGAAATAAAAAGACTGAAGAATAAATCTATCTTCCCACTAGATACATTAATAAGAGGATGGGATATGGGAAACATTACACATAAGCCTAATAAAACCCTATTATGCCAACATACAAATAACAGTTCCTTTAATTTGCTGGAAGAACTTCCCTTCAAAACAGAAATAGTTCCGAGTCAGCGCAATTATAGCAAAAGTCAGGATAAGGCAGTTGGGTGTTCTACAATTGGTCCTCCTGTCTCTGAGTTTTTTCAACTATGGCCAAAGCTTCAACTTGAGATATGTTTGTGTTTAGCGAACCCAAGTCTAACATAACTAAGATAGCGTCCCCCAGAACCCCATCATATTCTTCCAGAAGATTGATGAAATGTGATGAATCTTGAACATATGAAGGTATAAGTGAGACGTAGGATCTCAAAAAGAAATCAACAAAGTCTGACAAATGTTCAAGCAACTAACCATTGCCAGAGATTATGGGACGACCTGAAAAGTCTGTTTGCAATTTATGGATTTGTGGTAAGATATAAATGGTCGGTATAATGGGATTTTCTGTGGTCGAAACATTCTTTTCCGAGTGTGAAAAAGCCTGATTTGTAGACAGATTCCACAACCTCTGTGATATCATTTTGGAGACTGGGAGTGGGGTCTAGGTCCAAAAGGACATAAAACTGTAGGTCAGTGATCTGTCTTTCTATTTCTTGTATAGAGAGGTGTGGTAGCCGTGTTAGTCCACATTTAAAGGTAATCAATAGAAATCAAACAAAATAAAACATGGAAAAGAAAATAAGATGATACCTTTTTTATTGGACATAACTTAATACATTTCTTGATTAGCTTTCGAAGGTTGCTTCTTGTTTATAACTATCATAACGTCATCTACTTCTCTACCCTCATCTCCCCTTACGTCCCTACCTGTAACCTCCACTCTCAAGACAAATCCCTCCTTTCAGTACCCTTCACCACCACCGCCAACTCCAGGCTCCGCCCTTTCTGCCTCGCCTCACCCCATGCCTGGAATAAACTCTCTGAGCCCATACGCCAGGCCCCCTCCCTGCCCATCTTCAAAGCTTTGCTCAAAGCCCACCTCTTCAATGTCGCCTTCGGCACCTAACCACCATACCTCTATTCAGGAAATCTAGACTGCCCCCACTTGACATTTCGCCCATTAGATTGTAAGCTCTTTTGAGCAGGGACTGTCCTTTTTGTTAAACTGTACAGCGCTGCGTAACCCTAGTAGCACTCTAGAAATGTTAAGTAGTAGTAGTAGTAGTAGTATCATGATCTAGAATAATAATTCCACCACCCTTGTCGGCCAATTTAATTACAATATTGTGATTATGCAAAAGGGATCTAAGTGCTTTGTTTTGACCCTTCATGAGATTATAAAAGGGCCTCTATATTTTGTTCCAGCTGGATAACTTCTCTAAGGTCATATTTGTTAAAAGCTGCTATCAACGGGTCAGGTGGGCCAGGATCATACAGGGTTGCTGGAACAAAAGACAATCCTTTCTTAAGAACCTCCACTTCTGCGGTTGATAATATCATAGTTGACAAATTGAAAATGGGAATGCCATTTACCAAGGTTGGTTGTACGTGTATCTCAGGTATCCTCTGCCCCTCCCCCTCCCTCTGTTCCCGTATAGATACTGGGAACTCTGATAAGAGTTGTCCCTCATTGCTTTCATCATGTCAGGTTTTGTTCGATTGTGTGTCCACAATTTTTCTACAAAAACTGTCTAAGGGCTACTTAAAAGGTTAATCCTGCCCTGGATAGGGCTACGTCATAACTGGTAAGATTACATGGGCACCTGATTAGGGCAGGAGTTATGTTTAAAGCATTTAGTTTTTATTTGTAACTTTCTGTTTAGTCTGCCCCCAGAATATTTGAGCCAGTATATTATAACATATGTGCCACCAAGACAATAACGTTTTGCAGAGGAAATTCATTTATAGATCCCTAATGTTCAACATATTGGACTGTGGGAAACCTGTCATAAGACTATATGGGGGACACACCAAGAGGTTTGGAATTCACTGATAAACAATCTGTGATGTCAATTATTTTATAATGATTTTAGATGTTCTTTAAAACATGGACTATTCCAAAGATATCTACAGGTATAGTGTTTTAGCTGGTAAGATGTTTTTAGTAAAGTTAGATTTTACTATTTTATATTCTTGGATTGTTTACTTGATATCTTTTGTAACCCACCTTGAAATACTGAGATAAAGCAGTATATAAATGCTCATATTAAATGACATTAAATTATGAGTCATACATCCAATTCCATCATCGTAAAGTTGCCTTTCAAACACATCCCAAGTTTTTGGGAAAGGCAGTTATGCTTTTCCATATCAATGAGGGACAAGTGCTTCCTACCTTCTATCCAAAGCCTCATTTGAATTCTCAACAATGAGCCCTTCATACTATGGATTGTAAATGAGCTCCAGCTTGCTACTTACAAAGAACAACATATTTGAGGAAGTCTATCCAACTATTTGTTTTATTTGATCCAAGTAGGACCAGTATACTACTACTACTACTACTATTTAGTTTCTATAACGCTACAAAGCATACGCAGCGCTGCACAAACATAGAAGAAAGACAGTCCCTGCTCAAAGAGCTTACAATCTAATAGACAAAAAATAAAGTAAGCAAATCAAATCAATTAATGCGTACAGGAAGGAGGAGAGGAGGGTAGGTGGAGGCGAGTGGTTACAAGTGGTTACGAGTCAAAAGCAAGTTATGAAAAGAACTCTAACAGGTTGGCTAGCCTCCAACATATAACTCTGCTATGAATAAGCTGACATTTCTCTCAGTTACAAGGCCAAGTCTCATCAAATTAGAGTTATCACAATTATCGATAGCCCTCTTGAAGTATTTTTTTTATATTTTTGTTACATTTGTACCCCATGCTCTCCCACTCAAGGCAGGCTCAATGTGGCTTACATGGGGCAATGGAGGGTTAAGTGACTTGCCCAGAGTCACAAGGAGCTGCCTGTGCCTGAAGTGGGAATTGAACTCAGTTCCTCAGTTCCCTAGGACCAAAGTCCACCACCCTAATCACTCCTCCACTGTTGCTACTATTTGACATTCTACATGGAATGTTGCTATTCCACTAGCAACATTCCATGATTCCATGTAGAAGTCGGCCCTTGCAGATCACCAATGTGGCCGCGCAGGCTTCTGCTTCTGTGAGTCTGACGTCCTCAGACTCACAGAAACAGAAGCCTGCGCAGCCTTCTACATGGAATGTTGCTAGTGGAATAGCAACATTCCATGTAGAATCTCCAATAGTATCTATTTTATTTTGTTACATTTGTACCCCGCGCTTTCCCACTCATGGCAGGCTCAATGCGGCTTACATTGGGCAATGGAGGGTTAAGTGACTTGCCCAGAGTCACAAGGAGCTGCCTGTGCCTGAAGTGGGAATCAAACTCAGTTCCTCAGTTCCCCAGGACCAAAGTCCACCACCCTAACCACTAGGCCACTCCTCCACTGTTGCTACTATTTGAGATTCTACATGGAATGTTGCTATTCCACTAGCAACATTCCATGTAGAAGTCGGCCCTTGCAGATCACCAATGTGGCTGCGCAGGCTTCTGTTTCTGTGAGTCTGACGTGTACGTGCCTGCGCAGCCTTCTACATGGAATGTTGCTAGTGCAATAGCAACATTCCATGCAGAATCTCCAATATTAGCAACATTCCATGTAGAATCTCCAATAGTATCTATTTTATTTTTGTTACATTTGTACCCCGCGCTTTCCCACTCATGGCAGGCTCAATGCGGCTTACATGGGGCGATGGAGGGTTAAGTGACTTGCCCAGAGTCACAAGGAGCTGCCTGTGCCTGAAGTGGGAATCAAACTCAGTTCCTCAGTTCCCCAGGACCAAAGTCCACCACCCTAACCACTAGGCCACTCCTCCACTCCAAGTATGCCTTCTTGAGTACTATTTGTAAGACAGAGCACTATTGTTTGGACCAGGTTTCAAAAGAAGATAGTGCCTTAGGTCAAGGGTTGCTGGCCAGTCTTTCCTTATGAACTGACAACTCTTACATTTGATTATGTGGGCTGCTCATAGAGGCAAAGATAATTCAAATCTGAGCAGCCCTAAGCTTGGGAGTCACCCACTTGTGCGCCTTATCAATCCTGTTTGCTGACAAAAAAGCAATGTTGCTCACCTGTAGCAGATATTTTCCACAGACAGCAGGGTTGATAAGGCACACAATCCATCGCACTTTCCTGAGAGTTGTCTCACTGTATAAGCTTTAGAATCAACTGAGATGCTGAGGAGTCTGCTGTACACGGGAAAGGCCACAAATTCTCAGAACTTTACACTGATTTCAGAGCTCTAGGCCAGCAATTCCATTCTGGCACTACTGAATAATATCACCCACGTATGACTTATTAATCCTGATATGTATGGAAAACATCTATTACAGGTAAACAACATTGTGAAATAGAGTCCTACCTCTTAATTTCCTTTCCTTTAGTTCTGCTGCGTCATTCTGAACAAGTGGGTTGCATTCCTCACCTGCCAGCAGTTGGAAGTAGAGAAACTGACTTATTCCAGTGACGTCACAAGCATATAGGCTGGTGCTCCCACTGGAATTCTTCAGTATGCTCCTGCTAAACCAGAGGAAAGGGGAAGGGGTGGAATTTGATATACCGCCTTTCTGTGGTTACAATCAAAGCAATTTACATATTATATACAGGTACTTATTTTGTACCCGGGGCACAGATGATTAAATAACTTGCCCAGTCACAAGGAGCTGCAGTGGGAATCAAACCCAGTTCCCCAGGATCAAAGTCCGCTGCAGTAACTGCTAGGCTACTCCTCCTAACTAGATCCAAATATGCAACACCTATGCCCCATCTAACCACTGCAGCAATATTTAATTCAATACATTGAAGCACCACTTAAGAAAGATACAAACAGCCCATTGGATCCCTTGAATCATAGTCTTTCAGGACAGGACTCAGAAAGGTGCAGCAGGACTAAAGGAAAGGAAATTCACAGGTATGACTAAATTTCACCTTACTTAGGGTCCAGCTGCACTATTCTGGACAGGTGGGATGCACCCAAGTGGAGCTTCATAGGGTGGTGAAAGAAAAGCCCCCCTGAATAACCCCGCTCTGACGAGCACATTCAGCTTGCAGTGCTTGACAAAAGAATAGAGCAATGACTACATCATCGCCCTACAAATGTCCTCAGGTGAAATCGCTTGGGTCTCATCCCAGGAGGTTGCCTGTGATGCATTCAGTGTAACCACAACCTTTTAGGCATCTGTTTACATCTGAAATTACAGGCTGCCTCAATGGCCACCTTGATCCAACACACACAATGGTGGCCGTGGAAGCTGGCTGTCCTTTCTGGAGCCTATGAAAAAGGATAAACAAATGATTTGAAAGCCAAAAGGAGTTCATCTTCTGCAGATTGCAGAGCAATACTCTGCCCACATCTAGCCTATGGAGCTTCTTGGACTGGGTGTCTAATCCCAAGTCCTGAAAGGAGGGCAAGAAGAAAATACTTTTGGGAGGAAGGTGGGGACTGTGCGGATGGACACTGTATCCTCTGAAAAAGTGACATATGAATCTTGACAGAACAGGGCCTGTAGCTATGCTATTCTCTTGTCTGAGGTGATCACCACCAAGTGTTTGTTGCAAGTATTGTTACTAAAGGTGGTGAATGGGGACAGTTACTTTTTCAAATTGGTGATAAGGGTGTTGGATAACTTTGTTCCTTAAATACAACAAATGAAGTAACCATTCAGCATGACATACATGCAATAACAGAGGAAAATCAGGAGGGGGAGAATCTTTTTCATATCACTGTACATAAGATGCACACACCACACAATGGGGACTAATTTTCCCCCTATTTGGCAATCTCAGTAGAGATCAAGGAATGTGCTGGCATGGAAAATAAAGTCATTCAGCTTTGGTGGTTGTGCCTCTATAACAAGCTAGAAAATGTTTCATGAGGAAGGGTGGGAAATCTTGCACCAGTTCTGTATCCCTATTGCAAATAAAGGAAGACCAGAATGCAGTCAAGATAACCTTCTAGTAAGACTACTTCATTTTGTATTTAACTTACATATTAAACATGGTAGTATATATTACCTGGGGCTACCATTATTTCATGTTTCTTTGATCTAATTCGAAGAAAAGTGAGATCATTCTGAGGATCAATATCTCTCACTGTGCTTCTGGCTTTCATTGAGAGCTGATGGAGAAGACCTGCATATTGCACTGTGGTGGAGTTATCTAGTGTTGTTCTGATTGGGATTCCTGAAGATAAAAATGGAAACAGAAAAGACTTTTATTATAAATCAACTTTTTGACAGTCAGCATTTCCAGCATCACAGGACTGGTCTGCTTTTGCTTCCATTTTTTGTTCTTATTTATTAAAGATTTTCCCCATGGCATGAAATTGAAGAACTTCCTTGATAAATAAGCTTCTTGTCTTTACTGGAATAACCCTATTAATTATTGCTTTAGAGCAATAGATGATACCCAGGCAAACAAAGATGTATAGGAATATTTTCCTTTTTTGCATGCAGACTCAATTTTATATTAAAACAGCGTTCACAAGTTCCAGACCCAGAAACTAGAAGAAAGCAATCTTCCGTACTTGTATGGCATCTCCAGTTTCTTTACTGGAATTTTTAAATAATAGCAGAAGAAAAAAAAAAGTTAAAAAGTGAGAAATAAAATGATTGTTATTTAGGTAATAATCACGTTTCGGCTGTTGTAATAATTTTTGCAGCTTTCAAAGTGGCTAAAATTGACATAGTCAGAACAATTCTATAACCTAGGTGCTCACACTTATGCATGCTCTATCCAAATAGGGTTGTATAAATGACTAATGGCCTGATATTCAGTGTTTCTTTAAATGCTGACTGCCACTGGCTAAATTAGACTAAGACACTCAATAGGCTTATTTTTCTGAAGTAGGCTATGAAAACTGTAAGGCTGTTTAAAGCTATTCTGCATGCTGTTTTAGGTTCTTTAATTTGTAATTTTTCAATTTATATTTTGTATTTCTTATCTTTTCATTACTTTTTATTCTTTAATTTTTTTAGGGCTGCATTTCCATTAAAATTTTAATTGCGACTAAAAGTATATTAGTTATTTATTTTCTTTTCCCACTGCAGCTCCTTGTGACTCTGGGCAAGTCACTTAATCCTCCATTGCCCTTGGTACAAAATAAGTACCTGTATGTAACATGTAAACCACAGAAAGGCAGTATATCGAATCCCATCCCCTTTCCCTTAACCTCCACTGCCCAGAGTCACAAGGAGCTGCAGTGGGGAAAAAATAAAATAACATACCTTTAATCGCACTTTGAAGTACAACATGGTACTCCTGGTTTGAATTACTTGAGGGACTGGGGGGGGGGGGGGGGGGGGGACAGATTCAGGAGCTTCCTCCTGACAAAAAAATCTTTATCAAGAGATTTACAAGCAGTAGCTCTGAAGCTCTATGTGGAAAATGAAAGCCAATTATATCTATATCTATACCTATATATTTTTTTAAATTTAAGAAATGAGGAGACAAAAAAAACCTCTGAGGAGTCTGGCTGATAATACAGAGAAAGAGGGACCTCAACTCCTCCAGATATCCCCCATGGTGAGGAGCCCTGATTCCTCTTTGTCCACCTCAACTCAACTGAGTAGCCAGTTCTATAATTGGGCCCAGGAGACACCTCATTAGCATAGTCCAAGCTGCATGCAATGTTCGACACCATCTGGCTGATGGGCAAAATTCATACATTCTGGGCTGGTCTGGTTAGGGTAAAAAGGAATTGGTTCCTACCATGCAGACTTGGGGCACCTAAATGGAGGCATCCACTTGTAGAATAAACCCCTATACTGACTTACAAATTTACGTTTCTTGGTTTCTGCAGTAAGAACATTCTAAGGGGCCCTTTTACTAAAGGGTAGTTCCATCTCGAGCACGTGCCATTTCCTGTGCTACAGAAAATAATTCCATAATTTCTAGTGTGGCACTAACCCGGTGGTAATCAGACAGCACACCACCGGGTTACCGCAGGAGCCCTTACTGCCACCTCAATGGGTGATGATAAGTGCTCCCCCCCCCACATGGCCACACGGTAAGAATAATCTTACCGAATAGCCATGTCTATTTTAGGGGCTTTTTACCCGCTGTGGTAAAAGGACTCTGGCACATGGCAAAAATAGCCCCCGCTGTTACCACAGGGCCTTTTTTACTGAAGCTTGATAAAATGATCCCTAAGTTAGCAAATGCGATAGGGAAAGAAAGATTTTTAGGTGTGCTAAAACCATAAGACTTCATTGGACTGGATAGCAACAGTGAAAAAAATGGAGTGCATATTTACAGCTTAACTGTTTGTTGTATTATATAATCACGCTCTTTTCTTTTGACCTGCACCCAATGGCGTACCAAGGGGGGGGCGGTCCGCCCCGGGTGCACGCCGCTGGGGGGGGGGGGGGTGCCACGGCGCGCGCCTGTCAGCTGAGTTCGCTAACTTCGCTGCAGCTCCCTCTGCCCCGGAACAGGTTACTTCCTGTTCTGGCTGGGGCAGAGGGAGCTGCAGCGAAGTTAGCGAAGTCAGCGAACTCAGCTGACAGGCGCGCGCCGCGGCACCCCCCCCCCCCAGCGGCATGCACCCGGGGGGGGGGGGGGGTGTCATTTCGCTGGGGGGGGGGGGGGGGGGCGCATCGGCGCTCCGCCCCGGGTGTCATGCCAGCTAGGATCGCCACTGCCTGCACCAGCTAACCTGCGAATAGAGCCAATGGTTTTGTAACTTGCGCGGACACGCACATTCATTGTTTGGTCCTTCCCTTCTATTCATCACTTTTTCTCCCTCTTGAAGCATCCTGTAGTTCAAATTTTGAGATGAATTACTGCTCTGTGAATATGGTAAAACCCCAGAGCTGCCATGGACTTACATTAGTCAAAAGGCAGATTTAATGCTTGAAAAGCAATTGTTTCACTGTAAAAAAAAAAATTGCTTGAAAACTTACCTTCTGCATTTACGACTATAAGTCCAACAACTCCTTTATGGGATTGAATTCTCTTCAGAGTTTCTTCTACTTCAGCCTATAAGAAATTAAAACTAGGAAAATTAGTTTGTAAATTAAGATAAGTAGCATTTGGTTTCTTATTTCCATGCCTCGTTAAGGAAGAGATCATTTACTGTAACAGGAGTGCAATTAAGCTATAAAACCCCATAGGCTGTGAATGTAACAACCTGATATTGACTATGACTAAGTTATACTCATGAGCCAAGATTATTGTCTAGGCTGATACAAGCTTGATATTACAGGGTTTATTGTGGTTATAAAAAAAAAGAGCTTTTCCCTGTTTAAAATTAGCTTATAGAAATATATTTTTACAGTTGATTGAACTACATTTCATATTGTGCTCATTTAAATGGCTAGCAAACCAATGATCCTGGTATCAAGACTGAAAGCCCACCTCTTTAACATTGCTTTTGACTCGTAACCACTTGTAACCACTCGCCTCCACCTACCCTCCTCTCTTCCTTCCCGTCCACATTAATTGATTTGATTTGCTTACTTTATTTATTTTTTGTCTATTAGATTGTAAGCTCTTTGAGCAGGGACTGTCTTTCTTCTATGTTTGTGCAGCGCTGCGTATGCCTTGTAGCGCTATAGAAATGCTAAATAGTAGTAGTAGTAGTGCTTGATAATATTATAAAAAATAGTTATTCTTCCATAATCAGGGAGGCAAATTCATCCATTCTTTTCTAAGAAAGAAACTTGTGTGCAACAAAGTAGTGAACAAATTTAAAAGGCTGCAGTCATATGCAACAAGCATAAGCCAAACACTACTAATACTAGGTATGTTTATGGACATAGAAAGCAATTATTTGTTATGATTTATTAATTGCTTCTATAACAAATTAGATAAAGCCAATAGATTAAAGATAGCTTAACCTCTTTTCTTTGTCCTGTGGGTTTCCATAATGTTTATTCTTGGCCCCAATCCTGCTTAATGCTCATCCTCAACCCCTGAGAGCCTCAATAAGGGACCTGGGAGGTTGAAGTATATAGTTAAGCTAATGATGTACAATTGTTCCTTACATGGAAATCGGATGAGGGCTCCTTTATTCATCTATTTGATGGAAGATGTACACTGATTCATAACAGGAAACGGAGGAGTGGCCTAGTGGTTAGGGTGGTGGACTTTGGTCCTGAGGAACTGAGTTCAATTCCCACTTCAGGCACAGGCAGCTCCTTGTGACTCTGAGCAAGTCACTTACCCCTCCATTGCCCCAGGTACAAAATAAGTACCTGTATGTAATATGTAAGCCGCATTGAGCCTGCCATGAGTGGGAAAGTGCGGGGTACAAATGTAACAAAAAAAAAATGCTCAAGTTAAACTAGGGAAATACTGAGGAAGATCTCCTTGCATATCATCGTTTCCTTTGCTAGAGAAAGGAAAAGACTAGGAGGCAGATGCATCAACCAAACGTTAAAAAATCTAAATCGTTAAAGTCCCTAACGATTTAAAAAAAACGAAGAATGCACAAAAAAAAAGTCACACATGCTCAGATCGGTATTGAAACGTACAATGTATCAAAGAATCACAAAACACGTCGGTAATCCGCCCCTAAATCATGCGCAGAGCAGCCAAGCGTTTTGCTGGCTGCTCTGCACATGCTGCAAACGTCAAAACAAACAAACAAAAAAGCCACAACACATACACGTGGCTACCCGGTCAGCAAAATACAAAAACAAAGGATCAGGAGGGGGCAAGGGCGCTCGTCCGGAGCGTCCTGTATGGACGGCCTTGCCCCCCCCCCGCTGCTCCCCACTTTCCGCCGCTTACCCCCCCCCCCCACGAAAAAGCAAAGTTCTAGCAGCCCCGGTCCCCCTCCCTTCCTGTTCTTCTGTTGTGCAAAAGCTAACTCCGCCTCCCGTCATTCTTCCGCCCCGTGCCCCGCCCCCGCTGCCCCCCCTGAGGTTAACTACGCCGCTCCCCCCCTCCACCGAGACCCCCCTCCCTACCAACCCGAGCAGCGCCTCTCACCTCTTTCTGAAGCGCTGCACGGGCAGGAAGATGTGTTGTGTTGGTCGCAGAGTCTCCATGACATCTCTTCTTCCCTGGCCTAGGCCCCGCCTCCTTCTGACATAAGTAACCTACGTCAGAAGGAGGCGGGCCTAGGCCAGGGAAGAAGAGACGTTATGGAGACTCTGCGACCAACACAACAGATCTTCCTGCCCGTGCAGCGCTTCAGAAAGAGGTGAGAGGCGCTGCTCGGGTCGGTAATAAGGAGGGGGGTCTCGGTGGAGGGGGGGAGCGGCGTAGTCAACCTCAGGGGGGGCAGCGGGGGCGGGGCACGGGGCGGAAGAATGACGGGAGGCGGAGTTAGCTTTTGCAAAACAGAAGAACAGGAAGGGAGGGGGACCGGGGCTGCTAGAATTTCACTTTCTCGTGTGGGGGGGGGGGGGGGGGGGGGAAGTGGCGGACAGTGGGGAGCAGGGAGGGGGGGCATGGCCGTCCATACAGGACGCTTCTGATGAGCGCCCTTGCCCCCTCCCGATCCTTTTTTAATTTTTTTTATTTGATGTGTTTTCTGACACGTTTTCTTACAGCTCAAACACAGCTCTTTTGGACATATGTAATGCAACGTCCTTTTGACCAATCACAGCGCTTTTAGCTCTGCTAATGCACTGGGATTGGCTCAAAGTTTGTTTATTTTTTCACTTTACGATTTTTCCTGGCACAGAGCTGTCCTAACGAGAGGTCCAGACCTCTCGTTAGATTTCCTGCCTTTTTCCTGCGTAAAGGCAATCGGAAAAGGTTAGTGCATCTCGTTTCAATGGGGTTTTTACACTAATTGCTCATCTGCACTCCGTTTTCGTTAGCTGCTAGCTTCCTCGGTAAAAGCCCTTTGATGCATGCAACGGCTCAAAAGTTTCTCATTGGAGGGTCGTTAAAGGCTCATTAAGCTTTGGTGCATCTGCCTCTAGGAGTTCTCGTGGATTTCAGTCTGTCACTGGAGAATGAGGTGAAAATAGTGGTCCTGAAGGCAATGGGCTGACTCAGAATATTGGAATTCTATAAAAGGGGTCAAGAATGTCTGTCTGGGGGCAAAAAAGCTCTCCAAACATTTAATGGAATAGGATGAAAATTGACATGAGGGGAAAATCTGCAAATATGGCACGTCAAAAATGGTCTAAATTGGACTAGAGATTCCAGAAAAATAAGCCCCCTCAAAAAATGGCTGAAATGTATTTCTATATGAGGAGTTTCCAGCTTCTGTATCATAGAATACTGAATGGAATGGGATAACGTTTTGCAGGTGAGAAAAAACAGGTAAAAGGATACATCTGTTTTGAAAAAGGGGCCAAATCAGAGCAGGGGTTCCAAAGAAATAGGCCCCCCCCCATAAAATATGGCTCAACAAATTTCTATCAGAAAATGAATTCCAGCTTCGGCAAAAAAGGGCCGGCGCTGGCATCAGTGCGTGTTTTACATGCGTGCTGAGGACCCCTTTTACTGCAGGTGGTAAAAGGGAAGTCTCGCCTTCCTGTAGGAAATGGCTGTGCAGCAAGTAAAGAACTTGCCGCACGGCCATTTGCGGGGAAGGAGCCCTTAACACCACCCATTGAGGTGGCTGTATGGGCTCCCGAATTAACCCGGCAGTGCGCTGCACTGCTCGATTACCACCAAGTACACTCCGGCGCTACAAAAATAAATACATTTTTGTAGAGCCAGAAATGACAGCGCGCTAGGGGTGGGAAGAACTGCAGGGCTGCTGTGGTAGCCCGGCAGTACTTCCTATATAGCGAGCGGTAAACCCAAAAACTACACCTCCAGAACTGGCCCACCTTCTCCAAACTGGCCTCACAGGTCCAAAACTACCCACATCAAACTACCCCATCACCTCTAAACTGTTCCATTCTCTGAAACTACCTCTTGTAAATGCCACACCATTATGCAAACTGCCCTCACCCAGAAAATATACCCCTTAACTGCCACAACATCCCAAACTACCCCATCCTTAAAAACTACCCTGATTTAGCACTTTGTAAACTGCCCAACTCCAAAAAACTACCCTACCTGCAACTGCCCCACCATACCCCTAATCTCTCATATAGGGGCAAGATCTTGCTCGGCAACTTCCTTTACTCATCACCTTCATCAATGGTTTATTGGATTAACCTCAGTGTAGGAGATGCATTTGGAGAGCCTATTGCAAGCTAATCAATTGCACAACTGTCCCATACTAAAGAAGGTTCTTGTGTGGCAAATCCTTGGGCAGTGACAATACCAGAAGTACAGGAGACTCCAGATGTATTTGTCATATCGGAACTGGCGATCGCCAGCACGGTTCTATGTAAGCCACATTGAGCCTGCAAATAGGTGGGAAAATGTGGGATACAAATGCAACAAATAAATAAATACAGAACCTAGTAATGTACCATTGATAGATGTCTGGAGAATTGTTACTAGAACTGAGAAATTTTTGAAGGGAACTGTTAAGCAATCGTGCAAGTTTACATGGGAGTCTCATGTTAAGTTTGAAGAGTTGGCGAACAGGCCAACTCAAGTTGAGACTTATATATGCATACTTTGGAATCATAGATTTAAGTTCTGCGGTCGTCAAGCACGATTAAAGAATTTGATAATTCTTCATAAGCAGAAAGCATTTGAAAATGTTGTTAGGGAGAAAACTCTCCACTTCTTGAATTTTCCTGTTACTCATCAATTCTCTCCTTAATGTTTGATTAGAAAATATTTCGAAGGAAATCCTTGTGCTGATTCAGATGGTTTGTGGGATCTGTAAATGTTACTTTCTAGGAACTTATACCATAGTAATCTGAGGGTCAGCTCACTTAGTTATACAGTCCAGGGGTCTTGACCTAACTGGTTTTCTTAAGACCTTTCAGGATGACACTGTGAAAAGGGCCATACTCTTGCTTTCTTTACTTAAAGAGCAAGAGAAATTAAAGATCTTTTGTAGCTAGGGTTACTCAACTATGTAGGTTGTAGGAAGCCTTGCCCTTTTTTTAAAGTTGAATTTCTTTATTAACAATAAATGGGTCAATATTTTGCCCGCAGGGTCAGGGGTTTTTAAGCTGCTGATAACCGTGGGCATAATTAAGCCTGGCTATTTAATGCTGAGCCATGTCCAGGCACTGGCATTGAATATCAAAAGTCAGCTGCTGACCTGGAAGTTATATAGATGCTGGCACCCACATAGCTAAGTGAGCAAAGGTAAGGCTACACAAAATCTATCTGCCTGCTTTTCTGTGTGAGTACCGTATGGCTGATCCTGCCAAATCATCAAAAGTTTTATTCCCTCATAGACAAGCAAGGGCTTTGTCTTAGCTGCTTGTAATATAGCCAAAGCGTGTGGATAATTCAAGAATTTTGCCACAATAGGCAGCAGGTATTTTGCATGCTGGAATGGTTTGGATGGAACTCGATGGTGCACTCTACCTCAAGTGGATGAGTAAATTGCATGCCCAAAAATATTTGTGGAACATCTCTCTATATAAAAAGCAACACCAACGTTCTATGAAGCCTCCAGCCGGAAGTGTGAAGGGGGCGAGATATCCGGTTTCCCTATGAGTGTCTGCCCTGCCCTCTCTGTAACACAGTCAGTGAAGGAAAACAGCAGAGCACGAAATCAAATCGCTGGCTCTGTAACAGTGAAGGACTCAGAGGGGGGATGGGAGAGAGGCCAGAGGGCAGGGACACACACACTCCCACATGCACACAGAAGAAAACATTGCTAGCCCCCGTTTCATTTGCATCAGAAACGGGGCTTTTTTACTAGTATTAAATAAAAAACAGGCATCTGAGTCTTCTTTTCCATCCTGAAGGCCTAGTATTCTTAGATTGTTTTGTTGGCTGTGATTGAAAATGTCTTCCAGATCTTGTTGCAGCTATGCTAAGGCCTTTATGTACTTTCCAACCTGTTCTGGTAAGGGCTTCAGGGCCTCTGTTTTATTTTCTAAAGCATTAATTCTTTCTTGTGCAGCACACATCTGCAAATTTAAAGTTCTCATACCTTGCTTTATCACTTGGGTCATGTCCGTTCTTAACTGTAACATTTGCTTCAGATTGTGGAGCTCCATTACAATTAAGTCACAAGGCTCAACTTTCCCTTGTTTATTGGCCATCTTCTCTGGGCTGGGTGGATCAGCCTTATGGCATTTTAATCCTGAAGGGAGCAAAAGTTGTTATTTTTGCTTAGAGTATTTGGCTGTTCTATATTTCAACAGTCCTGAAGATCAACTTTGGATACTTAGTTCCACATTTCAGGGATGAACTATGAATTCATGAGATTGGCTTAGTGAAGTCTTCACGCCCAGAAGCATCTGTCTCACGCTCCAGAATATCTCCTAGGTCTTTTTTGCGGAAGAGAGCTCAGATATTACAATATAGAGCCAATTTTAAAACTCTCTCTTTGACCTTCAAGGTCCGTAAAGGAAATGGCCCAGAGTACTTGAAAAACAGGATCTCCCTCTACACACCTTCAAGATCACCAAGGTCCTCCCAAGGAGTTTCCCTAATCACACCCTGTCCAAAGGACATCACACGATCAGGGCTGATCTTAGGCAGGGGCAATAGGGGCAGTCGCACAGGGCTTCGTGCTTCAAAGGTCCCGCGGTGCTCCCTCCCGCTCCCTGCTATTGCGTGCATAGTGGACACGCGTCAAAAATGAAACTACCACACGGGCCATGTGGTAACAAGGTGGTAACTCCAAACTGACATGCGTTGGGTGCGCATAGGCGCCTATGTGGCTTATTAAAAGATCACCTGAGTGAATTCCTTTAAAAAGGTGGTAAATAAATCCTAATAAATAAAATAAATATTTAGGAGCTACATTTTATTTGTGGTTCTTCTGCAAGGGCATAATAAATTTCCAGGGGAACCAGTATGTTTTTTTTTGACCAATGGAAACTTGAGAAATTTCTGAAGGATAAGACTGAAGGAAAGAAAAGCAAGCTTACAAAGACTTTGTAAGCTTGTTTTTCTCTCCTTCTGTCTTTTGTTTTTTTGATGGGGTGGCATTATTAGTAAAGATGTTATTAAAGAACACTGGCACTACTGGTGATCGTGTTTAATTCCTCAATCATGATTGAGTGATTCAATTTTCCTTCTTCTCTGTCTCCTCTTAATGTGGGCTACATTAGTGGTTCTTTTTTTTGGTAAGATATTTTCTTTTGATTATTTTAATTCTTTTGTTTCTAAATGTATTTGCTTTTAGGGTTGTATTTAACTTAAAATCTTCAATACAAAAAATATCAAAGATGTTAAAATTCCATTCTTTACCCAAATAAAAAGAACTCCTTTTGGCTGAAGTCAGATCTATGTGAAATAAGGGTCTATAAATAAAGTCTTGAAATATATTTGAATGAGATTCATATCCAATACTATCCAACTCCTATGCATATCCAAGTATTTATTTTGAAGGCTGTCACCCAGCTCCCAATATTATTTCAACTTATGGCATTTTCATCTCCTTAATCCTGTAAGTATGTATGGCCAACACTTTCATTATCTGACCATCCATCTAATACAGACTGACATGTTCTTGGAACTTTAGATTCCTGAGCTACACTGTTCCAAGCCAGCAACTATTTTCCATTTCATCCATTATACCAGTCTTTATCATAATCCTTCCAAAGTTTCTAGAATGCTTCTACACATCACAAGAGACCTCAGTGGCGTAACGTCAATAGAACACGACCAAGCAAAAGAAATGTATTATATTTATTTATAATACTTATAAGCCACAAATTAAAATGACTAAGTGGTTCACAACATAAACATCACATATTGTTGTAAAGTACTTAAAGCCACAACAAAAAATACAAATAAGCCCCCTTCCCCCCCAAATAAGTCCAGCTACCAACGTATGCTAATGCTACCGTCAAGTATCAACTAGATATATGCTTCAGAATCCCTTACATCATCAACATTACTTAAAAGCTTGCGTTAAAAAACAAAACAAAACAACACGTTCACTTTTTTCTTAAACAATAAAAAGTTCATTCTGAAATCAAAGGGCTACGGAGAGAGTGTTCCATAAAATTGGAACAACTCAGGAAAAGGCATGAAGTAAACATGCTCCTACTTTCCTACATTCTTTTAACCAAACTGGTACCTGTACTTTTTGCTATTTTCAGAAAATCTTCATCCTTAAAGAATGGCAAATGGCTAATAAAGCCTGCAAATATAATGGTGAAAGACCATGTAAGGCCTTGAATGCTACCACCTGATGCTTACATTTCACCTGCCATTCTACTGGCAACCAGTCAAGCTTCATCAAGTAAGGTAAAATATGCTCACCTATTGGTATATCGATAGCAACTTTGTAGCTGCATTTTGCACCAGTTCCAAGGATTTTAAACTTGATCATGCCTTTCATAAGCACACAGTAGTAGTAATTTGTAACACATGAAAATCTTGCAACAAAACGAATGATTAAAGGAAAGAAAATGATCAAGTAAGAACATAATTTTTCCTTCCTTGTCATCTATACCAGACCAGCCCAGACTAATGGGATGTAGCAAAGCAGTTTCCCAAAGATGGGGGGGGGGGGAGGGAGAGAAAAGATGAATGCAGAAGGTTGAAAAATCAACAAAGCTATACACACAGCAAAAAACGATCAGCAGAAAAGTATTCAAATATCCGAACCACCAGGCTACCAAAACGTTAAACACTAGAAAAGGAACTGAAGCCATAGGGCGTAAAACAAACGTCCTGAGCAAAAGAAAAATTATGTACTCCTGTGCCGAGAATAGCAAAAGAAACTCATGCCAAAGGACCCCCCCCCCCCCTGGAAGGAAGGCAACAGTCGTATCCGAGCAATAAGGAGAAGAACTGTCTCTCCTAGACCAGGATCCACTTCTCCAAACCATGGAAGGCCAAAGACTAACTCCCAAACCTGTTGGTCTGCCTTGAGTCCAAGATGGTCGGATGAAACGACCCTAACAAGTACTAGAAGTATGCAACCCCAAACAGTGCGCCACACTTCATAAGGAAGCAAGGCCCAGGAACCACCCAGACCTGCACTTAGTGAGAGAATCAAACACCACAGAACAAGAAGAGACTCCAGAGTCGAGAGAACCAACTAACTGGAGCACTAGTCTCTCCAGGAGAACCATGAAGAAAAGGGCAGCAGCATACCAGTGTACAACTGTAGAAAGAGAGTACTCCTCAACCAGCTTGCTATGGACTTAGGGATGAAAGAACAGAGCCAAGAGAACAAAAGGAGACAAAAAGAAAGAGAGTCGAGAGCCACACTGTAAGAAAAAGACCCCCAAGGTGCCACGTAGCCACAAAAGGAGCAGAGATGAATTCAAACTCCAGCAATGGAGAAGCTTCTCGCCAGCCACCAAGAGGCTACAGCAAGAAAGGTGCCACAGGAATGGTAGCTAACAGGAGACAAAACAGCCTTGTCTAGCAATCTAAACTGCGTATGCCACAGCTGCTGAGAAGTTACTGTATCCAACCCGCAGAAAAGAGCTGGGGTTGACCTACAAGGTGAAACAGTGCCCAACAGGCAAAGGTGAAAATACACTTCACAGTCAGAGACTGAACTGTGCTCAAGGGACAGAAACGAAGCTGTGCTCATCAGGCAGAGTAGGATCCGTGCTCAACGAGAACAAATGGATTTGCACTCAAAGCACACAAACTGAGCTACGCACCACGGGCACAGAAAGAATTGCACACCTCTGGCAAAGATAGAAATGCACTAAACAAGAAGAGAAGAAGCTGAGAGTAACAGACAGAGGATGAGCAGTGCCCCACCGAAAGAGCTGGATGTTAGAAGTACCTGCGGTAGCGATGGAACTGTGTATAAAACGCAGACAAGGAGCTGCTTTCCACACGCAAACAAACAGCTGCGCTCCGGATGCCAGCAAGGACCTGCGCTCCTGACACCAGTAAGGAGCTGTGCTCCAGACATTGGCAAGGAACTGTGCTCCAGACGCCAGCAAGGAGCAGCACTCCACACGCCAACATGAAGCTGTGTAGCACCTGCAGTCACAGAGCTGTGCTCCTATATACCACCCTGGAACTTTGCTCAATTTGAAGAGAAGAGTTGTGCTAAACACACAGAGATGGAGCTACACTCAACAGGTGGTGGAGCTGAGCTCTGCACGCAGACAGGGAGCTGCGTTCCATATGCAAAGAGAGAGAGACCTGCAGAGAAAGAACTACACTCAACATGTGACAATGGAGCTGCGTTCAACATGCAGAGATGAAAGGTTGCAGAATAAGCAGCGAAGGAACTTCACTCAACATGCCATGATAGAGCTGTCCTCAAAATACAGCGATGGAGCTTAAAGCCAACCTGGAACTGTGGAACTGTGCCCAACATGCAACGATGGAGCCATGCCCAACATGGAACGGTGGAACTGCATGGAATAATGAAGCTGCGCTCAACATACGGCGATGGAGCTGCGCTCAATATGTGGTGATGGAGCTGCGCTCAACATGCGGCGATGGAGCTGTGCCCAACAAGCAAAATGCATA
Source organism: Microcaecilia unicolor (assembly GCF_901765095.1). Lineage (NCBI taxonomy): Eukaryota > Metazoa > Chordata > Amphibia > Gymnophiona > Siphonopidae > Microcaecilia > Microcaecilia unicolor. The sequence goes on along the minus strand of NC_044035.1, from coordinate 340,034,538 downwards.
GATGGAGCCCTGGGGAACAGCCAGAGAAGAAGGTGCTGTCAGGAGGCCAACAGGAAAGGAGCACAACTTGTGGAAATGCAGACCTGACATTGCACTCCCCTGGCCCAGAGAGACTAAAACTACAAGAAGAGAAAGCCCCGTGCCCCAGGAGACACTCTCGGGCCCCCAAGTGGTCTCTGAGCCACAATGAACGCCCTCCTAGGCAACCGATACGGAGCAGCAGTCAACGTAGAGAAAGAACTCCCGCCAAGAGGGAGGTAAGCATCACAGATCTGGAATCCTCAGACCATAGGGAGCAAAATGCAGCCGTAAGGCAGTGAGGAAGAAACAACTCTCACCAGGCCAGGAACAAAGAGGAAGCTGACCACTATCACCAAACTGAGGAAAAACCAGCTAAGGGAGAGTCAAACTCCACACCTAGAACACAGCCACTTCCGGGCAGAAAAGTAGAGAAAAGCGCAGAGTTAAGAGGCAATAATCCAGATGCACAGCAATAGATCTGCTCAGCAGGAAAGAACTGCGCCCCTTACAGAAAAAGGAAGGAGTGCCACATGTGCCAGGAGAGGCGCCTGAAACTAGAAAAGGCAAAATCCGCCTGTGCCAGGCTAAAACTCCTGCCCAAAAACAAGGGAAGCAAGGAAGAGCTGTGGCAAACTAGTCCTAAAAAGGCACATTCCCATAAAGAGACACTGAACTGAGTCCAAGCAAAAGACTGGCGAGAATGGTGTTCCCGAGGGGACTCAGAATAGGGATTTGAGCTAGCAGTTGCACACCAAGGGCAACTCGGACCCCTGCCAGAAGGAAAGTACCCTGCCACAGCAGACAGGAGGGATTCATGGGGACGAGAGAACCAGAACCTCCCTAAGGAAGGGAAGAAAAACTGCTGCCAAAACAAGAATCAAATAGCAGGGGCGTCTCAAGCAAGATGCCTGAAGCAGCAGAGACCAGGCGGTCTGAAAAAGAACTGACCAACAGCCACGTAAGGCTAACAGGAATGAAAAAATAGCCCTGGACTAAAAATACCGAGCCTGCAGCCAAATGGAGCCAGAGAGAGACTTCCCCCACTTTGGAAATGGCAGACATAGACCTCTGAACCACAAAGGTACAAGTTCCAGCAACGGGGCCGCCTTCTGAACCAGCAGCCTTCTAGGACCACGAAGAGGAGAAAAACAACTGAGTTTCATGATCGAGACATGAGCTGTGCCCCACAAAAAAAAATCAAAGCAACTGGTACCAGCTCAGAAGGGTCCAAGATCAGAATCAGACGCCGGCCAGCGAAATTCAAAGAAACTTCGCAAGCGACCCCTAATAAATCAGGTAACAGGCAAGAGAAAGAAGGAAAAAAACAAAGTTTCTTCTTCTTTTTTTTTTTTAAACAATCTTCTTCCCTAGTGACAGGAATAAATAAAGGCTTACCTCAGAGGCAGAAAAGAAGGGAAAAACAAAGATTCTTTTTTTTTTAAACAACCTTCTTCACTAGTGACAGAAATAAATAAAGGCTTACCTCAGAGGCAGAAATTCAAATATACCTACCACCACAGAAGAGAAGAACCCCACAGGGGAGACAAGTTACTCCATGCCACAATCAACCATCACCCTGCTAGAAAGACAGCCAGGGGAGGTAGGGGAGAGGAGGGAACCAGGGTCACTGGATATCAGCCTAGCTGGCAGATGAGGAACTCAGGACCACTGAGTATCATCTAAAACTAGCCCCAACACGGCTACCAGCACACCCCTGGCTCCACTGTCACCAGAAGAATCTGGGACAGGAGCTACCAGCCAGCAATCCAGAGCAGCTGCATGATCTGTCCACCATCCGCTAGGAGACAGAGAAAATACTGAACATTCCAGGCTGCATGATACTCTTAAGGGGCGGTTTACTTGGAACTATTTTCTCTGTCTCCTTCCACTGGTAGATGGACACAACCCATTAATCTGGACTGGTCTGGTATAGATGACAAGGAAGACAGTGCTTCAGACTGCACAATTAAGTGAAATTTAGAAAATGCACCCTTAACAAGAGATCTTTTTTGAGTCTTCAAAAGCAATTCAGAATTAAACTCCTGAATATATCAAGACTAATCTGATTTATAAAAAATGATTATCAATAGAAATCACTGATTTCTATTGATAACCTTAAGAGTGGACTAACACGGCTACCACACTCCTCTACTTAAAAAAATTATTGAAAACAAGCAATGACTGTTATCTGAATTAAAACTGAATCAGAATCAAAAGTTGAAAATACGTCTAGAAAAACCATGACGTATTTACTGCCCATTAGATTCTAACCTTTTCAATAATATACCTATGATAGATAACAATAACATTTCTTCCCTAAGAAATCAACTCATGATAACTTATCATAAAGTTGTTTCAAAATAACTACCTCAGTTATTCTCCTCAGGTGTAGTAAATTTGAAATATGATGACAAGGTTTTTCAATGCTGGGTGTACACTGTTTTAAAATCTTGGAAACATATATTTATATATATATAGATAGATATAGATCAAACATATAAACGGCGAGTGACCGTACTCACTCGCAAATGCGTAGTAGAGACCTTCTCTGCCCCGCCCCCACGTCAATACATGATGACGGGGGGCGGAACACAGAGGGTCTGTACTGCGCATTGCTGAGGGAGGGACACCGCCGTCTAATGCTCCCCCCACCCGAGTCGCCGCCGCCACCCACCTTCTACCCGGTCGGGCCCTCGCTCCACTATTGAAACAGCGAGGGTCCGGGAACGCAGCACTGAGCTCTGCTGAGCTGCCGACATCGCCCTTCCTTCTTCTTCTCTGCCTCTGTCCCGCCCTCGACGACGTTACGTCACACGAGGGCGGGACAGGCAGAGAAGAAGAACGAAGGCCGACGTCGGCAGCTCAGCAGAGCTCAGTGCTGCGTTCCCGGACCCTCGCTGTTTCAATAGCGGAGCGAGGGCCCGGCCGGGTGGAAGGTGGGTGGTGATGGCTCGGTGGGGGGGGGGGGGGCGCGAACTCGGAGGGGGAGGGGCAGCGGCGAACTCGGCGGTGGGGGCGGGCCTTTCAACCCCCCCTTCCTATAATAGCCCGTTTTTACGGGCTCAAAGTCTAGTATAGATATATAGAGATATAGATATCTATCTATATATATAAAACTCACCTTCAATGTTCTGAAGACAGTGATGTCAGTGAAGCCAAGCCCTGACTTCCTTCAAAAAGGTTCGAAGGTTCGTGGTGGTGAAGCCACCAAAATCGCTCCGGGCCCCGCCCTCGAGGGAGGAGCAATGGCAGAACAACCAAGGGGTTGGCAGGGAGGGAGGGAGGGAGGCAGGGAGGCGAGGGGGTGGGAAATTGCTACGGGCCCCGCCCTCGCGTCAAACGTTATGACATTGAGGGTGGAGCAATGCCACAACAATGAAGGGGTTGGCGGGGGGGGGGGGGGGGGGGGGGTGTTGCCGACGAAAACCTTGCTAGCGCCCGTTTCATTTGCTCAGAAACGGGCCTCTTTTACTAGTATAGATATAATGAGTACATTTTCCAAATCAGAGATCAAGGTGGCTAATGTGCTATAGGGTGACATTTTTTGACAGTTGGGAAGTTGCACAAAAACATGCAAAATGCCCAGAGACGATGTTTATAAACATCAACATTTGCAACGAGCCCATCTTCACAGTAAACTTTCACATGTAGGGTCCTGTTTACTAAAAGCCACACTAGAATTTTTAGCTCACACTAGCACTAGAGACAACCATATATTCCTACAGGTGTCTCTAGCATTAGTGTGCGCAAAAAACACTAGTGCACCTTAGCAAAAAGGGCCCGTAGTCTGCTATGTGCAAATATGTTTCAATATATACTTAATAAACTGCTGCAATTCACAAGCATGCAAAGCAGTTCATTATTTATGAATTAGGTGAAAAGGCCTGTCATAAAATGACAGCCCAAACTGTATCAACACTTTTGTCACTCTTAACCTTCTCCGTCTTCCACCACCTCATCCACAGCACAGGCTGCTGTTTTCTGCTGTATTTTTAGAGTTTCCAAGTTTCCCAGTTCTGAGGGAAATATTAGGCTGGTCTTGGCTTTTCAACAACCCCAATTTTTCATTATGGGACCCACAGAATGAAGTTTTAGTGAGTGCAGTGCACTTCAGGCAGGTAGACCCAGGCCCATCCCTCCACCACCTGTTACACTTGTGGTGGTAAATGTGAGCCCTCCAAAACCCACCACAAACCCACTGTACCCACATCTAGGTGCCCCCCTTCACCCATAAGGGCTATGGTAGTGGTGTACAGTTGTGGGTAGTGGGTTTTGGGGGGGGTTGGGGGGCTCAGCACACAAGGTAAGGGAGCTATGTACCTAGGAGCAATTTATGAAGTTCACTGCAGTGCCCCCTAGGGTGCCCGGTTGGTGTCCTGGCATGTCAGGTGGACCAGTGCACTACGAATGCTGGTTCCTCCCATGACCAAAGGGCTTGCGTTTGGTCGTTTCTGAGATGGCCGTCCTCGGTTTCCATTATTGCTGAAAATCAGAAACAACCAAATCTAGGGACGACCATCTCTAAGGACAACCTAAATGTCAAGATTTGGGCGTCGCCGACCGCATTATCAAAACGAAAGATGGACGTCCATCTTATTTTGATAATACGGGTTTCCCCGCCCCTCCATCGGGACGTTTTGCGAGGAATTCCTCAGCAAATCTTGGGTGTCCCTTTTGATTATGCCCCTCTAGGGGTCTTGTTTACTAAGGTGCGTTAATGTTTTTAGCACGTCTACACTTTGCGTGTGCACTAACCATGTAGGTGCCTACAGGGATATTGTAGGCACATACATGGTTAACACCCCTATAACACTGCTAAGTAAACAGGGCGCTAGTTTTTCTTTAAAAAAAAAAAACAAAGGTAAGATCACCCCAATAAGGAATATATATCTATCTCCTCCAAAACATAGAACTTTTTTGAAAAAAACAAACAGAAAACCCCCCACACTCCTAACCTGTAGAAAATTCTATATATTAGTAAATTTTATGTATTTATTTGCTGCACTTGTATCCCACATTTTCCCACCTATTTGCAGGCTCAATGTGGCTTACAAAATGTTATAGCAACATGTACACATTATAGGATAAGAATTTCAAAATATAGATACAGATGGGTACATAGAATATCAAAACAATCATATTAACGGAATAATAATTTTACAATTATTACAAATAAGAGTGCATAAGTAAATCATATTGGATTGGGTCCTAAGTTTGTAGCAGATGAAATGGAGTACTTGCTCAAGGTCAATGTCACGTCAGTGGGAGAAGGAAGATTTGAACCTTAGTTTCCCCTGATTCTTTGCCCTCTCACTAAGTTATACATAGAAGAAGGGGCCAGTATAACAAGGAATAATCATTCACCTTTTCGGTGTGTGGGTAAAAGAAAACAAAAATCGTTCTCTCAAATACAACATTCTGGTTCAGAAAGCAGCTAAAATGCCCAATTTACATATTTTCAAAGCACTTAGCCTTCCAAAGTTCCACAGGTTTCTATGGAACTTTGGAAGGCTAAGTGCTTTGAAAATATGCCTCCAAGTGAACGGGGTACAGGTGCTGTGACTCTAACATCACCTAAAACAAGTTAATTTATTTATTTAATGCATTTGTATCCCAATTTTCCCACCTCTTTGCAGGCTCAATGTGGCTTACAGTACATCATGAATAGTGGAAATATATTAGAAAATAGACATTTAGTGTTACAGAAGGATCTTGGGCAACATGATAATGATGAAACATAATAGTAGAATAACATGCAGATCTGTACCAGAGCTGGTGCTGGGAGGCGGGGATAGTGCTGGGCAGACTTATACGGTCTGTGCCAGAGCCAGTGGTGGGAGGCGGGGCTGCTGGTTGGGAGGCGGGGATAGTGCTGGGCAGACTTATACGGTCTGTGCCCTGAAGAGGACAGGTACAAATCATGTGGGCAGACTGGATGGACCGTGCGGGACTTTTTCTGCCGTCATCTACTATGTATGTTACTATGTATGTATATTGTAAGACATTTAGTGTTACAGAAGGATCTTGGGCAACATGATAATGATGAAACATAATAGTAGTATAACAAGCAGATATTGTAAGACATTATAAGACAGTTCTGAATATATGTGAAGGAGCTGTGTTATATTCTCCCCATCCTCAACAAGGCGGGACTCACAACACCAGCAGCCTTCTAGGCTTCCTTCAAGAGGCGCCTCAGATCCACCCACCTCCCCCCCCCCCCCCCTCCCCCCCCCCCCCCCCCCCCGCCACAGCGGCGTCCAGAGAAACACAAATGATTATTATCCTCTGTTCGCCTCCACTCACTACCGAGAAACGTCGGCGTTTTATCGAAAACCCATTTATACTTATTCTGACACAGGAAAAAGAACCAAATTTTTTTTACCATCCTGCCCTCCGGCCTCTGCTGCAACCGTCAACAAACCACAGCTTCAGCCGTTGCTAGGAGACGACGTCCGGAACCGGAAATGTTGGAGGGGGCGTGGCGAGGGCGTGACTGATACTAGAAGCTGGCGCGGGTGAGAGAAGAGGAGGCTTCATGAAGCACGTGCACAACGGGTTGGGGGCGGTAGGGTGCTGTTCGCGCGTGCGTGTTGTAGCGCTTTTTTTTTTGTTAAATTTAATAAATGAATAAAAAATATGGAGTGGTTGCACGTAATTGATATTTATTCATCTTGAATTGCTGGGTTCGTACAAATTTGTTAAGAGTGAGACGTGGGAACGGGAAGATGAGGACCAACTATTGTTTTGTCATCCGATCACTTGTGTTGAGTTTAGTACCCCCCCCCAGTCATTTTGAAAAGGTGGCACCTGTGTTGACAGAGGTGCAAGGATGAGATTTAAATGTAAAACTTAAGCGTCATATTGGCTTTATAGCCGGTAGTGGGAGGCGGGGTTGGGGGGCGGGGATAGTGCTGGGCAGTCTTATACAGTCTGTGAGGCTGGTGGTTGGGAGGAGGCGGGGATAGTGCTGGGCAGACTTATATGGCTGTGCCAGAGTGGTGGTGGGAGGCGGAGCTGGTGGTTGGGGGGCGGGGATAGTGCTGTGCAGACTTTTATGGGCTGTGCCCTGAAAAAGACAGGTACAAATCAAGGTAAGGTATACACAAAAAGTGGCACATATGAGTTTATCTTGTTGGGCAGACTGGATGGACCATGCAGGACTTTTTCTGCCATCATCTACTATGTTACTATCCAGCTTATAATCGAAAGTGATCGCCGGCCATCTTCCGACACAAATTGGGAGATGGCCGGCGATTTCTTAAAAGCGGCGAAATCGGTATAATCGAAAGCGGCATTTTTGACAGCATCACCGCTTTCCAGTCACTTCGCCGGCGAAAGTTCAAGGGGGCGTGTCGGTAGATTAGCGAAGGTGGGCATGGGCGTGGCTACCAGATGGCCGGCTTTCGCCAATAATGGAAAAAAAAAGCGGCATTAAGCAGTATTTCGCTGGGTTTACTTGGTCCTCTTATTTTCGCGACCAAGCCTCAAAAAGGTGCCCCAACTGACCAGATGACCATTGGAGGGAATGGGGGATCACCTCCCCTGACTCCCCCAGTGGTCACTAACCTCCTCCCACCAAAAAAACCCCACTTTAAAAACTTTGTTGCCAGCCTGTATGCCAGCCTCAAATGCCATACCCACCTCCATGACAGCAGAATGTGTTGTATCCTCCGACAGACTTTCCCTGGTTGCGATGTGGCTCTCGGGTGAGTGTGACACCTTTTCTGTTAGGTGCCCTGCAGAGTCACATTAGCAATGCATTGTGGTGGGTGTAGGGTACTGGGCTCTACTCCCATGGTGCTTTTCCCCCCTGCTAACTGGGTCAGAGTGTGCCCTGTTTTGTTTCCTGTTGTAGTCCATGCGGTAGTGGCCATTTTTGTAAGCCAGTTTTAGTTCCCTTTCCTGTGTTACCCACGTTAGAGAACGTAGTTCTTACCTTGAATGGTGCTGAAAGAAGGCATTGTACACCATTGTGCCAGCTCTGACCTACTGCTAATCTTAGTACCAGGGGACTCTTTGCCAGTGGGGCACAACCTCTGATCTGCAGTTAACTGTGAGTAAACGTGGTTATTTCAAGAAAGGACTTTTTCAGAGAGATTAGTCTTCAGGTGTGAACTGGTGTGCCAAAGTTATACAGCAGCAATAAGTCCTAGAGGCTGTATGCAGGTCCCTGGAGCAATTTTAGTGGGTGCAGTACATTTGTGGGTAGTGGGTTTGGGGGGCTCAGCTTCCAAAGTAAGGTTGGTGTCCTGGCATGTCAGGGGGGCCAGTGCACTAAAAATGCTGGCTCCTCCCACGGCCAAATGCCTTGAATTTGGCCGAGGTTTGAGATGGCCGACATAACTTTCCATTATCGCTGAAAAACAAACCCAGCCATCTCAAACCCGGCGAACTCCACGGCATTTGGCCGGGCTAAACCATATTATCGACAAAAAAGATGGCCGGCCATATTTTTCGATAATACGGTTCAGGCCAGCTGTAGCGCCGCCGCCAACATAGATCGCCGGCAATCTATTTGGCCGGCAACGTTCGATTATGCCCCTCTATGTTACTATGTTATTTGGTGCTTATGAAAGGCACACGTACCATCACCCTGAAAAAGTAACCCCCCCCCCCCCCACAACTACATCTTATTCCCAAAACTTCCCCTCTGCTCTCCAAACTGTCTCCACCTGCCTTCCCCCCCCCCCGGAATTGCATCCATTGCAAGTTGCCACCCCTATACTGCTCCATCCCCAAAATGACTTTCTGCAACTGCCCCACCCTACCCTAAAATGCCCAGCCGTCCAAAGCAACCCTCTTAATTGTCCCAGTAACCCAAACTCCAAAAACTTATCACTGCAACTGTCTCACCATCTCCAAAACTGGCCTTACACTCCAAAACTATCTCTTGTAATTGCCTAACTGCCTTTGAAAACTGCCCCCACTCCCCTCAATGAGCTCGCTGCAATTGTCTCCATCCTATATACAGCTTTTTCTCCCAAAATGATGACCTGCAATGGTACCACCATCTCTCATTTCCATTTCCACAGATCTGCCCCTACTTCTCAGTACTCCAATCCCAGAAGTGCCCTACCCCCAGTACTACCTCAATTCCCAGCAGCCCCAACAACTCCTCCCCACCTCACAAATTCACCTGTCCTCAAAAGTACCCCCACAACTGTTCCCATACCTCTCCAAACCTCCCCTCCATCAAAACTACCAACCCATATTTACAACTGCTCCCTTCCCTGTACTACTTGCACCCCCTCATAACTGTCTCCAAAACTACCTCCCAGCCTTAATTACCCCCTCCCACAACCAATGCACAACAGAGATACCAATACACAGCACATACAACACACATAGATACATACTCATGAGGATTGAGTGATTGAGGAATGGCAACTTTTAAATAGGCCTCCCTTCTTATCTTGTCTCCTTATCAGAGACACAGAACCAACACAGATACATACACATATATCCAAACATGCCTATCCATGTGCAAACACACTCATGCAAGCATTCATGCAGACGCATACAAACACACAAGCAGTGATACACAGACTGTATATACAAACACACAATATACCAGCCCACACATGTACATACGAACAAAATAGAGGTACACAAAATACAGGCAATGCAGATGCAAACATGGACATGTGTGTGCATACGTGTGTATGCACACATACATGCACACAGAGGGTTGGAAATAATTTCATGAATCATGCTGTATGCTTTTCCCACTTGTTGATTCTTACAAGTTAATTGAGCCTGCAAAAAGGTGGGAAATTGCGGGATACAAATGTAACAAATAAATCTCCAACTCCCCCAGTCCCCCTACAATCCTGATTACATTCCTCCAATCCCCAAACTGAGCTTCCTGATCCCCCCACGAGTCGTACATTAGACACTGAGGGAATGTTTTGGTAGGTGACTGAGTTGGTTCAGGGAGCCAGAGTATGTAGGGGCAAACTGGTGGACTCTGGCTTTGGGGGAGGGGCTTAGCAGTGGGGTTGGGGGTTATCAGAGAGCTGTGATGAAAATGGTATCAATGGGGGAGTGTGAATGGAGTGGAGGGATCAAGAAGTTGTGACCAGGAGTTAGCCATCTGTGGTAAGTGCAACCATACTATCCACAGTCATGATAGCTAATGCATGGTACCAGCTTGCATGCTTGCTGTCCCAGCTGGCCACCCTGATCTGCCCATATCATGTCCATGACCTGCCCCTACCCACATTAAGCAGCTAGTGCTAGATTCTTTTTACTGCACTAGTTGGTTTTAATATGTGATAGCCATTAGTGTGGATTTGTGCTACAAATTCCTGTAATCCTGTAGTTCCCTGTACTAGGTTCTTCAGAGGACATGCCTTGTTCCCTGTGTCTTATGGGACTCTTTTTATTGCCTTGCCTTATTCTCTAAGCTTGCTGAGCACGTTGCCTCCCCCCCCCCCCCCCCCCACCTTCTCTCTCCATTGGGTCTACAAAAGTTAATCTGTAGCATGTTTCCTCTGTGAACTAAATCTGCTTATGCTGGGCTTTGCTGTATGATCCCTTCAAGCTACTGGGACGCTATCAAGATTTCACCAATATAAAGTAAAAACAGCATTGTTACTCAGCACATGGCTGAAAATTTCCCATCCTCTTTTGCATGAGAGATAGCTGGTTATTTATTTATTTATTGCATTTGTATCCCACATTTTCCCACCGTATGGCAGCTTCAATGTGGCTTACATATTGCTAAAAAGGCGTTTACAAAATGTAGATTTGTAGAAGTCTAGCACATAATACAGAAGCACAATAAACGCTTAGGTTGATATATTAGCATATTGTGAGAGAGGTTAATATTATTGTTTTCCATTTCTGAACTTTTCGTGATGTATGGTGGTGTGGGATTAGGCAGATCCAGGGGGGGGGGGGGGGGGGGGGGGGGGGGGAAAGACTTCTTGAAAAGATGTGTTTTCAGGTTTTTTTTTCTGAATTGTAGGTAGTTTTCTGTGAGTTTCAGGTTTTTGAGTAGTGAGTTCCAAAGTTGTGTGCCTATAAAGGAGAGGCTAGTGGCGAGTGAAGATTTGTATTTTATACCTTTGCAATTGGGGAAGTGAAGGATTGGGTAGGTTCTTGCTGTTCTCGTCATGTTTCTTAGAGAACAGACTCCCAGTTTGCAAGGCAAAAACTCTTGTCCAGCACATCTGAACTGTAAGATATTTTTCCTTGTTTATTTACTGCATTGTAGAAGATTTTGGTTTAAGAGTTTTTAGTCTTTTCATAGTGATGTTCCATATACTCTGGTTTAAACTGACTGTTGAGCATAATGTTAGGAATACTTTGCAAGGACAGAACAGACCCTAAATTTTGTGTCTCCATGTTTGTTGATATTTGGGCTTTAGTAGTGGTTATTCCAATCCACCCAGGGTACTCCTGGTCTTTTTGAATACGTGCTTCATTTATGCCACTGTTATTGCTCTCTACAGGTTACAGTGTACAAATACTCCACTTAGTATACATAGGAAAGAACCGAGTCATAAGTTTCAAAATAAAGGAAGGAAAAAGCTTCAGAAGACCACGGTGTAGTATTTAATGCTAAAAAATGCAGAGTTAAAAATCAAAAGGAACGGTATAGTAGCAGGTGAAGTACTTCCGTGTATATAAGGAGAGTGGGGGGGGGGTGATCATATCTGATGACCTTAAGATGGCCAAACAGGTAGAAAAGCCACGGTCAAAGGCAGAAAGGGAATGTGACTTTATATACCGCCTTTCTGTAGTTTTTGCAACTACATTCAAGGCGGTTTACGTAGTATATACAGGTACTTATTTGTACCTGGGGCAGTGGACGGTTAAGTGACTTACCCAGAGTCAAAAGGAGCTGCAGTGGGAATCTAAACTCAGTTCCCCAGGATCAAACGTCTGCTGCACTAACCACTAGGCTGCTCCTGCTTAGGTGCTGTGAGAGTGCAGGTGAAAGGGGATCCGGGAAGGCGCGAAGAAAGGGGGTACAGGGAGCCGGGGAATCCCAACGGGGCAGATTTCATGTGCACAACACCCACATTCAGAAAGCTGGGCTACCGGAGGCAGAGAGGTTGGCTGGGTTAAGGAAGAAGGGGAGGAACTACCATTCCCAGAATCCTTCTCTTCCCCACCCGGCTGTGCAAGAGTTAGGGGAGGAGATAGAAGATTGGGAAATGGTCTCTGAGGAAGGTGATGAGGGCCAGCTGGAGAGATTGGGGGCGGGGGAAGTTGGAGAGGAGGATAAAATGGAGATTACTGAAGGGCTAGGGGAGGAACAGATGGAGATTGGAGCCCTGGCTCAAACCCAAAAAGCTGCTGTAAGAGGGTGGCTAGCTGTACCTTGGAGAGACTGGTGGAAGACTGGAGGAGAGAGGTTGAGGCACTGGGGGACAGGGCCGTGCCAAGGGTCTCTGGCGCCCCCCTGCAGACTATCAGTTGGCGCCCCCCCCCCCCCCGGTGAAAATGATCGCTCACCACTTACCACACTGACAGGAATTGTCAGCAATATTCTTAGAAACAAATTGCTATACATTGCAAAATAAGATAGCAGATGTAAATTCTCAAAGTGGACATATTCCAAACGCTAAAATGAAAATAAAATGATTTTTTTTCTACCTTTGTTGTCTGGTGACTTTCTTTTTCTGATCATGCTGGCCCAGTATCTGATTCTGCGGCTATCTGTCCTCTTAACTCCGTTTCCAGGGCTTCCTTTTCATTTATTTCTTTCCTTTCCTCCTTTCTTCTTCATTTCTGGTCCTCAGCTTCTGCCTATTTTCTTCATCCATGTGCAATTTTTCTCCTCTTTTCCTTTTCCCTCATTTCATCTCCTTCATCTCTCTTCCCTCCCCTTTATGTCCAGCAGTTTCTCCTCTCTCCCTGAGCCCTGCCCTGCAATCCATATCTATCCATGCCCATCTGTCCCCTGCCCCCTCCATTCATCCCTATCCAGCAATTCCCCTCTCTCCTTGAGCCCTGCCCTGCAATCCATATCCATCCATGCCCATCTGTCCCCTGCCCCCTCCATTCATCCCTATCCAGCAATTCCCTTCTCTCCCTGAGCCCTACCCTCCCATCAATCCATGCCCATCTGTCCCTTGCCCCCTCCATTCATCTCTGACCCTATCCAGCAATTTCCCTCTCTCCCTGAGCCCTGCCCTCCCAATCCATGCCCATCCATGCTCCTCTGTCCCCTGCCCCCTCCATTCACCCAATCCAGCAATTCCCCTCTCTCCCTGAGCCCTGCCCTGCAATCCATATCCATCCATGCCCCTCTGTCCCCTGCCCCCTTCATTCATCCCTATCCAACAATTCCCCTCTCTTCCTGAGCCCTACCCTCCCATCAATCCATGCCCATCTGTCCCTTGCCCCCTCCATTCATCTCTGACCCTATCCAGCAATTTCCCTCTCTCCCTAAGCCCTACCCTCCCAATCCATGCCCATCCATGCTCCTCTGTCCCCTGCCCCCTCCATTCACCCTATCTAACAATTCCCCTCTCTTCCTGAGCCCTACCCTCCCATCAATCCATGCCCATCTGTCCCTTGCCCCCTCCATTCATCCCTGACCCTATCCAGCAATTCCTCTCTCTCCCTTCCATGAACCCTGCCCTTGCATGCTCCTCTCTCTCCCCTGCTCTCCGGCAACTATTCCCTTTCTTTTTTTTTTTCTTTTAATTTTACCTCCGTGACCACCCGGCAGCGCAGCGTCAGTGCAGGAGGCGGCGCTCCCGGTCTAGCCTTCCCCTTCGCTCATGTTCCGCTTTCTTCTGACGTCAAGGAAATGACGTCAGAAGAAGGCGGAACATGAGCGAAGGGGAAGGCTAGAGCGCCGCCTCCTGCACTGACGCTGCGCTGCCGGACGGAGGTAAAATTAAAAGTATTAAAAAAAGAAAAAGGGATTTGCGGCAGGAGAGAAGAGAGCGCGGGCAGTTGGACAATGGGAGTGGGAGGGCGAGGAGGTAAGCATGGTGCGGTGGCGCCCCCCAAATGACAGCGCCCCCCTGCCATGCTTACCTCGCTTACCGTATTGGCACGGCCCTGCTGGGGGAGCTCTCTACTAAAGAGGAAACAGGTGCAGTCTGTGGGAGAGAAAGAGAGCTGGGCACAATTGAAACCCCAGCCTGAACCAGGTGGGAATAAAGCTGTGTAATCATGCTGTAAGAAGGTGCAAAAAGGACTGTGTGGACTGTTGCATGCTGGGGAGGTCTGGGCTGCAGCCTACTAAGCTATTGGGTTTTCCCCTCTGATAATGTACTGTTCCCTAAGTGACGTAATCTGAGCTAAAGTGAAGTGGTGAAGTTATATGGACTGTTTTGGAACCTGAATTTGACTGTGTTGAATCTGAATTGGACTCTGGGCTGCTGGCCTAAACAACCTGGAGTGAAGGATGTTTTGTTTGATTGGAAGCAAGAAAATAAAAGCTCTTACTTATAAACATTGGGCTGTGAATGTGCCTCTGTGAAAGGAACGGAGGGAGGAGGAAGTCCTGGGAATTCGCAGGGCCTGGAGCCAAGGCCCAGAGGAGCCAGATTGCTGTGGAATGAAGGCTACTACAGTCGTGTGGAGGAAGACACAGCTAAGCAGGATCAAGCCTGGCTGGGTCCTGGATGGGGAACCCAGCTACAGTGCATAAGGAGACCCCATTTGTGCAGTTCTGGAGACTGCACCTTCCAAAAGATATAAACAGGATGGGGTTGGTCCAGAGGGCGACTACAAAATTGGTAAGTGGTTGCTGTCATGGTCTGTCTCATAAAGCTTATAAGGACAGACTTATAGACCTCAATATGTATACTCTGGAAGAAAGAGGGGGTATGATAAAGATGTTTAAGTATCTCCGTGGCATTAACGTACAGGAGGTGAGCTTTTTTTCAAATGAAAGGAGAATTCCGGAATTAGAGGGCATAAGATGAAGTTAAGAGGTTGTAGGTTTAAGGAGTAAGGAAATGCTTATAGAAAGGGTGGAGGATGCATGGAATAGCCTCCCAGTGGAGGTGGTGGAGACGATGACTGTATCTGATATCAAGAAAGCATGGGACAGGCATATGGAATTGCTTAGGGAGAGGAGGAGATAGTGGATGCTGTGGATGGGTAGACTGGATGGGCCATTTGGCCTTTATCTGCCATCAAGTTTCTATTTCACCATATCTTATCTCTATATGTAAAAGGCACCACCAACGTTCTAATGAAGCCTCCAGCCGGAAGTGTGAAGCGCCAGAGATATCCGGTTTCCCCATGAGTGAAGGAAAACAGCACAGCACAAAATCCCTCTCACTGTAACAGTGAAGGACTCAGAGGGGGGAGGGGAGAGAGACGCCCTCACTCTCTCTGTAACACAAACACAGCACAGCAGGAAACTTAACACTGAAGGACTGGACTCGGAGGGGGAGGGGACAGACAGCACAGGGGAAGGGAGAGAGGGCAGAAGGCAGGGACACACACACTCCCACATGCACACTCTGAAGAAAACCTTGCTAGCCCCCGTTTCATTTGCATCAGAAACGGGGCTTTTTTACTAGTCTCTTTATAATCATTGGCTAAAAACTTCCTTTGTAATAAACCTGTATAGTATTCAAAATGTAAATAAATAGAACACAAAGCTTAACTCATATGGCTGATTTCTTCTTAGTTATTTTTCTGATGCCTTGGAGAAGAAAACCCTATGCCTGCCAGCATTTTTGGATATCTTCCTATATAGATTGAGTGGAATATTTTGTATATTGTAAGTTGAAACTTCACTAGCCTCTAATTTTTTTTTTCTAATTTTTTGCTTCGTACAGGTTACCCCTGGTTCTATTAAAATTGTAACAGTGGCCCTTCTGTTCAAGGTTTCATGGAAACCCGAAGTAGTCGTACTACCACTCAGTGGTAGTGGTTAGGGTGGTGGACTTTGGTCCTGAGGAACTGAGTTCGATTCCCGGCACAGGCAGCTCCTTGTGACTCTGGACAAGTCACTTAACCCTCCATTGCCCCATGTAAGCTGCATTGAGCCTGCCATGAGTGGGAAAGCGCAGGGTACAAATGTAACAAAAATAAAATAGATACTATTGGAGATTCTACATGGAATGTTGCTATTCCACTAGCAACATTCCATGTAGAAGGCTGCGCAGGCTTCTGTTTCTGTGAGTCTGATGTCCTGCACGTACGTGCAGGATGTCAGACTCGCAGAAGCCTGCGTGGCCACATTGGTGATCTGCAAGGGCTGACTTCTACATGGAATGTTGCTAGTGGAATAGCAACATTCCATGTAGAATCTCAAAAGTAGCAACAGAATCTCAATAGTAGCAACAGTGGAGGAGTGGCCTAATGGTTAGGGTGGTGGACTCTGGTCCTGAGGAATTGAGTTCGATTCCCACTTCAGGCACAGGCAGCTCCTTGTGACTCTGGACAAGTCACTTAACCCTCCATTGCCCCATGTAAGCCGCATTGAGCCTGCCATGAGTGGGAAAGCGCAGGGTACAAATGTAACAAAAAAAAAAAACCTATTAGCTTGTATTTTGTGGTCCACTAATGTGTTATATGATGAAGCAAGCTGTCATTTTTATTTCTTTTATCTGTTATTTTTCATCAGGCCTCTACCTCACCACTGTGCTCTGCCTTTGTACCAATCATTTTGACATAGTTTTGGATGTCAATGCTTCTGCCAGTTGACTATTCCAGACACCTACCGCCCTCTCAATAAAGGATTATGTTCTCAAGTTTTGTTTGAATGTTCCATCCTGCAACTTCATATTTATTTATTTATTATGACTTTTCTACCCCTTATTTCCCCAAGAAAGCTCAGCTTCAGTGCAGATTACAAAATAAATTAAGAAGAAGCATTACAAGAAGTAATGCTTAATTTGTCGTGTTATGTTTGAGGCAGGGGACGGAGAATGGGGTGCCTTTTTCCTGTTGAAAGAAGGCTCAGAAGGGGTGAAAGGTTCTTAGGGCTTTTGGAGGAGGGGGGTTTCTCCAGTAGCAATAACTGTTCCAACAAAGGCACGCATTTGCTGCCGCTTACCTGCATAATAGCCAGATTTGTGAAAACTACAATACAGAAGCCAAAATGAAATAACTCGTGTATGTTATGACGTGGTGTTAGATACCATGAAGGTAAGATACCTGAATCTCTGGTAGAGATCTTGGGTCCAAACAAGCAAGTAGCTGACCAGTGGCTTTGCGGAGGCGGCTGCCACCCTGGGCGGATCGCCGCTGCACCCCCCCCCCCCGGGTGCAGACCAACACGACACCCCCCCACCGGCGTGGACCCCCCCCCCACCGGCATAGCGCCACCCCGACACGGTCCCCACCTGTCTACGAGCTCCATCCATCTGCAGCGCTGCTGTAAAAATCGCTTCGTCGGCCCTTCCCTCACTCACTCTGTCCCGCCCTTGAGGAAATAGGAAGTTACGTCAGAGGGCGGGACAGAGTGAGTGAGGGAAGGGCCGACGAAGCAATTTTTACAGCAGTGCTGCAGATGGATGGAGCTCGTAGACTGGTGGGGACCGTGTCGGGGGGTGGGGTGGGTGGACGGATGAACCCCCCCCACCCGTTGACACCCGGGGCGGACCGCCCCGCCCTTGCTACGCCACTGTAGCTGACACGTATGCATATCTCAGAGCAGGTGTAAATGCTGACGGGCAATGTTTTTAAAATATATGTGTATTTTCCATTGAAAGTTGGAACTGAGTTCGATTCCCACTTCAGGCACAGGCAGCTCCTTGTGACTCTGGGCAAGTCACTTAACCCTCCATTACCCCATGTAAGCCGCATTGAGCCTGCCCTGACTGGGAAAGCGCAGGGTACAAATGTAACAAAAAAAAATACAAGCATATTTTCCTAGACTGCCCAAATCATGCCCAGAAGACATCTCCTTTCAATTCTGTGTCCAATGAACAGTGGCATTGTAAAATTAACATTTACGCATATATGCCAGTGTGAAGGAATCTCTATTCTACACCAAGAGCATGTGCTTTAAAATCTTTACATGGTCCTTTGAGCATGTCAGTGCTCAGCGTGATGTACCTTTTGTACCTTGGATGATTTTATCACACTTTTTTACGACGTGGACTAACGAAAGAGAAGGCAATTTAAGCAATTTGGGGCAAACTAGGCAGTTGCCTAGAAAGGTTATGTCTTTGGTTTCTTTTACCCTTCCCAGTTGAGAATGGCTGGTTCATGCTAATTTGGGAAGGGATACAAGCAGCCTAAAAACAGGACCCAGAAATGTGTACTGTTGTCACAAGGCTGTAGATTTTTCTACCTCTGCTGTTCAAATTTGCCTTTTTGAGTAGCTCCCTAGCTAGTATTACCATTAACTTACATTGGAGACTGGATTACAAAATAATGACAGGTGACCGTGGTAGCGCTGGGCCCTGACTTTTGGGAGACCAATTCATATGTTTAGCTCTGCTTCTATTTTTATACTTGTGAATTTGCCAAAGGCAATATTTACAGGCCTTGGGACAGAGAGTTTTAGCTATTGTGCAACAGCAACATCTATGGGCTAGATTCAGCATACAAAACTAGGGTCTGTGGTCCCCAGTCAAGGTCTGCTCCTGTAATGACTGAGCTAGCTTAGAGGTAAATGTTTGTTTTAAAAAATAGGGAAAACCTGAGGGGCAGTTGTGAATAAATGCAACCACCACCTTAAGCCAGTAATTCCCAAACTGGGTTCTGTGGACTCTGTTCAGGGGTTCCCTGTTACTGCATATTATTGCTAGTCATGGCAGGGGCGATCCTCATTCATTCCTGCCCATTTCGGCTCTACTGACAAAATGGCTGCCAGGAAAGGTCCTGGCAGCTATTTTGAGATTGGAGCCCACATGGAAAGGAGTGTTGCGGATCACTTCTGCCCAAGCCAGCTCCAATCTCAAAATGGCTGCCAGGACCTCCAGCGGCAGTCTCGCGAGATTTCCACAAGAGATCCCGTCAGCCATTTTGTCAGCAAAGCCGTCATGGCGAGGAGCAATTTAGGATTGCTCCTGTCCAGGGGCGTATCTGGCCTCCGGCGGTAGGGGGGGCCAGAGCCAGAGGGAGGGGGCACATTTTACCCCCCCCTGCCGCCACCGACCCCCCCCTCCGCCATTACCGGACCCCCCCACCGCCACCAACGACTCTCTCCACCCCCTCCCGCCGCCAGCCCTCCCCCGCTGCCGTTTGTTACTTTTGCGTCCGCTTCCTCCTGCGCCTTTAAAAATATTTCTTCAGCTGGCGGGGGACCCCAACCCCCGCCAGCCAGCCCGAGGTGACAACTTGCAAGTTCTTCCTCCGCCGTGGCCAACATGCTGGAGTTGAGCGTCTGAATCCAGTTCGGAGTCTGACGTTGCAGGAAGCGGACACAAAAGTAAGAAATGGCAGCGGGGGAGGGCTGGCGGCGGGAGGGGGGTGGAGAGAGTCGTTGGTGGCGGTGGGGGGGGGGGGGGGGTCAGGGCTAAATCTGCGGGGGCCCCTGCTCCTGTCCCATCTATACCACCAATAATATGGTATGGGGGAAGAGGGGGAGGGTGTGGGATTCCTCAGGGTTTGAAAAATATTTTAGGTGTTCCGTCATAGTATTTATTTTTGTTACATTTGTACCCCGTGGGAAAGGCAGGCAATGGAGGGTTAAGTGACTTGCCCAGAGTCACAAGGAGCTGCCTGAGCCTGGAATTGAACTCAGTTCCCCCGGGACCAAAGTCCACCACCCTAACCACTAGGCCACTCCTTTGGGAATCACTGCCATAGCTCATTAGAGGCTGATTCCAGTTAAGCTGGAAACCTACAAGTGCTGGACCAAACCTTGCCTTCCTGCCTCCTAAACAAACAAACAAACAAAACAAAAATGAATAGACAAGTGCAGGATCCATACTATATTAGATTTTAAGCAAGGGTTAAATAATGATTCTAGAATGCAGGTACCATGCTGGCATATGGAATAATTCTGGAATCCTGAATGCTGGGGGGGAAGGCTTTAGGGATTCTTTCTGCTTGGATTTCTCCGATGCAAATGTGCACACAACTCCCCACTCATGCAGTGTAGGAGAAACAAAGAAGATCGTTTTCCCAAAGAAAATCACTAACAGGAATGAACCTCTGGCTTGGTGAGTTTGTGTGTTTGACCATGCCTTAGATTCTTGACGTGGATCTTGGCTTCCTGCCACTTCTACTTAGACCCTTTTTTTTTGTGCACTGGCATGTTACTTCAGTCTTACTATTATTTTTAATCATGATAGCCTTTGGATTAATTAAAATTCAGCTGAGGAGCTACTCTGGAAATTCCTTCCAGATTCTGCTTTTTAGTTGGGCATGAGAGAAGCAGCAAATTAATTGAATTATTTATTATGACTGTTATTGTTTTAATTTCCAGAAACATTAGACTGCTAAAGGATACACGAGCAGTGTTGACTTCCAGAAGTAAAAACTGAAGTGAATCTTGGCACAGTTTTATAAAATCAACATTCCCAGAGCTGTGCTGTTTACCTGCCACTGACCTTCCTTGCTTGCGAACTCAGCCATGCTAGCGTTATATGTATGTTCTGAACTTAAGCAAAAATCTGGGTTTTGAAAGAGCTGGTCTGAAATTTTCTGTGTAGTTCTAAACAGTGAACTAAAATTTGGGAGCCCTTTTACTAAGGCATGCGCCAAATCGACACTACCGCCAGGCTATTTGTGCACCAGGTGGTAATTTTGAGTTTGGCGTGTGCCGAACCCCGCAGTAGAAAATAATTTTCTATTTTCTACTGCGGGGGATGTTCTTGGCGGTAATCAGCAGTTGGCGCGCACCGCATGGTTACCACAGGGGTAGCGTGTGAGCCCTTACCGCTAGGTCAATGGGTGGCGGTAAGGACTCAGGCCGTAAATAGGCGCTCGTTAGTTTTAATTTCAGTGCATGCCCATTTCCTGGCACATTAAAAAAAACCCTTTCTCCTAGCCACGATAAAAAAATAGCCCAGCGAGCGCCCACATTTCCGCAGGCCACTTTTTACTTCAGCTTAGTAAAAGGACCCCTTGGTGAACAATTTTAATTCATCTAGGGAAAATTATACCCTTATCCCCAGATTTAAATATTGTGCATAAAGAATCAGGTAAACCTTTTGAATGAAGAAGTGTGAATATCTCTTTATAAAACTGGCCCAGAAAAAAAAGCAGGGTACTCAGGCTTCTTGCAGGGCCGCTGAGAGGGGGGGGGGGGGGGGGGGACAAAATTCCCCAGGCCCGGGCTTCCGGGGGGGGGGGGGAGGGGCCGGCCCACCCTCTGTCGCTCCCTGGCATTGAATTTAAGTGCCTCACTTTCGAAAGTGCAGCAAGCAGCGGCAGACCACTCCTTCCTTCCGTGTCCCGCCCTCGCCTGACGTAACTTCCGCGAAGGCGGGAGACAGAAGGAAGGAGTAGTCTGCTGCTGCTTGCTGCGCTTTCGAAGGTGAGGCGCTTAAGGTCAGTGCAGAGGGCCCGGGGTGGAGAGAGGGCCTGGTGGAGGGGGGGGGGGGGGGTGGCCGGCGACCTCGGGTGTGGGGGGGGCGGGGGCGGACTTGTCTCGGGACTGGCTCAATCTCTCGGCAGCCCTGGCTTCTTGGTATACCCATGAGCTTCATGAGATGAAGAGAGTATTATGCAAGGGCGTGTAGAACTAGGAACTCTGACAGAGATTCCTAGAAACTAGTGGCTTTTGATTATGTCAGCTTTATTGGCAGCTAAAAGTTATATTGTGCAATAGTGTCAGCCAAAGGTTTAGCATCTACTGCACATCTACCAGAGATTTTTAAACTTACTGAAAGACTGATTACTACTTACAGTCTTTTAGATGGTCAAATTATTTCCCAATTAGTTTGTGCCTCTTTGGCTTTGTCCTTTCATAATAATATTTTGACTGAGGAAAATCTGCAACAAGCACTTGAGTTTGGTGCTGTACCTAGGAAAGAAAATGTTCTTTTAATTGAATATAAAGAGGTTTCCATAGTGTCCCACAGATTAGTCCAGAGACTTGTGGGTTATGTCCCTCTGCCAGCAGGTGGAGATAGAGAGAACTTCAGTGGTTTACTGTATGTGGTCATGTGCAGCAAACTTAACCTCAGTATTCTCTCTGTCTAGCAGGTGGATGGTCATAACCGTTCAGCTCTGGATTGCTTAGCTTCTGCCCTGGCCCCCCAGGTCCAGTAGAGCTTTTGGGGTTGAGGTGGCCCATGCTTAGGGTCTAGGTGTAAAAGTGGTGGCGCCAGATTCCTCCCCTTATCGGTCCCCTCCTAGTCTGCCTTGAGGTACCTTGATTGAGATTTGTTCCAGTTCCCTCTCCTGCCTCATAAAAAAAAAAAAATTAGCGACTCTCACAGCCTGCTTACGTTAGTGCAGCAGGCTCGTGCTGTTTTATAGTTGTGGGTGGTGTGAGGGGATCAAACTTGCCTCCGGTTGCAGATTCCCGAAGGGGAGTTAGTATTTTTATGATTACGGTGCCGGCAGGGTCTCGTTAGCGCGGCTTCTGGTGTGGGAACCTGGGAACGGCATCAGGCGTTTGTTCCCACTGTTCCTTCTCAGGCCTGCTGAGTGGATGCCACTGGGCGGCCCGAAACTGGGGAGTGTAGTGTTCTCCCAGCCCATTCTGGAGGGTGCGGTCTTTTCCACTGTGCCGCTTGTTGAGGCGCTGGCGCTACATTTAGAATTCGGTTTGACTGCTATTTGGGCGGTTTTCAGTGCTGGCCATTCTGAAGCCGTGTCTGGTGGAACAGGAGTAGATTCCCCCCCTTTTTGCTCCAGATTTGGTACCTTTGCAGAGTACGGCCTTTCTTATGAAGAGGCCTGAAAGACTCGCAGAGCTGTTCCTGTCAGAAGCCTCCAGTGGGAGTTCTTGGGTCTCCCACAGCTTCCCAAGCGGCCACTGCACTGGGGTTGGAGGTCCAGTGGGACCTGAGACTGGTCTGTGGCTTCCTCAAGCTTAAAAGTAACTAAAAAAGAACACCTACAGCTAAATACCAAATGCTGGCTGACGTCAGCAATGCCAAACTTCAAACTGATAGGCAGAGAAAAAAAAAGAGAGAGAACTAATCCCCCATTGGCCATTCAGTGTCTTTGTTTAAGCCTTGCAGACACACTATTCCACAGAAAAATTTATTTTTGCTCCTTATAAATCAGTTTCTGAGAGAGATCACCTCCCCAAGGGGTCTTCATGTGGAGCAGCACCACAAACGTCAAATCAGAAAGACAGTGATTCATTTCCTGCCAATTCTCAGCTAGCAGAGCAAACAGCCGAGACGTTCATCAATACTCTGCTTGATGACTCATCTCGTCTGACCAATGTAGAGTTTTTGACAAGGACAAAAAAATAGGGCATACATCTTGAGAGGAATCGCAATCTGTATTTCCTCTCAAGATAAAATGTTTATTGCTATGAGGAATATAAATAAATTTAGCTTGCAAAGCATGAGAACAATAAATGCAATGACCACAAAGAGGAATGTACCCCAGATGATGAAATTAGTTGCATGCATCAGATTGGAAGACAGCAGTTCTCCTAAATTTCTGTTTCGCTTGAAGGCAATTCTCGGTAGCATATGAAATTGAGGATAATCAAAATATTCCAATGTTTAAGTAAAATCTTCCATATCCGGAAAGTTCTTGATGAATAAGGTAACACATAAACTGGAGGGGATGATGTTTCATGTGATCGTGGAAAAAAAAACAACCAATCTTGATGACAGTGAATACTCCTTTTATAGACTTCCTTCAGTTCACATCAGTGGTAACCTCTAGCTTGAAAGCGTGTCATCAAATCCTGAGCATGTCTGCAATAGTCTTGGTCAAATGAGCATAATCTTTTCAAAAGTAGGAATTGACTAAAAGGAATGCTGTCACGTAATGGTTTAGGGTAGAAACTCTGATAGGAAACACTTTCTTAAAACTAATGTAGAGAGTATACCGTCTTGGAACGTAATAGTAATATCCAAAAAAAATGAATACGAGATGTAGAAAGAAGATATGAAACCAAATCTTGATCACAGTTGTTTAATGAACTGACTCAACTGCTCACTGTTGCCTTGACAAATAAAAAAAAATTGTCATCGATAAATGTTCGCCAGATAAGAATCTGAGAAAAATATGATGAAGCATATACAAACAGACACATAAGTTCAGTCGTGTATAAACAAGCTACTGAGATTGCGACAGTTGCACCCGTCGCAACACCTTTAGGGCCCTGTTTATTAAGCTGTGCTATAGGCGTGCTGGCGTTTTTAGTGCGCGCTAATGTTAGAGACACCCATTGGAATATATGGGTGTCTCTAGTGTTTAGTGTACTCGTGATTTTAGCGTGCGCTAAAAATGCTAGCACACCTTAGTAAACAGGGCCCTAAGTTTGTAGACAGAATTTGTTTTTTTAGATTTGAGTGCCATTTACTGAATCTGGTCCTAAATAACTATTTCAGTCACATAGATTCTTCCTGTTTACTCATGCATATCCTGCTTATTCATTTACTCATACACTGCCAACTCATACACAACACTCATACATACACCTGTATGTATTTCCGATCTGACGAAGAAGGACAACCTTAGAAAGCTAATCAAGAAATGTATTGTTATGTCCAATAAAAAAGGTATCATCTTATTTTCTTTCTCATGTTTTATTTTGTTTGATTTCTATTGATAACCTTTAAGAGTGGACTAACACGGCTACCACACCTCTCTACCTGTAGGCAATAAACTTTACATAGACTGATGAAGGGAGCCATGTCTCTGTGCAGTGCTTGTTGTACGTACTTTACGATATGCTTTATTTTAGCACGTTCCATCATGAAAAGTTCTATAGCAGTGTCAAAATCTGTCTATCTGGAGGCATGATATCAGGGCTGGAAAAATCCCAGATGGGGGTCACCTAGTCTGTTCAGAGTTGCTGGGCTGGAGCCAGAGAACCAATACACAACCAGTGGATCCAAAAGAGTCCTCTCACAAGTGGT
Source organism: Microcaecilia unicolor (assembly GCF_901765095.1). Classification (NCBI taxonomy): domain Eukaryota; kingdom Metazoa; phylum Chordata; class Amphibia; order Gymnophiona; family Siphonopidae; genus Microcaecilia; species Microcaecilia unicolor. Next base: position 340,009,624 of record NC_044035.1, on the reverse strand, counting down.
GTTTTCTCAAACAAGGTCTTTATTTCAAATCAATAAAGACCTTGTTTGAGAAAACACCACTTGTGAGAGGACTCTTTTGAATCCACTGGTTGTGTGTTGGCTTTCGTTTCTCCTGTGGAGAGATCACCTTCTGTGGGTGTTGGCTTCAGCTGGAGCCAGAGAAGACACCACTATCGAGGTTAAAATGGGGCAGCGTTAAGGGGATGCCACTGTTGAGGCATGGGCTAGGTATTGGAGCCACTACTGAAGTCTGGGTGAGGCATTGGAGGTGTTGCAGGGACCAAGGGACCCTTTTACTAAACCGTGTAAGGGCCTTTGCGTGCCCAACATGCATCAATTTGGAGTTACCGCCCAACTACCTCGTGGCCCGTGTGGTAATTTCATTTGTGACGCGCGTCTGCTATTTTCTGGTGCGTGGTAAAAATTGGGTGGTAACTCTGACGACGTGCCTAGGCTATTACCGTATGGTTAACGCGAGAGGCCTTACTGCTAAGTCAATGGCTGGCGGTAAGGTCTCAGACCCAAAATGGATGCGTGCCAATTTTTATTTTACCGAATGTCCATTTTTGGCCCAAAAAAAGAGGCATTTTTTGCAGGTGCACTGAAAAATGGACCTGCGCGGGCCCAGTACACTATCTATTTATTTGTTGCATTTGTATCCCACATTTTCCCACCTATTTGCAGGCTCAATGTGGCTTACGTTGTTCCGTCATGGCAATCGCCATTCCAATGAGAGAGATGCAAGTGGTATTCCATTGCCCCATGTAAGCCGCATTGAGCCTGCCATGAGTTGGAAAGCGCGGGGTACAAATGTAACAAAAATAAATAAAAATAAAAATTACATAGAGAACATGAATGACAAAATAAAATTAAGCAAACAGGTATAAAGAGAACACATTCAGAATAAAAGATAAAGTGGTAATGCGTTAAAGTTCATATGAAGGATCGTTGCGGTATGTCTTGTTGAAGAGGCAGGTTTTCAGTGATTTCCGAAAGTTGGTTAGGTCGCGCTGGTTTTTCACATCAAGTGCTAATGCATTCCATAGCTGCGTGCCTATGTAGGAAAAGCTGGATGCATGTGTTAATTTGTATTTCAGTCCTTTGCAGCTGGGGAAATGAAGATTTAGGAATGTGCTTGCTGATCTTTTAGTATTCCTGGGTGGCAAGTCTATGAGATCTGACATGTAGGTCGGGGCATCACCGTAAATGATTTTATGAACCAAGGTGCAGACCTTGAACGTAATACGTTCTTTGAGTGGAAGCCAATGCAGTTTTTCTCTTAGGGGTTTGGCACTCTCGTATTTTGTCTTACCAAATATGAGTCTGGCTGCAGTATTTTGGGCTGTTTAGGCTGCGAAATATCTCTCCACACCAGCGCAAGCCATTTTTCAGCGCACCTTAATAAAAGGACCCCCCCCCCCAAGTCAAGAAGAGGAGCCATTACTGAGGTTGGGTTTGGGTTGTGTGAAGGAACTGCCCTGGATTATTGAGGGAGAGAGGCAGGGAGATGGAAGAAAGAAAGGTGTTTGATAAGAAGAAAACAGAAACTTAGTAGGAAGGGGAAAGGGAAAATTATCAAAATAATGAGAAAAATAAGGAGAACAATTAGATTAAAACACTGTCCTTTTCGTTTCTCCTGGTTCTTAATATTTTTAGTTGGTGCCAGTTTTGTAAATGGTTTGCCTATCCCTGCTAACCTGCACTGATTTAGTTTGCAACTGTATTTACAAAAAAAAATGTAATATACTCGGTATGCTTTGCCTTACAGAAACCTGGCTGCAGGATGGAGACCTCTTACTTTGATTCAATCGACCCCAGTAGGTTATTCCTACCTCTGCTTAAATAAGCGGGATGGGAAGGGGGAGGGCTTGCCGTTATCTACCAATCCTGTTTGTCCTTTCATCGTACCTCTTTGCCACTCTTGCCGCCCTTGGAGGAACTCTCTTTTAGGGTTGCTCTATCCTCTCTGATAGACTTTCTACTCCTTTACCTCCCTCCACCAGTGACAGGTTACTCTTATCAGCTCTTGCAGCCGACGGTTACTTATCACCACCCGCAGCATGCTCTACCAGTTATCATGGTCTGCCTTACCACTTCTCCCCTGCATCACTGTCTCTTCCCCGCTTTCACTTCCCTGGACTGATCATTTTCTCCTGGAGTTTATGCTATCCAGAATAGTGACTTCTTTCACTTAATACAAATTATGATAGGTCTCGTAGGAATCTCAAAGGCTTAACAGAAGCATCCCTCTCTAACGTTCTCTTATCATAAGCACATAAGCACCGCCATACTGGGAAAAGACCAAGGGTCCATCAAGCCCAGCATCTTGTCTCCAACAACGGCCAATCCAGGCTTCAAGAATCTGGCAACCCCCCCCCCCCCCAATCTGTCCAAACCCCCCTTAAACTCCGTAAGACCAGCCGTTGCCACCACATTCTCCGGCAATGTCACATTAGACACCCAGGCTCTTAAACGGGACCAGGAGCTCGCTCAGACTTACAATGCTCTTGTCCCTTTGTCCACTTCTACCTGTCCTAAATATACCTAAAAAACAACAACCCTGTGGTTTACTCCAGAATTGCACCTTCTTAGGCATTAAGTTAAGCATTGTGAGAGAAAATGGCAGAAGCACAAATCAGCATTCAACCTTCAATTGTTTCACTCAACCCCAGGCCACTATAAGCTTTTGATCGCTAGGGCTAAGAAAAGCTACTACTCACTGCAAATAACATGAGCCCCTGATTCTGGTAAGGTATATCACATTTTTTATTCTCTTATTCGTGATGCCGCTGCTGCTGAAGCAATGAATTCTAATATCATGGCCGATAGTCTTGCTATTTTCGTAATAAGATCTTGACCATACAGTCTGCCTTTTAAAATACACCCCAGCCTTCCAATCAGGTTCTAAATTTAGAGTCCCAGGTAGGCTCACAATCTAAACTCTCTAGTCATTTTTCCAGCTTTATTCTCCCAAACCTTCAAGCTGTTTCTAGGGTCCTCCATGCTGTTTGCTTTATTACGGCACCGCATGATCCAATGCCATCCAAAATAGTGAAATATTTTGAGCACAAACTTTTAGAATTATGTCATCCTATGGTAGAAAATTCACTGACCTCTGGCTACTTCCCCACCATGTGGAAAATAGTCTTTATTTGCCCAACAACTAAAGACCCAAACTTGGGTCCTACGACAGAGTCCAACTTCCATCCGCATTCATGATCCAATGACATCCAAAATAGTGAAATATTTTGAGCACAAACTTTTAGAATTCATTTATCCTATGCTAGAAAATTCATTGACTTCTGGCTACTTCCCCACCCTGTTTGATTGCTGTGTAAAATATTTACTTTATCTAAGATGTCTTCCAATGTAATTGTACTGAATCAATTACAAGACTTCTTAGATAAAGTAAATATTTTGCACCCCAATCAAACAGGGTTTCATTGTTTTCATGGTACAGGAACTGCTCTTCTTGGGTAACTACCAATATTCTTCAGGACGTTGCTAAAAGTTTTACAATGACAGTAGCGTACCGAGGGTGGGGCGGGTGGGGGTGGTCCTCTCCGGGTGCAGGCAGCAAGGGGGTACGTGGAGCAGGCATACGGCTATTGGCTCTGCCGGTCCCCTGCCTTCCTGTTCTGGAGCAGAGGACCGGCAGAGCTGACAGCAGCACGCCTGCTCAGTGCACCCCCTTGCTAGTAGGAAAGGTCAGGTGATGTGCTTCGGGGGGGGGGGGGGGGTACGCCTTGGGGGGCTGATGGGCCAGGGAGAGCAAACAAGCTAGGAATGCCACTGTACAATGGTGCTCATTTCATTAGACCTCTCCACCACCTTTGATACAATTGATCACGATTTTTTACTAGACAGACTCCAAACTATATGAATTGCAGATACTGTATATCATTGGTTTGCATCCTATTTTCAGGATAGGAAGTTTTGGTACAATGTTATATATTGCAGGTCTCATTTTATACTTTGGGGCCTGTTCTATATAATGCCCATTGTATTGCAATAACCTCATAGTGGATGTTATTACATTGGGCTTGTAGTTAAGCAGGATCATAGTTCTGTAATATATTACAGTCACATGTTATGTTAAGAACATGCTGAGTGTGAGATGCCTCATGCATGCTACCTTTACATGCTGGAAATAAGAAACTATTGTTTTTTGTACGATACAGTCCTAGGTTGAGCCTTGCACACCTTTTCCGCCACTGAGAACGAGAAGGATTTTGTTTAGAAAAACTGGAGGATTCTTCTCGTGTATGAAATAATACAAACAATATTAAAATGGGGTCAAAGGGATTTGTAAGATGCAGGGGCTTTGTGTATTCCCTTCACCTTGTTTGAAAACCCTTTTTTCATTTGCTTTAAAAGAAATTTGAAGATGAATAGTAGTGGAATTTCATATTTAAAGAAAAATAGTTTACTCTACAGAATCAAGAATAAATATTTCCGTTGCTTGGGACTTCAGGGGCTTTCGGAAATCTATCTTCTTAGCTCTCTTAAAATATTTATGATTCTTATTTCAAACCTTTTTGGCATTCTGGGTCCCTGTGTAAGCTTGGTAGGCCAGATGTGTGGTTTTGCTTACAAGGCACCTCTAGATGGCGCTACAGTCACAGCCCAACACGTTAAATAACGTTCAAGGAGTGGTGTTCACACCAAGCAGCAGGCCTTTAACTTACTGCACTAAATGTCATAGGGTTTGTTTAATTGTTGGTATAACTTTGTTAATGAATTCAGCAGTGGTATTGTTTTAAGAAGCTGCTTTGGGGAATCTGTATGTATAGGTAATTAATGTTCAGCCATATAACTCAGACAGCTTGGGTCTTATTATTTTTATTATTATATTTTCTTCTACTTCCAGGACATTTTCATGCAGCCCACCCCCTGGAGTAGACTTTCAGTGCCTCTGTGCCCATCGGGAGGGGCAGAGGTCAGCCTGCACTAGCTATTCTGCTGATGAATAGCAAAACAATTAGCTTCGAAAGACTCCAGCAGATGGTGCTGCTTTTGCGTGCTAATAGGAACTTTATGGACCATTTTCCTTACTTCTGAGAGCAGATGCGAGTACATGAAAATCACTTCTTTATATCAAGAGCAAATTGGTAATAACCTTGGTTCGGTTGTAAGGCAGAAGACTGTAGAGCCATTTCATTTAGTAATTACAACATAATTATACAGGGCTTCATCAAAATTAATATCTTATGTGCTCTTAACCTTGTAAAATTAAGGGCCTTCTTCATGCAGGTTTATTTTTTTTTCTTTGTGTATGTGCAAAATGGGGAAACCTTTCAGAAATAGAAGTCTTAGGAGTTTCCCCTCGCCTTATGCTTTGTCAAGAAAAAAAAAGTCTTTAGTGAATAGTGCCCTTAACCATTTTAATGAGGTGTTGAATGGTAGTTTGGATGTGTTTTCATCCAGTGTTTAAGACTTTGTTCATATCAAGTGGATATGTGAATGCCCAGATACATCACCGAGATCAGAACAGGAGATGCCGCGGCTGGGGTGTGCGGAATAACCTCTGTGTATTACAAAAGGGTTTGCTGAATGATGAGGCTTTGTAAAACGGGTATAAGGACATGCAGGAGTGCACATGTATTTGCTGGAATGTACAGCGGGAGCAGCCATTTTACAAACAAACATACATGCACAAGAAGAGCAGCGTCAACTCATCAGCTTCCACGTACGACTGTCGGCACTTCCGCATTCAGTGGGGCTGTTTTACAAACCTATACATACAAGTGCTACCAATTAACTAGTGAAGCCACAATTTCCTTCTTTTTTGTTTTAATTTGGAGGCAGAAGTAAAAAACAAAACAAAACCCCAGAGTATTAAAGAAAATTACTTCTTTAATCCATTCTGTAAATCTTTGGCTGAAATGAACATTTCTTAGAAATCTGTGCAAGCCACTGAGCTGGTGCAAAGCCTGACTATGAAATTTGGTTGCATATATGTGTATTTCCATTGTAAGGTGGGAGATGCACATATCAGTTTTTGACCCACCCAAACCACACCCATAACACATCCCCTTGAAATCTGGGTCCCAGGGATCTCCATTTCTAAATAGCGGCTTTCTGAAGTTGACATTTTTATGTGTACATGATCTATAGTTGTAAATGCCGCTGTTCAGAAGGGAAGATAACAATGTAGGCTACTGTTAAGATGTTTTATTTTACCACTAACTCAGGCTGTTATAGCACAGGTCTCTTTTTATGCAATGAGTCCTAGTTACTATAATAACCCAGGTTAACAGTAAAATAACCTGTATTAATGGTAGCCTACATTGATATAATAGAGGTCTGTAGAATACTGAGTGGAATGGAATGGGTTTACTTTTTCCAAGAATACAAGCTACTAGTGGGCACACAAGCTACTAAGTAGTAAATTTAAAACAAATTGGAGAAAATGTTTCTTTACTCAACGTGTAATTAAACTCTGGAATTTGTTGCCAGAAAATGTGGTAAAAGCAATTAGCTTAGTAGGGTTTAAAAAAGGGTTGGATACTTTCTTAAAAGAAAAGTCCGTAAGCCTTTTTTAAGATGGACTTGGGAAAATCCACTGCTTATTTCTAGGATAAGCAGCAGAAAATCTACTGCTTATTTCTAGGATAAGCAGCAGAAAATCTGTTTTTCTCTTTTTTTGGGATCTTGCCAGGTACTTGTGACCTGGATGTAAACTGTTGTTTACTGAATACTGGGCTTGATGTAATTTCTATCTGTCCCAGTATGGCAATTCATATGTTCTTATGATAACTTTCCTCCTTAACTAAAGAAAAAAAGAATATCTCTAGAAATTGATCACTGCTACATGTAATAAAGGTGAGCCAGGTATAGGGCAATCAAACCATTGTGATGTCACTGATGAGGTTGGCTCTTAGGCACTGGTGGAATGAGGCATTATGACATCACAGTCAGGCTCATTTTCGAAAGAGAAAGGCGTCCAAAAAGCGACACAAAAGGCACATGGGCGTCCCCGTGAAAGAAGGTCGTCCAAATCCAATAATCAAAACGGCCGTAAGGATGTCCTCAGCGCGAGGATGGCTATCTATGGTCGTCCCCACAGGGGGCGTTATGGGCGGCGTTACGAGATGGGCGCCCCCAGCATATAACAGCTAGCGAAATGGTTTCGCATGGGTGGGAACATGGGTGTCCTTAGTTAGACCTGAAATAAAAGCGACCAGGGTAAGGGGGAAGTTGTCTTTAGACCCATTAGCGATTTTGTGGAGTTGGAGAGTGACGAGAGCGTTGTTGGGAGAGAAAGCTGAATCGTTGTTTGGAGAGAAAGCTGAGAGTTTGTTCAGTACCTGTTACCTTTGTCTGTGTGCCTTAGTCGGAACGTTTTCACCCTCACCTGCCTCATTTGTGTTTTCAGCTTTCCCTACCCCTTCTAGCCCCCAAACCCAGACACCACTACTCCTTCCTCTATCTCCCCCATCCCCTCTCCCTATTCTTCTCCATTCACTGTCCCCAAGTTCATATTTCATTCCCTTACCTGTTTGTAGTCTCTGTTTGTCTCTTTGTCCTTTGTACTGCTGTAGTGTGTTTGTGAAGACTGTCGTTTGCTGCTTGGAGAGTGAGTGGCTAAAGGGTGTGGCAGGAGAGTTTGTAGTGGGTCAGAGAGTGCTTGCAGTGCGGCTGTGCTGTGTGTGACTGCATTATTTGTCGGTGGTGGGAGAGTGAATGTCAGCTTCTGTTTGTTGCTGCTGTGTTTCACCAAGTTGGTAGGGAGAGGTGAGCACTGGTGTCACTGCATTGCACCTGTAGTGTGGGGAAATGGAGGCAGTAAATGCACAGGTTGCTTACATGTTGGAGGAAGAGGGGAGGCACCGCAGGAGGTACTCACGCCCCAGAGTTTTCAGGCCCCGTAGCAGTTTCCTAGACCTCACTGACCTTCAGTGTCTCACTAGGTACTGCTTTGATAGGGCTGCCATTCAGCACCTTTGTGACCAGCTCCAACCCCTCCTGCAGCCCAAGACCCGTAGCAACAACCCCATCCCTGTGCACCTAAAGATCATTGCTTCTCTATCTTTTCTGGACACTGGGAGTTTCCAGTCTGTCCTATCTGTGAACACGGGTCTTACCCAGGCTTCTATTTCTAACTTCCTCACCCAGTTCCTTGATGCCTTCCTTACCCACACCTCTGAGTACATCTCCTTCCCCACCACCCCCCAGGCCCTGCAGAACAACATAGCTGACTTCTACGCCGGAGCTCATTTCCCCTCAGTCATAGGCGCCATTGACTGCACACATGTCGCACTCAGACCCCCCCCCCCCGGGCACGAGAGGCCACTTACAGGAACAGGAACGCATTCCACTCACTCAGTATGCAAGTTGTGTGTGACGCCCAGGGGGAAATTCTAGACGTGTGTGCCCGATACCCAGGTTCCACCCATGACGCCTATATATTGCAGCACTCAGGAATCTTCATGGCTCCTAGGTAAGTGCAGCATGGATCTGCCCAAACTATACCTCCTCCACCGGGCAACCCTCAGCACTGTCTCCCTCCAGCTCACTCCACAACCCACTATTCCCCCCCCACCTCCACAAGGTACCCGCTCCAAAAAATACACACTCGTCTTTCTCATCCTGCTTCTCCCCAAAGGTGACAGAGGCTACCCACAGCGGAGTTGGCTCATGACCCCCATAGTGCACCCACAAAGACGGTCAGAGGAGAACTACAGCAGTAGACATCGGACCACCAGTGGCATCATCAAGCACACCTTTGGACAACTTAAGAACAGGTTCTGATGTCTGGACCGTTCTGGAGGGGAGCTCCTGTACAGCCCCCAAAAGGTGGCAAAGATATTCCTGGCCTGCTGCATGCTACATAATTTGCAATGCGCAGAGGACAGGCCCTCCCAGAAGAGCCACAGCCATGACAGCAGCAGACCCCAGATGAACAGGATGAGGAGCCCACTCCACCTCCCGCCCACAGAGCAGAGTGCACACCAGCGGGGGGTCAGAGCCAGACAAAGACTGATCGAGACAAGTTTTGTGTGAGAGTAAGTTGACATTTATTTCTATGACATAGTATTTGGAAAACAAACCAGCAGATCAGTATAATATCCAAAAAGACTTTATTGAGGATACCGTGTATGAAACAAATGCCCGACACAGGCCGTGTTTCGCCCAACAATAGGGCTGCGTCAGGGGCTATAATAAATAACAAACATATAAAATTAGAAATATATGAAATTATAAAACATAAAATTACATAAAATATATTTATAAAATATAAAACATGAATTATACTGTACGTGTGTAATGGTATCAGTTTATTACTGAAATATGTAGCATATTTGGTGGATTATATATATACACCAATATATTTGTGCAGCTCTTAAAAATACAATGCAGCAGAACTGGCTTTCATTCCAAAAGCCCTCTCCCCTCTCCCTTTGGGGAATATTTACAAGACAAAAGTACTGCTGCAGTGGCAGGGACCTCACCTTGTTTTTTCTCATTCCTCAAACAAAAGACTTAAGACTGCTTTAAAGTTTTAAATTGACTCTATTCCTCTGCCCTCCCACCTAACAAAAGATGGACTAAGGTGGACACCTGAATAAAACAAAGAAACTCAGGGGAACCATAAACAGGACATTTGCTTGTCAAAGGTATACCTGCCCCTCCCATCAGCTTCCAGACATGTGCAGAAAGGAAGGACTTGTAATGTGTATCTGCCCCAGAGACTGAACAGGACATCAAAAGACATTTGCCAGCAAAGTCCAGACTGTAAGTCTCTTGATGTCATAACACATGAGACCAACTCAGGGGTCGTGTGCAGACATGAGACTACATTAACCATAATGCCTTGCAAAATATCCAAGACATGCACACACCATGCTTCTCTGCTAACATTATAAAAGGCCTGGAAACAGCCCAGCTCGCTCTCTTGGGACCTGCTCCTCTTGGGACCTGCCTCCTCTGGAAACCTGCCTCTCTTGGAAACTGCTGCTCTCTTTGGGGTCCGCTGATGCCTTGCTCCTAAAACATGTGCTTACCTAATGCTGTTCATACTGTGTAACAAGGACTTGTAAGTAACATAACTTTTGATCTACCTGCTACTTTGTTCTATTTTACGCACAGATTACCTGTAAAGATTCCGTTTAAAACCTACCTCTCGTGTGCAACTGTATATTAAATCAATCTTTTTGAAGCTAAAAATATGGTCTCTTTGTGTTCTGAATATATATATACTTAATATATTTAATTTATTGCAATTATCACCTTTGGTGATTGGTGGAGAAATTAATATCCTAAAACTTATAAATACAGCGCTTGCTCTTAAATTATAAACAGTAGCGAGTTGCTCTCGAGCTATTTTCCCCAAAATAACTCATTTCTTCCAACATATTAATTGCTGGAGAAGTGGGTAGAATTTCTTGTAACACGTGTAAAACATAGACATGAATTATAAACACTAAAAGTGCTTTTTTAATTCAAAATTTCATAAAATAACATTGGACATTAATTAATATATCAGAGAAAATGTTGATAATATAAAAATACATATACATATGCGTACAATATATACAGTGAACATCTAAAATAACATTAACATAGTAACATAGTAGATGACGGCAGAAAAAGACCTGCACGGTCCATCCAGTCTGCCCAACAAGACAACTCATGTGTGCTACTTTTGTGTATACCCTACTTTGATTTGTACCTGTGCTCTTCAGGGCACAGACCGTATAAGTCTGCCCAGCACTAGCCCCGCCTCCCAACCACCGGCTCTGGCATAGACCGTATAAGTCTGCCCAGCACTATCCCCGCCTCCCACCACCGGCTCTGGCACAGACCGTATAAGTCTGCCCAGCGCTATCCCTGCCTCCCAACCTCCAGTCCCGCCTCCCACCACTGGCTCTGGCACAGACCGTATAAGTCTGCCCCGCACTATCCCCGCCTCCCAACCTCCAGCCCCGCCTCCCACTACCGGCTCTGCTATCCAATCTCGGTTAAGCTCCTGAGGATCCTTTCCTTCTGAACAGGATTCCTTTATGTTTATCCCACGCATGTTTAAATTCCGTTACCGTTTTCCTCTCCACCACTTCCCACGGGAGGGCATTCCAAGCATCCACCACTCTCTCCGTGAAGAAATACTTCCTGACATTTTTCTTGAGTCTGCCCCCCTTCAATCTCATTTCATGTCCTCTCCTTCTACCGCCTTCGTATCTCCGGAAAAGGTTCGTTTGCGGGTTAATACCTTTCAAATATTTGAACGTCTGTATCATATCACCCCTGTTTCTCCTTTCCTCCAGGGTATACATGTTCAGGTCAGCAAGTCTCTCCTCATACGTCTTGTTACGCAAATCCCATACCATTCTCGTAGCTTTTCTTTGCACCGCTTCGATTCTTTTTACATCCTTAGCAAGATACGGCCTCCAAAACTGAACACAATACTCTAGATGGGGCCTCACCAACGACTTATATAGAGGCATCAACACCCCCTTTCTTCTGCTGGTCACACCTCTCTCTATACAGCCCAACAACCTTCTAGATACAGCCACCGCCTTGTCACACTGTTTCGTCACCTTCAAATCCTCAGATACTATCACCCCAAGGTCCCTCTTCCCGTCTGAACCTATCAGACTCTCGCCACCTAACACATACGTCTCCCGTGGATTTCTATTCCCTAAGTGCATCACTTTGCATTTCTTCGCATTGAATTTTAATTGCCAGACCTTAGACCATTGTTCTAGCTTCTTCAAATCCTTTTTTATGTTTTCCACTCCCTCCGGGGTGTCCACTCTGTTACGGATCTTAGTATCATCCGCAAATAGGCAAACTTTACCTTCTAACCCTTCGGCAAGGTCACTCACAAATATATTGAACAGAATCGGCCCCAGCACCGATCCTTGAGGCACTCCACTACTCACCTTTCCCTCCTCCGAGCTAACTCCATTCACCACCACCCTCTGGTGTCTGTCCGTCAACCAGTTCCTAATCCAGTTCACCACTTTAGGTCCTATCTTCAGCCCATCCAGTTTATTTAAAAGCCTCCTGTGGGGAACCGTGTCAAAAGCTTTGCTGAAATCTAAGTAGATTATGTCCATAGCTCGTCCCTGATTCAATTCTCCTGTCACCCAATCAAAAAACTCAATGAGATTCGTTTGGCACGATTTCCCTTTGGTAAAACCATGTTGTCTCGGATCTTGCAACTTATTGGCTTCCAGGAAATTCACTATCCTTTCCTTCAGCATCGCTTCCATTAATTTTCCAATAACCGAAGTGAGGCTTACCGGCCTGTAGTTTCCAGCTACTTCCCTATCACCACTTTTGTGAAGAGGGACCACCTCCGCCGTTCTCCAATCCCTCGGAACATCTCCTGTCTCCAAGGATTTATTAAACAAATCTTTAAGAGGACCCGCCAGGACCTCTCTGAGCTCCCTTAATATCCTGGGGTGGATCCCGTCCGGTCCCATGGCTTTGTCCACCTTTAGCTTTACAAGTTGTTCATACACACTCTCTTCTGTAAATGATGCTGTATCCACTCCACTATCATTTGTACTTTTTCCAGTCCATCGCGGTCCTGCTCCAGGATTTTCTTCTGTGAAAACAGAACAAAAGTATCTATTTAGCAAATTTGCTTTTCCTTCATCACTATCTACATAGCGGTTCGCAGTATCTTTTAGTCTCACAATTCCCTTTTTAGTCATTCTCCTTTCACTAATATACCTGAAGAAACTTATGTCACCCCTCCTTACATTTCTAGCCATTTGTTCTTCCGCTTGCGCTTTTGCCAGACGTATCTCTCTCTTGGCTTCTTTCAGTTTCCTCCGGTATTCCTTCCCGTGTTCCTGTTCTTGAGTTTTTGTGTATTTCTGGAACGCCAACTCTTTAGCCTTTATTTTCTCAGCCACTTGCTTGGAGAACCATATCGGTTTCCTTTTTCTCTTGCTTTTATTTACTTTCCTTACATAAAGGTTTGTAGCCCTATTTATAGCTTCTTTCAGCCTGGACCACTGTCCTTCCACTTCTTGTACTTCCTCCCAGCCCATCAGCTCCTTCCTCAGGTATTCCCCCATTTTAGTAAAGTCAGCACGCTTGAAATCCAGGACTTTGAGTTTTGAGTGGCTGCCCTCCACTACAGCAGTCATATCAAACCAAACCGTTTGATGGTCACTGCCGCCCAGGTGGGCACCCACTCGGACATTTGACACGCTATCCCCATTTGTGAGCACCAGATCCAGCGTCGCTCCCTCCCTCGTGAGTTCCGTCACCATTTGTCTGAGCAAAACACTTTGGAAAGCATCCATGATCTGTCTACTTCTCTCCGATTTCGCCGACGGAACCTTCCAATCTACATCCGGCAGATTGAAATCTCCCAGCAACAGCACCTCCCTCTTCTTTCCTAACTTTTGAATATCCGCGATCAGATCCCTATCTAGTTCTTCCAGTTGTGTCGGGGGTCTGTAGACAACACCCACATGGACTGAGGTTCTATCATCTCTTTTTAAGGTGATCCATATCGCTTCTTCTTTTCCCCAGGTCCCTGTCATTTTAGTCGCCGTGATATCATTTCTCACATACAGAGCTACTCCTCCTCCACCTTTACGACCCTCTCTATCCTTCCTAAATAGATTATAGCCTGGTATGTTTGCATCCCATTCATGGGAACCATTTAGCCACGTCTCCGTGATTGCAACAATGTCTAAGTCTGCCTCCACCATCAGGGCTTGAAGGTCATGAACTTTATTGCTTAGACTGTGAGCATTTGCGGTCATTGCATTCCATCTACATTTCCTGGTATGTGTTTTAGTGATTTGGGGGTGTCTTAACCCTTTGGGTACCTTCCTATCTTTTTGTTCCACCTTCATTCCTTTTTCTTCTGCATCCGTTCTATTTTCAGGCATATCACAGTGCTGTAATGGTGCAAAAGAATTCTGTAGGGGCATCACTTGTGAGGGCGGATGCTTGTGTGTCACATAACGAACTCTGCCTGAGCCTACTGTGAACCATCTATTTTTAGGTGGTTTTATCCTTTGAGGCAGTGGTGTGAATTTGGTTTGATTCTGAGCAGTATGATTTTGTGGAGTCTTTGAAGCTGCTTTAAGTGTATCTAATTCCTCCTTTAGTTTACTAAGCTCCTTTTTTAAACTAGCGAACTGATGACATATAGGACAAGCTTTTAGTGGCCAGATGATTGGCCTTGAAACTAAAGCACCACAATTATTACAGAGAATAAGAGTCATGCTGATTTATTTGGTATGAATAGGTATGCTATGATGGGGTTAAGAGTATGCAAGATTTACTTTACTCTTAAGCCACACAGGCAGAGAGATTTGTATTTGGGTGGAGTTAATTTGTGATAAGTAGTGTATGTAGGAAAGCTATTTAGGAAGTGGAAGTCTTGGGGTGGGTGGGATGAGGGGCAGGGTGGGGGGGGGGGGGGGTTAAAATTTAAAAGTGTGGATTGTGTTTGTTGTAAAACCTCTCTCTAGAATTGTATTAAGCCACTTATCTACACAGCTGGTTAGGATAAGGGGAAGACAAGGTTACAAAATGCACCAGAAATGTCCAAAAGCACAGTTTTAGAGTAGGAATTTCCTGGAAGAAAGCCAGCACAAAAGTCTTATCTGAGTGAGTTTCCTTGAGGCAGGAGACAAGTGAGGCCCTTGAAGTTGCCCAGCTCTGAACAGAAACTAGCCCCTCCTAATCGTTTTAGATTGTCTGCAGAAAGCCAGGTGGGATGAGGATGGGGGATGGGAAAGAGTTCAGTACAATTACAGTCAAGGAAAGAGAGTTTTAATACTATCTGGCAGTTTTGAAATCCGAAATCTAGTTTTCCAGATTTGCAGATATCAATAAAGCAGTTTGAAAACAATCAGGTCACACACAGTCAAAATCACAATATTTGCAGAGCAGTTTAAAACCCTTGTTTTCTCTTTTTAGGAAAGATTTAAGTGCAAAGACAAGGGCAGACAAAAAAGATAACCAAATTAATATTTGAACATATAATATAAAAATATATAAGAATATGTATTAAATATATAAATCTTTCAAAAACCAACAGGATAAGAACATATGTACTACATATATATTCCAAAATACCAGTAAAAGAAGGGCACGAACATAAAAATTGAATAAACCATTAAAAAACAACAAAACCATTAGGAAAAAACCAAAAAATTGAGGACATCTACCTAGTCTGTATCTTTCTTAAATAAGATTGGCTGAAAAAGGAACAAATATATAGAGCACCCATAATTATCTCAAATATTTAGGAATAGTAAAACAACAGCTCAGAAAATCAGAATAATTAAAAAAATAAAAATAATAAAAAAATGCCAAACAAATAAATGTAAAATACTTACTATCAAATTATATGTCAAAACAAGGATATAAAGAACCTTCTTCATATAAAGCCAGCATGAGCAGCATAAAATAGAATATCCCTGGATGAGTAAAAATGATAAAGAATTATAAATAATAAAAAATAAAAAATGAATAAAAATAAATAAATAAATAATAAATAAAAAATGAAATTATTTTTGAAAAATGATAAAATAGTAATAATGAAAAAGTAATAAAACAATAATGAAAAAATAATAACTAATGAAGTGAAAGTGAATGTATGAGAAAAACTGATATATTATGGACTAATGTGCAATATAATATATAAGTTATTTTGAACGTGATGTTTGATTTGCATGTATCAAAGATGATTCACAATTGACAGTTCTGTGAACTTGTTAGAGCATCATCGTATATTATATATAGTTCAGACATTTGTTGTTGGTATTATAATGATGATTCAATCATTTTTAAAGACCATTATTCACATTATTATTTTTATTTTTTTAATTATTCTGCACGGTCCATCCAGTCTGCCCAACAAGACAACTCATATGTGCTATTTTTTGTGTTTACCCTACTTTGATTTGTACCTGTGCTCTTCAGGGCACAGACCATATAAGTCTGCCCAGCACTATCCCCGCCTCCCAACCACCGGCTCTGGCACAGACCATATAAATCTGCCCAGCACTATCCCTGCCTCCCAACCACCAGCCCCGCCTCCCACCACCAGCTCTGGCACAGACCGTATAAGTCTGCCCCGCACTATCCCTGCCTCCCACCACCGGCTCTGGCACAGACCGTATAAGTCTGCCCAGCACTATCCCCGCCTCCCAACCACCAGTCCTGCCTCCCGATCTCGACTAAGCTCCTGAGGATCCATTCCTTCTGAACAGGATTCCTTTATGCTTATCCCACGCATGTTTGAATTCCGTTACCGTTTTCATTTCCACCACCTCCCGCGGGAGGGCATTCCAATCATCCACTTCTCTCTCCGTGAAAAAATACTTCCTGACATTTTTCTTGAGTCTGCCCCCCTTCAATCTCATTTCATGTCCTCTCATTCTACCGCCTTCGCATCTCCGGAAAAGGTTCGTTAGCGGATTAATACCTTTCAAATATTTGAACGTCTGTATCATATCACCCCTGTTTCTCCTTTACTCCAGAGTATATATGTTTAGTTCAGCAAGCCTCTCCTCATACGTCTTGTAACGCAAATCCCATACCATTCTTGTAGCTTTTCTTTGCACCGCTTCAATTTTTTTTACATCCTTAGCAAGATACGGCCTCCAAAACTGAACACAATTAATCTCATGCTATTAATGAACATGTACTATCACTTTAATAAGGATTAAATTGGTAGTACTTGTTCATTAATAGCATGAGATTAATCAGTCAGTGATACGATTTCGGTTGTGCCTAGGTCGTGAATAGTCTTATTATTTAATATTTAAGCTGGATGTTTGTGGTATGCCTTCTTGAACAAATCTGTTTTCAGTAGCCTTCGGAATATAGTTAGGTCTTGCGTTGTTTTTATGGCCTTCGGTAGTGCGTTCCATAGTTGCGTGCAGATGTATGAGAAACTGGTCGCATATGTGGATTTGTATTTTAGCCCTTTGCAGTTAGGGTAGTGGAGATTGAGGAATGTTCGTGCTGATCTGTTTGCATTCCTAGTAGGCAAATCTATAAGGTCTGTCATATAGGTCGGGTCTTCTCCGTGAACGATTTTGTGGACCAGAGTGCAAACTTTGAACACAATTCGTTCTTTTAGTGGGAGCCAGTGTAATTTTTCTCTTAGGGGTTTGTCGCTTTCGTATTTCGCTTTCCCAAATATGAGTCTGGCTGCTGTATTTTGAGCTGTTTGAAGCTTCTTAATGATTTGTTCTTTGCATCTGGCATAAATGGCATTGCAGTAGTCTAGATGGCTTAGCACCATTGATTGTACTAGGGTGCGGAATATTTCCCTTGGGAAGTAAGGTTTGATCCTTTTAAGTTTCCACATTGAGTAGAACATTTTCTTTGCTGTATTTTTCGCATGGTCTTCGAATGTGAGATTTCGGTCGATTGTGACTCCCAGAATTTTCAAGCAG